>NC_091985.1:227920904-228229237 GCF_044704955.1 Pristiophorus japonicus
GATAACCTGACATTTTACCACATTATACTCCATCTGCCAGATTGAGTCATCAGCAAATTTGGCTACATTACACTCGGTCCCTTCATCCAAGTCATTAATATAAATTGTAAATAGTTGAGGCCCCAGCACTGGTCCCTGTGGCACCCCACTAGTTGCAGTTTGGCAACCTAAAAATGACCCATTGATCACGACTCTGTTTTCTGTTAGTTAGCCAATCCCGTCTATCCATTCTGATATATTACTCCCAACCCCGTGAACTTTTATCTTGTGCAGTAACCTTTTATGTGGCATCTTATCAAATGCTTTCTGGAAATGCAAATATATGACATCAACTGGTTCTCCTTTATCCACTCTGCTTGTTACATCCTCAAACAACTGCAAATTTGTCAAACATGATTTCCCTTTCCTAAAACCATGCTGACTGCTTGACTGCATTATGATTTTCTAAATGTCCTGCTACTACTTCCTTAATGATGGACTCCAGTATTTTCCCAATGACCGATGGTAGGCTACATGGTCTATAGTTTCCTGCCTTCTGACTCCCTCCTTACTTGAATAAGGGTGTTACATTTGCAGTTTTTCAGTCTGCTGGGATCTCTCCAGAAGTCAGTGAATTTTGGTAGATTACAACCAATGCAGCCACTATCTCTGCAGCCACTTCTTTGAAGACCTAGGATGCATGTCATTAGGTCCAGGGGACTTGTCCACCTTTAGTCCCATTAGTTTGCTTAGTACTTTATCTCTAGTGATAGTGACTGTTTTAAGTTATTCCTCCCCACCACCACCATTGCAATAGCACCTTGATTATCAACTGTTGGGATGTTTTTAGTGTCCTCTACTGTAAAGACTGATGCAAAATATTTGTTCAAATTCGCTGCCATTTCCATGTTTCCCATTATTAATTCTCCAGTCTCATCCTCTAAGGGACCAATGTTTACTTTAGCTACTCTTTTCCTTTTTATATACCTGTAAAAGCTCTTACTGTGTTTTTATATTTCTTGCTAGTTTACTCTCATATGTCTTCTGTCTATCATTTTTTTTAGTCGTCCTTTGTTGGTGTATAAAAATTTCCCAATCCACTGTCCTTTGCAACATTGCCTTTTTTTACAATTTGATACCATCCTTTACTTCCTTAGTTAGCCAGGGATGGTTCATCCTTCTCTTAGCAACTTTATTTCTCACTTGATTAAATCTTTGCTGAGAGTTATTAAATATCTCCTTAAATGTTTGCCACTGCATTTCTACGGTCTTACCCTTTAACATATTTTTCCAGTACATAAAAGTGCCCTGTACGGTCTCATCAGTTTTTATGCCAGTGCTTTCATCTTTAAAACAGTTGCTGCAATATCACTCATAACAAACCCTTATTTGACCCTTCATTTATAATTAACTCCCTTGCCTGCAGGAAACACAAGTTGAATTTTAAAAGAGAACTAAACTCATGTATCCTTATGTCTGAGATTGAGAGGGGCTGTCAGGGTAGATGCTGAGGCTGTTTTTTTCCCTGGTTGGAGAGTTTAGAACTAGGAGTCATAGAGCCAGAAATTAGCCGGCCTAACGCACGTTTTAACGCAATTTTTTTTTCCACATTTTCATGTACGCAGCGTGGAGGCTCCGACCAGCGAGCGACCATCAGTGGAAGGTTTTGGCCACAAAAGGAGCGGTGAGCGGCAGCCCAGGGAGCAGCATGGAAGCTTGCCAGTACAAGGTACAGCACGAGCTGGTGCAGGAGGGTCACGGCAGCGAAGCGTGATGTCAGCAAGGTCCAGGTCGGTGATTGGCATGTGGGCCGCTGCAGCAGGAGCGATAAGATCGGGCTGGAGAGATGTGATCAGAGCCCAGAGGAGGTGAGAGTTTGGGGCCTGGGGAAGCACTGGCCAGCCCACAATGCGATTATGTGTGCGGACTGAGTCCGTGTAGCAGAACAGGTTTCCAGTTGTCTTGGATAATCCTTGCCACTGGACCAAGACCGAGCTCTGGCAAGCCCGTGTGGTGGCTGGTGGGCAATGGCCACCACACGTTTTAAAAAAATCTACGCACAGGCATCTTCCACCCTTGAGGATATAGTTTGGGTTCTTCTTTTGAAACACCTGTGAACTCATCCATTTTTTGGCATGGAAGCAGGCCATCCTTGTTTCGAGGGATCGCCTATGAGTTAATCTCTAGTGACTTACCATCAGTCGAATCAGTGAGTGTCAGCAGGATTTCCACTGTGGTTGGCATCACAGCCTCAAATCCTGTCCTCAAATGACATCCACACACTTCACAGTTGAGGTCCCTGGATCGGTTTGAAGAGCGGGGGAACTGGCTGATTTTTTTACTCGTATTTAGCCCAGTGGTACTGAGGACAATTGGAGCCCCTGAACTGCTGCCTTGGCTGAGAGCTCACAGCCCAGATCAAGGATCGAACTTGGGATCTTCCCAGTCAGTATTGCAGTGTTCTAAAATTTTAGGGGTTGGGAGAGGGTTAGAACAGAATATTTTGAGGCCAATTTCACTCCACCTTTAAACGAAACCTTTGTCACACTGCACAATGTAGAACTCTTTCCAAATTATACAAGCATGTTAAATGGATCATCAAAAACAGTGAGACATTTTAGAAAGGCTCAAGTCACTGAAATAGACAGCTTTACAATCACTGCACAGTACAGAAGGGAGCGACTTAATGGGAGCTCGGTTGGTGAAGTCCTCCGATACCCAAGATAAACTGGACTATCCCTTTAAATATAAATATGCAGAGACAGGGGAGTCCCTGTCCCTTTTTAATATTATACCCATTTCCCCCAAGCAGTGGGAGGAGGAACAATGTACGGTCTCTTTAGATCCTGACCCAGCAAGTACCACCGGATGGATTGCCGCAGGGTCCTCAAATCCACATAAGCATTTTGCGTCGGGTTTAGCAGAACAACTGAAAAGAACACTCTCAGTCTTGTGTGTGTGTGTGTGTGTGTGTGACACACCATTCTCAATGTTTGCTAGTCAATTCCACGGAGATAAATTATCTTCACCAATTATTGTCCAGCATTTTATTTCCTTTTATGCAAAATATAATTGCAGAGTGTTTAATACCTTTACCATTTATTGATAACCCATTGTCTTATGTGCTCTTGTTTAAAAAGTGATGTCACACTGACCATTCTGTTACCAAGGTGACCATGTCTGTCTGCAGTATTCAGTGGGAAAGGGGATTAAATCACACTGAGGATAATGAGCAGCCACCCACCGGTCTCTGAGCTTTATTGTCCAGTGATCACCTCACCATCACACAGAGGCTCCCGATAATTACTTCCACTGTGGATGATTAATGTAAGTGATGGTATAAATGAAATTGTCGGGGTGAGGAATTGGAGAGTAGGAGTGAAGGAGGTGTATGAGTAAGGTGGATTTACTGCCCATTAGTCACCTCTGTTGAGCTATGATGGGGTTTATTTTTCCTTTAAAATGTTTAGAATTGTGTGTTTCACTGAAGTTAGATGCGGGGCTGCAGTTACTTGTGGTCATTGGGCTGTTTCTGGTGAATTAATGTGGACAGTGTTAATTGGGAATAGATTTGAGTGGGATCATTCTGTGACTAGGTGCTTTTGGTGACAAATCCAGGGACTACTCTCATTGTGACACCAAATCCAGGGACCATTTACACTGAGAAATCAAACCCAGGCACCAGTTACACTGAGACTACAAAATTACAAAGGATATATGGCACAGAATTGGGCCATTCGGAAGAATCAGTCCATGCTGGCATTTATGCTCCACTCAGGAATTAGAGAGCCTCAGTGTGGGGAATGGTCCTGGTGGTGAAACCAGCTCTAGTGAGGGCAAAAGGTGAGTAACGGATGAAGATATGATGGTGGAATCACATGGCGACTGATGGAGCCTGGTACAAGAACATAAGAAATAGGAGCAGGAGTCGGCCATCTGGCCCCTTGAGCCTGCTCTGCCATTCAATAACATCATGGCTGACCTGATCATGGACTCAGCTTCACTTCCCTGCCTGCCCCCCATAACCGTTTATTCCCTTCACTCAAAAATCTGTCCATCTCCACCTTAAATATATTGAATGACCTAGCTTCCACAGCTCTCTGAGCAGAGAATTCCGCAGATTTACAACCCTCAGAAGAAATTCCTCCTCATCTCCGTTTTAAATAGGTGGCCCCTTATTCTGAGACTAGTTTTAGTTTATCCTATAAATGAAAATATCCTCTCTATCCACATTGTCGAGCCCCCTCGTTATCCTATATGTCTCATTCTTCTAAATTCCAATGTGTATAGGCCTGACCTACTCGACCTATCTTATAAGTCAACCCCCTCATCTCCAGAATCAACGTAGTGAACTTTGTCTGAATTGCCTCCAATGCAAGTATATTCCTCCTTAAATACAAGACCAAAACTGTACACAGTACTCTAGGTTTGGCCTAACCAATACCCTGTGCATTTGTAGCAGGACTTCTCTGCGTTTATACTCTATCCCCCTTGCAATAAAGGCCAACATTCCATTTGCCTTCCTGATCGCTTGCTGTACCTGCAAACTAACTGTTATATTTGTGGACTTGTATTTACTCTGTACAGCCACCAGAGGGCTCATTCCCCGGAGTCCCAAGCGATCCTATAATCCCTTGGGAGCACAAGTATTTAAGAAGGCTTCACAGGTTGGAGTGGCATTCTGGAGACCTGCAATAAAAGACTACGGTCACACTAGTTTGAGCTCAGTGTTCAGTCTGACTCTTTCTCCATACACAACAACTGGCGATGAGAACCGGATAGCGTACCCAAAGATGCAGAGAACAGTGGGCATCCTGGAGAAATTCTCGGAGGGAGATGATTGGGAAACTTTTGTGGAGCGACTCGACCAATATGTCATGGCCAATGAGCTAGATGGGGAAGAGAGGGCTACCAAGCGTTTAGCGATCCTCCTCACCGTCTGTGGGGCACCAACGTATGGCCTCATGAAGAATCTGCTCACTCCAGTGAAACCCACTGAGAAATCGTATGATGATTTGTGCGCACTGGTCTGAGAGCATTTGAACCCGAACGAAAGCGTTCTGATGGCGAGGTACCGGTTCTACACCGACAAAAGGTCTGAAGGCTAGGAAGTGGCAAGTTATGTCGCCGAGCTGAGACGCCTTGCAGGACATTGTGAATTTGAAGGACATTTGGAGCACATGCTCAGACGTTTTTGTACTTGGCATTGGCCACGAAACCATACTTTGCAAGCTTTTGACCAGAGACCCCAACCTCGAGTAAGGCCATAGCGATAGTCCAGGCGTTCATTGCCACCAGTGACAATACTAAGCAAATCTCTCAACACACAAGTGCTGCTACAAGTACTGTGAACAAAGTGATGATGTTTTTGAATCGTAACGTACAGGGCAGGTCACACATACCTACAGCTACACGTCCGCAGATGTCTGAGTCCACCATCAAGGGTGGTGAATGCAAGGCCATTAACACCTTGTTGGCGCTGCGGGGGTGATCATCGTTTTCATTCATGCAGATTCATAGAAACTTAGAAAATAGGTGCAAGAGTAGGCCATTCGGCCCTTCGAGCCTGCACCACCATTCAATAAGATCATGGCTGATCATTCCCTCAGTACCCCTTTCCTGCTTTCTCTCCATACCCCTTGATCCCCTTAGGAGTAAGGGCCATATCTAACTCCCTCTTGAATAAATCCAATGAACTGGCATCAACAACTCTCTGCGGCAGTGAATTCCACAGGTTAACAATTCCCTGAGTGAAGAAATTTCTCCTCATCTCAGTCCTAAATGGCCTACCTCTTATCCTAAGACTGTGTCTGTCATGTATTCATCCACCAATGTAACCCATGTAGCAGCTGACCTAAGTTGCACACCTTGAGAACATTGACTACAAGGGGGTGAACTTGTGGGAGACACTCCTAACCTTGACTTTCATGTATAAAAGGGGAAGCTCCACCCACCTTCATCACTTGAGGTCTTGGTAATAAAGGTGACTTCTCTCAAGTATGGGCCTCGTGTGCATTTATACTGTATAGTAAGGACGTATCAGCGGCGACGAGAAACTGGGATTTAAACACGTGAGCATGGCCACTAGCAGCACGGAAAAGAGGTACTGTGTTGGTGATGATTGGGACGACTTTATTGAGAGACTACAGCAAAGTTTTGTCGCTAAGGAATGGTTGGGACAGGATTCGGCCGACAAACGCTGGGCTAATCTCCTGATGGTTTGTTGATCCAGAACGTACTCCCTGATGACGGACCTTCTAGCGCCAGAGAAACCGTGGACAAGAGTTTGAAGAGCTCAGTAAGTTGATCGGGGAACACCTTAAACCGGCAAGCAGCATGCACATGGCGAGACACCGGTTTTACACACACCGGCAGCGAGAAGGGCGAAGCGTTCCAGACTTCGTGGCAGATCTCCGACGACTGGCGAGCCTATGTAAGTTCCCAGATGCATGCAGAGTGGAGATGCTGCGAGATTTTTTTTTTTTTATTGAGGGCATCGGGTACACTGGGATTTTCAGGAAACTGATTGAGACCAAGGACTTGAGCTTGGAAGCGGCGACTCTGATAGCCCAGACATTTATCTCTGGAGGAAGAGACCAGAATGATGTATGACAAAAATCTTGGCTCAAATGCGGCAAACGACCAGCGAGTCAACATTGTTAACGTGGCACACAGTTCTCTAGGCAGACAAAGGCAAGTGGACATGCCCCAGAATGTAGTCGAACCCAAAGGGGGAATTCAACAGAGACAATGGCTAGCTGAACGGCGATTCATGCCATCGCAATATACAATGCGGCCAGTAATGGGGCCATTAACACCTGTTAATGGTGCACTTAAGGACAGTTACAGAGACAGTCCGAGACAATCAACTGGTAATGGACCTTTTGTTTCCAACAACGGGGCCTCCAGCTCATGCTGGAGGTGTGGAAGCAAACACCCACCAGAGCTTGCAGGTATCAGCAATATACCTGTAGAAACTGCAACATCAGCGGTCACTTGGCACATATGTGCAGGAAGCCTGCAGCCAGGTTGATATACGAGGAGGATAGGCCCGATGTAAGCCCTACGAGGGCAAATGAATATTGGGGGAAATCGCTGGAAGCTGAAGTTCAGCGAGTTCGTGTGGAGCACATATAAAGTTCATATACCAGGACGCCATTGATAATGATGAAAGTGCTCCTCAATGGCATCCCAGTATTAATGGAGCTAGACACTGGGGCCAGCCATTCCCTGATGAGTATCAAACAGTTCGAAAGGTTGTGGATGTCCAAGGCCAGGAGGCCAAAATTATTGCCGATTGACGCACAGCTACGGACATATACAAAGGAGATCATTCTGGTGCTAGGCAGCGCCATGGTAGTCGTGACCCACAAAGATTCGGAAAACAGGTTACCACTCTGGATTGTCCCGGGGGATGGTCGCACTACTGAGGAGTTGGCTTGCTGTCATGAACTGGAAATGGGGCGATGTCAATGCAATTTCTTTTGTGGAGCGAGTATCATGCTCACAGGTCCTGGACAAATTTGACTCGTTATTTCAACCCGGCATCAGCACTTTCATGGAGGCCAAGGTAGTGATTCACATAAAGCCAGATGCCAGGTCAGTACACCACAAGGCCAGAGCGGTGCCGTACGTGATGCGGGCAAAGAGAATGCGAATTGGACCACCTGCTGAGGGAAGGAATCATCTCGCCAGTCGAATCCAGTGACTGGGCGAGCCCGATCGTGCCGGTGCTCAAGGCGGATGGGTCGGTCAGGATATGTGGCGATTACAAGCCACCATAAATCAGGTGTCACTCCAAGACCAGTACCCACTACCGAGAGCGGAGGACCTCTTTGTGACGCTATCCAGTGGCTAACTTTTTTTCAAAATTGGACATAACCTTAGCTTACATGACCCAGAAGCTGGCGAGTGAGTCAAAGAAGCTGACCACCATCACGACACACAAGGGGTGGTTTGAGTAGAACAGATGTCCGTTCGGGATTCGTTCAGCCACCGCGATCTTTCAGCAAAATATGGACAGCCTCCTCAAGTCGATTCCAAGGACGGTGGTTTTTCAAGATGACATCCTCATCACTGGTCGAGATACTAAAGAACACCTCCACAACCTGGAGGAGGTGCTACGCAGACTGGACCGGGTAGAGCTGCGACTGAAAAAGGCGAAGTGCATCTTCTTAGCTCCAGAGTTAGAATTCTTGGGGAGGAAGGTAGCAGCAGACGGGATCAGACCTACTGCGTCCAAAATGGAAGCGATCCAGAGAGCACCCAGACCCCGTATGTCAGTCCTGCCATCCCGGGAATCAGTCTGGTGAACCTTCACTGCACTCCCTCAATAGCAAGAACATCCTTCCTCAGATTAGGAGACCAAATCTGAACACACTATTCCAGGTGAGGCCTCACCAAGGCCCTGTACAACTGAAGTAAGACGTCCCTGCTCCTATACTCAAATCCCCTAGCTATGAAGGCTAACATACATTTTCCGCCTTCACCGCCTGCTGTACCTGTATGCCTACTTTCAAAGACTGATGAACCATGACACCCAGGTCTCATTGCACTTCCCCTTTTCCTAATCTGCCGCCATTCAGATAACATTCTGCCTTCGTGTTTTTGCCCCCAAAATGGATAACCTCACATTTATCCACATTATACTGCATCTGCCATGCAATTTGCCCACTCACCTAACCTGTCCAAGTCACCTGCAGCCTTTTAGCATCCTCCTCACAGCTCACACCGTCACCCAGTTTAGTGTCATCTGAAAACTTGGCGATATTACACAATTCCTTCATCTAAATCGTTAATGTACATTCTAAAGAGCTGGGGTCCCAGCACTGAGCCCTGCGGCACTCCACTAGTCACTGTCTGCCATTCTGAAAAGGACCCGTTTATCCCGACTCTCTGCTTCCTGTCTGTCAACCAGTTCTCTATCCACATCAGTACATTACCCCCAAGACCATGCATTTTGATTTTGCACACCAATCTCTTGAGGGACCTTGTCAAAAGCCTTTTGAAAGTCCAAATACACCACATCTACTGGTTCTCCCTTGTTCATGCTGCTAGTTACATCCTCAAAAAATTCCAGGAGATTCGTCAAGCATGAGTTCCCTTTCAATAATCCATGCTGACTTGGACCGATCCTGTCACTGCTTTCCAAATGCGCTGCTATTTCATCCTTAATGATTGATTCCAACATTTTCCACACTAATGTCAGGCTAACCGGTCTATAATTATCCATTTTCTCTTTTTAAAAAGTGGTGTTACATTAGCTACCCTCCAGTCCATAGGAACTGATCCACAGTCAATAGACTGTTGGAAAATGATCACCAATGCATCCACTATTTCGAGGGCCACTTCCTTAAGTACTCTGGGATGCAGGCTATCAGGCCTCGGGGATTTATCGGCCTTCAATCCCATCAATTTCCCGGCTTATAAGGATATCTTTCAGTTCCTCCTCCTCACTAGACCCTTGGTCCCCTAGTCCATTCAGAAGGTTATTTGTGTCTTCCTTCGTGAAGACAGAACCAAACTATTTGCTCAATTGGTCTGGCATTTCTGTGTACCCCATTATAAATTCACCTGAATCCGACTGCAAGGGACCTACGTTTGTCTTCACTTATCTTTTTCTCTTCACATATCTATAGAAGTTTTTGCATTCAGTTTTTATGTTCCCTTCAAGCTTCCTCTCGTACTCTATTTTCCCCCTCTTAATTAAACCCTTAGTCCTCCTCTGTTGAATTCTAAATTTCTCCCAGTCCTCACGTTTGTCGCTTTTCTAGCCAATTTATATGCCTCTTCCTTGGTTTTAACACTATCCTTAATTTCCCTTGTTGGCCACGGTTGATTCACCTTCCCCGTTTTATTTTTACTCCAAACAGGGATGTACAATTGCTGAAGTTCATCCATGTGATCTTTAAATGTTTGCCATTGCTTTTCCACCGTCAAACCTTTAAGTATCCTTTGCCAGTCTATTCTAGCCAATTCACACCTCGTACCATCTGAGTTACCTTTCCTTAAGTTCAGGACCCCAGTTTCCAAATTAATTGCGTCACTCTCCATCTTAAATAATTCTACCATATTATGGTCACTCTTCCCCAAGGGGCCTCGCACAACAAGATTGCTAATTAGTCCCTTCTCATTACACCTCACCCAGTCTAGGATATCCAGCTCTCTAGTTGGTTCCTCAACATATTGGTTTAGAAATATACTCCAGGATATCCTCCACCACCGCATTGCTATAAGTTTTCTTAGCCCAATCAATATGTAGATTAAAGTCGTCCATGATAATTGCTGTGCCTTTATTGCACACATCCCTTATTTCTTGTTTGATGCTGTCCCCAACCTCACTACTACTGTTTGTTGGTCTGTACACAACACCCACTAGCGTTTTCTGCCCTTTGGTATTCCGCAGCTCCACCCATACCGATTCTACATCGTTCAGGCTAATGTCCCTCCTTACTATTGCATTAATTTCCTCTTTAACCAGCAACGTCACCCCACCTCCTTTTCCTCTCTGCCTATCCTTCCTAAATGTTGAATACCCTTGTATGTTGAGTTCCCAGCCTTGGTCACCCTGGAGCCATGTCTCCGTGATGCCAATTACATCACACCCATTAACTGCTGTTTGCGCAGTTAATTCATCCACCTTATTCCGAATACATCATAAGAACATAAGAATTAGGAACAGGAATCGGCCATCTAGCCCCTCGAGCCTGCTCCGCCATTCAATAAGATCATGGGTGATCTGGCCGTGGACTCAGCTCCACTTACCCGCCCTCTCCCCATAACCCTTAATTCCCTTATTGGTTAAAAATCTATCTATCTGTGACTTGAATACATTCAATGAGCTAGCCTCAACTGCTTCCTTGGGCAGAGAATTCCACAGATTCACAACCCTCTGGGAGAAGAAATTCCTTCTCAACTTGGTTTTAAATTGCCTCCCCTGTATATTGAGGCTGTGCCCCCTAGTTCTAGTCTCCCGACCAGTGAAAACAACCTCTCTGCCTCTATCCTGTCTATCCCTTTCATGATTTTAAATGTTTCTATAAGATCACCCCTCATCCTTCTGAACTCCAACGAGTAAAGACCCAGTCTACTCAATCTATCATCATAATGTAACCCCCTCATCTCCGGAATCAGCCTAGTGAATCATCTCTGTACCCCCTCCAAAGCCAGTATATCCTTCCTTTAGTAAGGTGACCAAAATTGCACGCAGTACTCCAGGTGCGGCCTTACCAATACCCTGTACAGTTGCAGCAGGACCTCACTGCTTTTGTACTCCATCCCTCTCGCAATGAAGGCCAACATTCCATTCGCCTTCCTGATTACCTGCTGCACCTGCAAACTAACTTTTTGGGATTCATGCACAAGGACCCCCAGGTCCCTCTGCACCTCAGCATGTTGTAATTTCTCCCCATTCAAATAATATTCTCTTTTACTGTTTTTTTTCACAAGGTGGATGAACTCACACTTTCTGACATTGAGGCACAGAGCCTTCAGGCTTGTCTTTTGAACACACTTTGCCTCTTTAGAATTTTGCTGAAATGTGGCCCTTTTTGTTTTTTGCCTTGGGTTTCTCTGCCCTCCACTTTTACTATTCTCCTTTCTATCTTTTGCTTCTGCCTCCATTTTATTTCCCGCTGTCTCCCTGCATAGGTTCCCATCCCCCTGCCATATTAGTTTAACTCCTCCCCAACAGCACTAGCAAACACTCCCCCTAGGACATTGGTTCCGGTCCTGCCCAGGTGCAGACCGTCCGGATAGTACTGGTCCCACCTCCCTCAGAATTTGAATCCCTCCCTTTTGCACCACTCAAGCTATGTATTCATCTGAGCTATCCTGCGATTCCTACTCTGACTAGTACGTGGCACTGGTAGCAATCTTGAGATTACTACTTTTGAGATCCTACTTTTTAATTTAGCTCCTAGCTCCCTAAATTCGTCTCGTATAACCTCATCCTGTTTTTTTACCTATATGCACCATGACAACTGGCTGTTCACCATCCCTTTTCAGAATATCCTGCACCCTCTCCAAGACATCCTTGACCCGTGCACCAGGGAGGCAACATACCATCTGGAGTCTAGGTTGCGGCCGCAGAAACACCTATCTATTCCCCTTACAATCGAATCCCCATCAGTATAGCTCTCCCACTCTTTTTCCTGCCCTCCTGTGCAGCAGAGCCCCCCCCCCGGTGCCATGGCAAGCTTCTCCTCGTACTCTATTTTCCTGCTCTTAATTAAACCCCTTGTCCTCCTCTGCTGAATTCTAAATTTCTCCCAGTCCTCAGGTTTGCTCCTTTTTCTGGCCAATTTATATGCTTCTTCCTTGGATTTAACACTATCCCTAATTTCCTTTGTTAGCCACGGTTGAGCTACCTTCCCCGTTTTATTTTTACTCCAGCCAGGAATAAGTTTGCAAGGGCTGTGGAACAATGGGATACCTCCAACGAGTGTGCAGACGAGCTGCTAAGCCTGTTAAACCTGCAAACCACCATGTTGCAGAGGACGACAGATCCATCTAGGATCACTACGAAGCAGAGCCTCAAATAGAGGAGGCAGAGGTTGATGGGATGCACATAGTCACCATGAATTGTGCCCTGATAATGACTGAATGTTGAACTAAATAGACTCCCGGGTGTCAATGGAGCTGGACACGGGCACAAGCCAGTCCATCATGGGCAAAAAGTCTTTCGAAAGGTTGTGGTGCAACAAGGCCGCAAGGCCAGTCTTAACTCCAGTTTGCACGAGACTAAGAACTTACACTAAATAACTGATTCACGTAATCGGCAGTGCTCGCGTAAAGTTCACCTACGATGGAGCGGTGCACAAGCTACCACTCTGGGTGATACCGGGTAATGGTCCCACGCTGCTCAGCAGGAGTTGGCTGGGAAAGATACGCTGGAACTGCGACAACATCCGAGCGCTATCGCCCACTGACGACACGTCGTGTACCCAGGTCTTAAAAAAAATTCCTTCGCTGTTCGAACCAGGCATCGGGAAATTCCAAGGAGCAAAAGTGCAGATCCACCTAATTCCGAGGGCGCGGCCCATCCATCACAAGGCGAGAGCAGTACCGTACATGATGCTAGAAAGGGTAGAGCTTGAGCTAGACCGGCTGCAACAAGCGGGCATCATTTCACCGATTGAGTTCTGCGAGTGGGCCAGTCCTATTGTCCCAGTCCTCAAGGGAGAAGGCACCATCAGAATTTTTGGCGATTGCAAAGTAACTATCAATTGTTTCTTCCTGCAGGACCAATACCCACTACCAAAAGCCGACGACCTCTTTGCAACGCTGGCGGGAGGAAAGACGTTCACGAAGCTGGACGTGACGCAGGAACTGGAAGAATAATCGAAGGCCCTCACCTGCATCAACACGCACAAAGGTCTTTTTGTTTATAACAGTTGCCCGTTTGGAATCCGGTCAGTGGTGCCGATATTCCAGAGAAACATGGAAAGTTTATTGAAGTCGGTCCCGCACACCGTGGTCTTCCTCGACGACATCTTAGTCACAGGTTGGAACACAGTCGAGCACCTGCAGAACCTGGAGGAGGTTCTTAGTCGAATCAACCACGTGTGTCTCAGGTTAAAATGCTTGACGTGCATTTTCCTGGTGCCTGAAGTGGAGTTCCTGGGAAGGAGGATTGCTACGGATGGCATCAGGCCCACCAATGCGAAGATGGAGGCAATCGAGAACGCACCCAGGCCACAGAATGTGATGAAGCTGCGGTCGTTTCTGGGACTCTTGAACTACTTTGGTAACTTCTTACTGGGTCTCAGCACCCTGCTAAAACCACTTTCTGTCTTATTAGGAAAAGGGGGCAAATGGGTTTGGGGCAAAAGCCAAGAAAATGCCTTTGTAAAAGCGAGAAAATTGATATGCTCAAACAAATTGCTTGTGTTGTATGATCCATGTAAGCGTTTGGTGCTAGCATGTGATTCGTCGTCATATGGCGTCGGGTGTGTATTGCAACAAGCTAATGATTTTGGGAAACTGCAACTGGTTGTTTATGCATCTAGGCATCTGTCTGAGGCTGAGAGAGCCTACAGCATGATTGAAAAAGAAGCATTAGCGTGTGTCTATGGGGTAAAGAAAATGCATCAATACCTGTTTGGGCTAAAATTCGAATTGGAAACTGACTATAAGCCACTTATATCCCTGTTTTCCGAGAGTAAAGGGATAAATACCAACGCATCAGCCCGCATCCAGAGATGGGCGCTCACGTTGTCCACATACAACTATGCCATCTGCCACAGGCCAGGCACAGAAAACTGTGCCGATGCTCTCAGTAGGCTGCCGTTGCCCACCATGGGGGTGGAAATGGCGCAGCCCACAGATCTTGCCATGGTTATGGAAGCATTTGTGAGTGAGCAATCACCCGTCATTGGATAAGCCAGGACCTCTTATTATCTCTAATCAAAAGCTGTGTGTTTCACAGAAGCTGGTCCAGTGTCCCAGTGGAAATGCAGGAAGAGATAAAGCCGGTCCAGTGGCGCAAAGATGAAATGTCTTTACAGGCAGGCTGCCTTCTGTGGGGCAATCGAGTCGTGGTCCGCAAGAAGGGCAGAGGCACCTTCACCAATGACCTCCACAGTACCCACCCAGGCATCATAATGATGAAAGCGATAGCCAGATCCCACGTGTGGTGGCCCGGTATCGATGCAGACTTGGAGTCCTGCATTCACAGATGTAATACATGCTCGCAGTTAAGCAATGTACCCAGGGAGGAGCCGCTAAGTTTATGGTCTTGGCCCTCCAAACCGTGGTCTCGGGTACACATCGACTATGCAGGCCTGTTCTTGGGTAAAATGTTCCTTGTGGCTGTAGACGTGTACTCCAAGTGGATTGAATGTGAGATAATGTCGGCTAGCATGTCCGCTGCCACTACTGAAAGCCTGTGGGCCATGTTTGCCACACATGGCTTACCTGATGTCCTGGTGAGCGACAACGGGCCATGTTTTACCAGTGCTAAATTCAAAGAATTCATGACCCGTAATGGGATCAAACATGTCACATGTGCCCCATTTAAATCAGCGTCCAATGGTCAGGCAGAGAGAGCAGTGCAAACCATCAAGCAAGGCTTGAAGAGGGTAACTGAAGGCTTACTGCAGACTTGCCTATTACGAGTCCTGCTTAGCTACTGCACGAGACCACACTCACTGAGTGGGATCTCACCTGCTGGACTGCTCATGAAAAGAGCACTTAAGACAAGGCTCTCGTTAGTTCACCCTGATCTACATGAACAGGTAGAGAGCAGGCAGCTTCAACAAAATGCATACCACGATAGTGCAAATGTGTCATGCGAGATTGAAATCAATGATCCTGTAATTGTATTTAATTATGGACAAGGTTCCAAGTGGCTTCCTGGTACTGTCGTGGCCAAAGAGGGGAGCAGGGTGTTTTGAGTCAAACTTTCAAATGGACTTATTCACCGGAAACACTTGGACAAAATCAAACTCAGATTCACGAACTAGCCTGAGCAACCCACCTTGGACCCTATCTTTTTTTGATCCCCCAACACACACACAGCAGTGACAACTGACACCACGGTTGACCACGAAGCAGAACCCATCATCCACAGCAGCCCTGCAGGGCCCAACACACCAGGCAGCCCAGCAAGGCCAGCTGCACAGCAGCGCAACAAATGATTCAACAACACCAGCTTTCACACCGAGACGATCAACCAAGGGAAGATGAGCCCCAGATCGACTCTCATTGTAAATAGTTACACTATTGACTTTGGGGGGGGGGGGGGGGGGAGAGAGAGGAGAATGTTGTTATATATGTGGAATTGTATTTACTCTTGGGAGCACAGGTATTTAAGAAGGCTTCACAGGTTGGAGAGGCACTCAAGAGACCTGCAATAAAAGACTAAGGTCATACTTTACTTTGAGCTCACAGTGTTCAGTCTGACTCTTTCTCTATGCACAACACTAGCATTTTGTGTTTCATGCATAAGGACCCCCAGGTCCCTCTGTACTGCAGCACTGTGCAATTTTTATCCATTTAAATTATAATTTGCTTTTCTATTTTTCCTGCCAATGGGGTGATCGGTTATTGTCAGAAGCACTTTTCAGACAGTCTGATAATCGGATGTAACCAGCACAACAAAATGCATCCATCTGTTCTTGTTCCAAAATCCCAAAATCTAATGCCCCTAATTAAATGTTCAGTGAGATTTGTAGAGATGTGTAAGAAGGGAGGAAATGAGCCATTCAGGAATGTAGGTTCCTTGAATGAACAGTTTGTGAGGCTGTTTTGTGACTCGTCTCCACGAGGTTAAAAGCATGAAATGGAAAAGGGCATGTCCACTGACACTGACATATATTGTCAATAATGCTTTCTAAGTTAATCACGATCTCCTAATCCTCATCATCGTCATCATAGACAATCCCTCGAAATCAAGGAAGATTTGCTTACACTCTAAGAGTGAGTTCTCAGGTGACTGTACATTTCAATACGGGAATTTCAGTTGCTGTCACAGGTGAGACAGACAGTCGTTGAAGGAACGGGTGGGTGGGACTGGTTTGCCACATGCTCCTTCCACTGCTTGTGCTTGTTTTCTGCATGCTCTTGGCGAAAAGGCTCAAGGTGTTCAGCGCCCTCCTGGATGCTCTTCCTGCACTCATGATGATCTTGGGCCAGGGATTCCTGGTTGCCTAATATCTTATTGACTACCCAAACCACTAACCCCATTTCTAAAAAAATAACTACAACCACTAACCCTAAACCTGCACCCAACGCCAGCCCCAAACCAAGGATTGTTGACAGGGATCAGTGGAATAGCTAAAGACCTGATAATGGAAATATTTAAACAAGTATCTTGATGCAAGAAATACTGCAAGGTATGTTAGTAACAAGTAATTATATCAACAAAACTATCAATCAGCAAAGAGAATTACAAAGATCAGACATTTCAAAGACAATTACATGCAGTAAACACATTCAAAAAGCGTTAAATAATATACAAAATAATAGATTTCCAGTCTTAAACAAGATAGCTCTTTCAAAGATTGGTTGAAAGGAACGTCAGATGAGTGTAAAGTGAGACATACCAGTTCAGTCTATGACACCCACAAGCCGTACACTCAAACAAAACAATCTTGGGATTTGATGTGGTAAAAGATGAACTGGGTGAGAAGTGATGTAATCTAGAGTAACAAAAGGCCCAAAATGGAACAGTCGGTAACAGAACATTAATAAGTCTCCTCTTTTTATGGAGAAATCAAATATTTGACACACTGTGTTTGAAACAAGCTGGTTTATTCAATATTTATACAGAACATTAATCTCCAGCTCTGGGAGAGGGGTAATTAAGATCAGCAGAAACAAACAATAACTGCCAGAATGAACATGGTTCAGTGGTGTGGTCTCTGTAATTACAGACGTACTTTGTGTCTCCAAAGATGCGGATTCTGTAAGTACAGACCCACACGGATATTCCACAATGGAGTATCTCTAAGTACAGCCAAGCTCTTTGTCTCCCCTTGTGATTCAGCCCAATCTGTGACTCCCCATCTGCAATCTAAACAGTAGTAGTGCGGTTGGGGACAGCATCAAACAAGAAGGACATTCTTGCTATTGAGGGAGTGCAGCAAAGGTTCACCAGACTGATTCCAGGGATGGCCGGGTAGTCATATGAGGAGAGATTGGATCAACTGGGCCTTTGTTCACTGGAGTTTAGAAGAATGAGCGGGGATCTCATAGAAACGTATAAGATTCTGACTGGACTGGACAGGTTAGATGCGGGAAGAATGTTCCCGATGTTGTGAAAGTCCAGAACCAGAAGACGCAGTCTTCGGATAAGGGGTAGGCCATTTAGGACTGAGATGAGAGAAACTTCTTCACTCAGAGAGTTGTTAACCTATGGAATTCCCTGCCGCAGAGAGTTGTTGATGTCAGTTCATTGGATATATCCAAGAGGGAGTTAGATATGGCCCTTACGGCTAAGGGGGTCAAGGGGTATGGAGAGAAAGCAGGAAAGGGGTACTGAAGGAATGATCAGCCATGATCTGATTGAATGACGTGCAGGCTCGAAAGGCCGAATGGCCTACTCCTGCATCTATTTTCTATTGTTTCCATGTTTCTATGTGCCCAATGCAATCCGATTAAATCCTGTTGTATTCACTAATGGAATTCAATAGCGGGGCATTTACCCAGCATGCCCAGCGTGACAGACTGCGCTGCACCCAGACTACAGGAGCTCAGTGCGCAGACGCGCGTCCTGGCTTGGTTTGGAGCATGTGCGGTCCGTGTAATGGCGGACGACACACGCGGGAAATGTCTGCTCTGCAAAAGTGTTCATTTTCAGCGGGGCGGAGGGCAGTAATGGACTAGCCGGTGGCCGGGGAGGCTTCATAAACAACTGCTGCCCGCCGCAAGCCCGGAATAACAATCGGAATATTGGCGGCTGCAGCTTCGGGGCTTTCTCTCGGGCGCAGGCCCAGGCTAAGAGCGGCCATCTTGGTGCAGGAATGCGGGTTCAGTGCTCCGCTATCGTGATTCGGTGAGTAGCTAAGCGCATGCGCGGCCATCTTGGTACAGGAACAAAGTGAGCGATGTCAGCGTCTATTTCCAACCGGGTCCTAATGTATAAAGGCTCACTCTCCAAACTTTCGGAATGATGCCAAGCTTTTAGAGAGGGTGTAGGAGGAATGGTGCCAGGGATGAGGGACTTCCGTTATGTGAAGAGACTGGTGAAGTTTTCTCCAGAAAGCAGGAAAGGGTAAAAGGAGATTTGATGGAGATATACAAAATTATGAACGATTTAGATAGAGTAAATATGGAGAAAGTGTTTCCAATGGCATTAGGGTAGGTAACGAGAGGAGTCAGACTTCCGATTGGCAAAAGAACTAGAGGTGAGATGTAGGATCATTTGTTACCCAGCGAATTGTTATGATCTGGAATGCACCGTCTGAAAGGGTGGTGGAAGCAGATGCAATAATAGTAACTTTCAAAATTGAATTGGATAAACACTTCCAGGGAAAAATATACCGAGCTAAGGCTAAAGAGCAGAGGAGTGACTCATTGAATAGCCCCACCAAAGAGCCGACACAGACATGATGGGCTGTACCAGTCCCTGACAATGGCGGATGATCTCACCCAGAGTGCTTCACCCGCGGGAATACGCCCTATCTCCATCAGCAGGGGGGCACTTCCGCACCAAAAAGGGATGAGTTCACAGGTGTTTCAATATGGGACCTGATATTCCAGGTCCCAAACTACATATTGAAGGATCGAAGATGCCTGTCCATGGATTCCTTTAACGTGGGTGGCCGTTGCACACTAGCCTCCACATGGGCTGGACAGAGCCAGGTCTTGGTCCAGTGGCAAGGGTTAACCAAGACGACTGGAGACCAAGCTCTGCTGCACAGACCTGGCGCACATACTCCTACTGCCCATAGATCACAGTGTGGGCTTGTCCTCGCCTCTTCCGGGCCCTGAACTCTTGCATCTCATGGGCCCCAATCTCTCTGCCCGAACTCTCGTGGACCCCAATCTCTCCGACCCGAACTCTCGCCTCTCTTTGGCCCCAATCTCTCCATCCCAAACTCTCGCCGTTACCCCACCTTGACCTCACCGCTCCTCTGCTACTTGCCGCATTGCCTGCTGTACCTGGGACATTTCGATGGTCCTGCCCACGCTCCAATTGGTGACCTGGATTCCGTACAAAGTAAAATCTAGATTCTCAAGTCTCCAAATCTAGGGCAATTTAGAGAAGATCGCCGCTCACCTATGCTACAAATGTAAGAAAGACGCTTTGGATACCTGCCCTCCTGAGTGAGTTTGTTTGTTGCATCAGTTTGAGCTGGAGTGGAGATGGAGGAGAAGTTGCAGGGTTTCACCCCCAGTACTTCTGGGCCCAGTGGGACCAACAATTCCCCATGTGAGACAGTCAATGGAGGTGGGTTCCCTTCCCTGAAGGACAGTAATGAACCAGTTGGGTTTTACCACAAACTGGCAGCTTTCATGGTCACAATTTCTAGTGCCGGCCCCACAAATGACCCGGTTCATTAAGCTCAATTTCACAACATGTCTTTATGTTTTCGTGGGTTCTCTCTCACCCACCCTTTTTCCTGTTTGAAATTCACTTTACAGGGTATAAAAAGGAGAGGATTTATCAACCAGAGGCTCAAACCAAACATCACATTAAGATCTGACGGAGTCACTCAATTCATCGAGAATGGAATATCATCGGCCTTTGACCATGGAAGCAAATAGCATCGTTCACAGCGGGGAGAAACGGTACACGTGCTCTGTGTGTGGACAAGGCTTCAGTCGATCATCCAACCTGGAGAGACACAAGCGCAGTCACACTGGGGAGAAACTGTGTAAATGTGGGGATTGTGGGAAATGTTTCAACTACCCGTCCCAGCTGGAAACACATTGGCGAGTTCACACTGGGGAGAGGCCGTTCACCTGCTCTGTGTGTGGAAAGGGATTCACTCAGTTATCCAACCTGCTGGCACACCAGCGAGTTCACACTGCGGGGAGGCCGTTCCTCTGCCCTGTGTGTGGTGAGGGTTTCATCGATTCACCCAACCTGCTGGCACACCAGCGAGTTCACACTGGGGAGAAGCCGTTCACCTGTTCTGAGTGTGGGAAGGGATTTACTCGGTTATCCCACCTGCTGAGACACGAGCGAGTTCACACTGGGGAGAGGCCGTTCACCTGTTCTGAGTGTGGGAAGGGATTCACTCAGTCATCCAACCTGCGGACACACCAGCGAGTTCACACTGGGGAGAGACCGTTCCCCTGCTCTGTGTGTGAGAAGCAATTCACTCAGTTATCCAGCCTGCAGATACACCAGAGAATTCACACTGGGGAGAGGCCGTACACCTGCTCTGAGTGTGGGAAGGGATTAACTCATACATCCAGCCTGCTGATACACCAGCGAATTCACACTGGGGAGAGGCCGTTCCACTGCTTTGTGTGTGGGAAGGGATTCACTCAGTCATGCACCCTGCTGAGACACCAGCGTGTTCACACTGGGGAGAGGCCATTTACTTGCTCTGAGTGTGGGAAGGGATTCACTCGGTCATCCCACCTGTTGACACACCAGCGAGTTCACAAGTGACTGCAGCGGTTGGACTCTGTTGTTATTGCTGCTCTTAATTACATCCCGACTGAATCATGTTCATTATGACAGTTGGGATTTGTTGTCGCTGATGTTAATAACTCCTGTAACTGGATTGGAGTTTATTATTTGGGATATAGTCAAATAAATTAGTGTTGCTTTCAACACATTGCTGTAGATTTTTGTCTTTCCCACCTGAGTGTTTAGCATCAGCTGGCTGGAGCTCAGAGAGGACAATCTGTGGGGTAGTGGGGTGGATCGTATGGGGGGAGAACTTCAGCCTGGACACAGTCCTTCAGGGCCACACTGAGAGGGGCAAACGGCACACTTTGGTCTTTCTCGTCTCTCATCACTGACAGCAAAGTCGCCGTGTCGGTTAATCTTGACACTTGTAAGATGCGGATGATATCTATCTAAGGGTGTTTAAAGAGATGGGACGGGTGCTCTGTCAGCCCCTTGCCCATATCTTCAACAGCTCAGTAGAGTCATGGGTTGTTCTCTGAGATTGGAAGGTAGCACACGTAGTTCCCATTTTCCAAATTGGGCATAAGTCTGAGCTCGGGAACTGAAGGTCCATCAACGTGACCTCGATCAACGGGAAGGTGCTTGAAGGCATCCTGAGAGATGTTTTCGATCATGGGGAAAGGGAAGGGGCCATTAGAGATACTGAACACGGATTCCGGTAAACATGGTCACGTCTTACAAACTAGCTTGAGTTAGTGAAGAAGTTGTTAGGTTGGTGGATGGGGGGAATCCGGTTGGCATTGTCTTCTTCAGGGTGTCAAACTCATTTTCTATGGTGGGCCTGATCCAATATCCTGACACTTGGCGTAGGCCACATTCAGCAAAAGCTATTAAAATAGGAATAAATGAAGATAAACTATATCGGAATTTATATTTAGACTTTATTTACTTGCGCTGCTCCCGATCCCTAGCACCTCTTAGCTTGAGCATTCATGAACTGACCCTGCTCAAACCATAACCACAAGGATATCGGTGCATTGTTCTGCCTGTGTCCACAAGGCTGTGTCACTGCCACACACAGATACCGTTTCCTTGTTTCACATCTCCATACAACGACCATCACTTCACACATCCCTTTTCTACACAATTGCAGCAGACATGAACAAGGAAGTGAGGCTCATTAAAAGACACATTTCATCACAGCAAAGATTACACTGGGAGAAATGTTCAGTTATTTTCCATTACAGGCAAAATGCCGGGCAAATCAGCAGCACACTGGCACCTGAACAGTGCCTCATCGGCCTGCAGGCTTTTCTTAAATATATTTGCTGCGTGGATATAAACTTAAACCAGTTTTGCAGGCGTGATGCTCTATTCACACATTGAAGGAGAGAGAGATGCTCTGGGGTACACGCTAAGTCCATTAGCTGAAAGTGATTGACAGACTGGGTTTTGTGTTTAGTGAGCCTGGACGTGTTATCAATACCAGCAAAGGTGAAGCCCATGGAATAAAAGGGACAATGGATACTGTCTCACTGAGCGAGTCAGAATGAGAAGCTTTAACAACAGCCGATGTTTCACAAAGGGAGACCTCACCAGACCCAAGGACATTGGTGGCGTTTAATGGGCTGTTTGTGTCACTGGGCTACAGGAGGCTATTTGTGACAGAAGGAAAGCTGGTCACAGCAAACAAAACAGTTTACCGACCTGTACAGGGCCCACTCTGATACCCACCTTCTCTCTCTCTCACTATTTATGGACACTGCTGCAGTAATTGCTCCTCTGACCTTTCCTCTCTTGTCCCTCCTACACGGCCTGACGCAATCTCTCTCCCCCTACATCCTCACTATGCTGGAATCCACAACAGTCTCCCCATCTGCTCCTTGTTCTCTCCCTGGATCCTGAAACTACTGAACTAAGTCTTCCCCTCCTGAGGTCTACAGGCTCTAAAACTGAAGCTTGGTGTCCCTCAGGCCCTGCTTCTTGATTTATCTCCCCTTGGTTGTGTTCTGCACTCTGGGCCTTGGGCCTTCCCCGGGGATTCTCAGTATGAACAGGGGGGGATGTGTGTTGAGACAGGAGGTCCCAGCTCTCCTCCTCTTTCCCCCTTGGTTGTGTTCTACACTCTGGGCCCTGGGCCTTCCCCGGGGATTCTCAGTATGAACAGGGGGATGTGTGTTGAGACAGGATGTCCCAGCTCTTAACCTTTAAAGGGACACGGAGAGGACCAGCTGGGCTGAATGGCCCTGCTTTATGACATCACTGCAGTGCCTAGCAACCAACCTCCCTGAGCCCTGCTCATTATGGGCTGGGTTGAGCTCAGTGCTGTTACAGGAAGGGAAACAGGTGCAGAATTCGACCTGTGTGGAGCCTAGGATTAATGGGGAGAGGTACAGGATCAATTTATACTTTATTGAATGAGAAATGTCATTGTCCCGGACACTCCCTGTCCCTCAGTATCTGTGTCAGGGAGCGACCGATGGGTTCACTCTGTATCTAATCCGTACTGTGTCCAACTGGAGAGTGTTTAGAAACATAGAAACATAGAAAATAGGTGCAGGAGTAGGCCATTCGGCCATTCGGCCCTTCTAGCCTGCACCGCCATTCAATGAGTTCATGGCTGAACATGCAACTTCAGTACCCCATTCCTGCTTTCTCACCATACCCCTTGATTCCCCAGTAGTAAGGACTTCATCTAACTCCTTTTTGAATATATTTAGTGAATTGGCCTCAACAACTTTCTGTGGTAGAGAATTCCACAGGTTCACCACTCTCTGGGTGAAGAAATTCCTCCTCATCTCGGTCCTAAATGGCTTCCCCCTTATCCTTAGACTGTGTCCCCTGGTTCTGGACTTCCCCAACATTGGGAACATTCTTCCTGCATCTAACCTGTCTAAACCCGTCAGAATTTTAAACGTTTCTATGAGGTCCCCTCTCATTCTTCTGAACTCCAGTGAATACAAGGTGCTCAGCTCGATGACACAACATTTAACCCAAAGAAGATCAGATAAACCCCAAAGATGATCAGATAAACCCATCAGCTCCTCCCCTGGATACAGGTCCTGAAGGACAGGGAGTGTGTCTAATAATTGGGCTGGTGTCCTTGATCAAATTTAAACACCTCACTCATCTCTTTAAAAAAAAATTCATTCATGGGATGTGGGCATCACCTCTAACCTCTCATTCTTCCAAACATGAGCGAATATAGGCCTAGTCTACTCAATCTCTCATAGGACAACCCCCCATCCCAGGAATCCGTCTGGTGAACCTTTGTTGCACTCCCTCTATAATAAGTTTATCTTTCCTTGGGTAATGAGATCCAAACTGTGCACAATACTCTAGGTGCGGTCCTGGGCCCTGTATAATTGCACTAAGATGTCTTTAATCTTATAAAAAATCTTTTTGTAATAATGGCCAATATACCATTTGCTTTAATTGCTTGCTGTACCTGCATACTAACTTTTAGCGATGTGTGTACAAGAACACCCAGGTCCCTCTGAACACTAACATTTCCCAAACCCTCACCACTTAGCAAAAATAGAAAGGCAGACTTTTTTTTTAATCAATGTATAATGTTAACAATTCTTCACATTATATTCCATTTTCCATGTTAGAAACATAGAAACATAGAAAATAGGTGCAGGAGCAGGCCATTCAGCCCTTCTAGCCTGCACCGCCATTCAATGAGTTCATGGCTGAACATGAAACTTCAGTACCCCCTTCCTGCTTTCTCGCCATAACCCTTGATCCCCCAAGTAGTAAGGACTTCATCTAACTCCCTTTTGAATATATTTAGTGAATTGGCCTCAACTACTTTCTGTGGTAGAGAATTCCACAGGTTCACCACTCTCTGGGTGAAGAAGTTTCTCCTCATCTCGGTCCTAAATGGCTTACCCCTTATCCTCAGACTGTGACCCCTGGTTCTGGACTTCCCCAACATTGGGAACATTCTTTCTGCATCTAACCTGTCTAAACCCGTCAGAATTTTAAACGTTTCTATGAGGTCCCCTCTCATTCTTCTGAACTCCAGTGAATACAAGCCCAGTTGATCCAATCTTTCTTGATAGGTCAGTCCCGCCATCCCGGGAATCAGTCTGGTGAACCTTCGCTGCACTCCCTCAATAGCAAGAATGTCCTTCCTCAAGTTAGGAGACCAAAACTGTACACAATACTCCAGGTGTGGCCTCACCAAGGCCCTGTACAACTGTAGCAACACCTCCCTGCCCCTGTATTCAAATCCCCTCGCTATGAAGGCCAACATGCCATTTGCTTTCTTAACCGCCTGCTGTACCTGCATGCTAACCTTCAATGACTGATGTACCATGACACCCAGGTCTCGTTGCACCTTCCCTTTTCCTAATCTGTCACCATTCAGATAATAGTCTGTCTCTCTGTTTTTACCACCAAAGTGGATAACCTCACATTTATCCACATTATACTTCATCTGCCATGCATTTGCCCACTCACCTAACCTATCCAAGTCACTCTGCAGCCTAATAGCATCCTCCTCGCAGCTCACACTGCCACCCAACTTAGTATCATCCGCAAATTTGGAGATACTGCATTTAATCCCCTCGTCTAAATCATTAATGTACAATGTAAACAGCTGGGGCCCCAGCACAGAACCTTGCGGCACTCCACTAGTCACTGCCTGCCATTCTGAAAAGTACCCGTTTACTCCTACTCTTTGCTTCCTGTCTGACAACCAGTTCTCAATCCACGTCAGCACACTACCCCCAATCCCATGTGCTTTAACTTTGCACATTAATCTCTTGTGTGGGACCTTGTCGAAAGCCTTCTGAAAGTCCAAATATACCACACCAACTGGTTCTCCTTTGTCCACTTTACTGGAAACACCCTCAAAAAATTCCAGAAGATTTGTCAAGCATGATTTCCCTTTCACAAATCCATGCTGACTTGGACCTATCATGTCACCATTTTCCAGATGCACTGCTATGACATCCTTAATAATTGATTCCATCATTTTACCCACTACTGAGGTCAGGCTGACCGGTCTATAATTCCCTGTTTTCTCTCTCCCTCCTTTTTTAAAAAGTGGGGTTACATTGGCTACCCTCCACTCCATAGGAACTGATCCAGAGTCAATGGAATGTTGGAAAATGACTGTCAATGCATCCGCTATTTCCAAGGCCACCTCCTTAAGTACTCTAGGATGCAGTCCATCAGGCCCTGGGGATTTATCGGCCTTCAATCCCATCAATTTCCCCAACACAATTTCCCGACTAATAAAGATTTCCCTCAGTTCCCCCTCCTTACTAGACCCTCTGACCCCTTTTATATCCGGAAGGTTGTTTGTATCCTCCTTAGTGAATACCGAACCAAAGTACTTGTTCAATTGGTCTGCCATTTCTTTGTTCCCCGTTATGACTTCCCCTGATTCTGACTGCAGGGGACCTACGTTTGTCTTCACCAACCTTTTTCTCTTTACATACCTATAGAAACTTTTGCAATCCGCCTTAATGTTCCCTGCAAGCTTCTTCTCGTACTCCATTTTCCCTGCCCTAATCAAACCCTTTGTCCTCCTCTGCTGAGTTCTAAATTTCTCCCAGTCCCCAGGTTCGCTGCTATTTCTGGCCAATTTGTATGCCACTTCCTTGGCTTTAATACTATCCCTGATTTCCCTAGATAGCCACGGTTGAGCCACCTTCCCTTTTTTATTTTTACGCCAGACAGGAATGTACAATTGTTGTAATTCATCCATGCGGTCTCTAAATGTCTGCCATTGCCCATCCACAGTCAACCCCCTAAGTATCATTCGCCAATCTATCCTAGCCAATTCACGCCTCATACCTTCAAAGTTACCCTTCTTTAAGTTCTGGACCATGGTCTCTGAAATTACTGTTTCATTCTCCATCCTAATGCAGAATTCCACCATATTATGGTCACTCTTCCCCAAGGGGCCTCGCACAATGAGATTGCTAATTAATCCTCTCTCATTACACAACACCCAATCTAAGATGGCCTCCCCCCTAGTTGGTTCCTCAACATATTGGTCTAGAAAACCATCCCTTATGCACTCCAGGAAATCCTCCTCCACCGTATTGCTTCCAGTTTGGCTAGCCCAATCTATGTGCATATTAAAGTCACCCATTATAACTGCTACACCTTTATTGCATGCACCCCTAATTTCCTGTTTGATGTCCTCCCCAACATCCCTATTACTGTTTGGAGGTCTGTACACAACTCCTACTAACGTTTTTTGCCCTTTGGTGTTCTGCAGCTCTACCCATATAGATTCCACATCATCCAAGCTAATGTCTTTCCTAACTATTGCATTAATCTCCTCTTTAACCAGCAATGCTACCCCACCTCCTTTTCCTTTTATTCTATCCTTCCTGAATGTTGAATAACCCTGAATGTTGAGTTCCCAGCCCTGATCATCCTGGAGCCACGTCTCCGTAATCCCAATCACATCATATTTGTTAACATCTATTTGCACAATTAATTCATCCACCTTATTGCGGATACTCCTTGCATTAAGACACAAAGCCTTCAGGCTTGTTTTATTAACACCCTTTGTCCTTTTAGAATTTTGCTGTACAGTGGCCCTTTTTGTTCTTTGCCTTGGGTTTCTCTGCCCTCCACTTTTCCTCATCTCCTTTCTGTCTTTTGCTTTTGTCTCCTTTTTGTTTCCCTCTGTCTCCCTGCATTGGTTCCCATTCCCCTGCCATATTAGTTTAAATCCTCCCCAACAGCACTAGCAAACACTCCCCCTAGGACATTGGTTCCGGTCCTGCCCAGGTGCAGACCGTCCGGTTTGTACTGGTCCCACCTCCCCCAGAACCGGTCCCAATGCCCCAGGAATTTGAATCCCTCCCTGCTGCACCACTGCTCAAGCCACGTATTCATCTGCGCTATCCTGCGATTCCTACTCTGACTATCACGTGGCACTGGTAGCAATCCCGAGATTACTACTTTTGAGGTCCTACTTTTTAATTTAGCTCCTAGCTCCTTAAATTCGTTTCGTAGGACCTCATCCCTTTTTTTACCTATGTCGTTGGTACCAATGTGCACCACGACAACTGGCTGTTCTCCCTCCCATTTCAGAATGTCCTGCACCCGCTCCGAGACATCCTTGACCCTTGCACCAGGGAGGCAACATACCATCCTGGAGTCTCGGTTGCGGCCGCAGAAACGCCTATCTATTCCCTTCACAATTGAATCCCCTATCACTATCGCTCTCCCACTCTTTTTCTTGCCCTCCTGTGCAGCAGAGCCAGCCACGGTGCCATGAACTTGGCTGCTGCTGCCCTCCCCTGATGAGTCATTCCCCTCAACAGTACCCAAAGCAGTGTATCTGTTTTGCAGGGGGATGACCACAGGGGACCCCTGCACTACCTTCCTTGCACTACTCTTCCTGCTGGTCTTCCATTCCCTATCTGGCTGTGGACCCTTTCCCTGCGGTAAGCCCAACTCACTACACGTGATACTCACATCATTCTCAGCATCGTGGATGCTCCAGAGTAAATCCACCCTCAGCTCCAATTCCAATGTTCTTGCCCACTCACTGAGCCCCTTGAAACCCCTTTTCATCCTCCTCGCAACTTACATTCCCAACTAGCTTTGTATCCTCAAGCAAACTTCAATATATTACATTTGGTTCCCTCATCCAAATTATTGATATAGATTGTTAATAGCTGGGGCCCAAGCACCAATCCTTGCAGCACCCCACCAGTTACAGCCTGCCAACCCGAAATGACTCGTTTATTGCTACTCTCTGTTTTCTGTTCGTTAACCAATCCTTAATCCTTGCTAGTATATTACGCCCAATTCCATGAGCCCTAATTTTGTTTAATAATCTCTTGTGCGGCATCTCATTGAATGCCTTCTGTAAATCTAAATACACCACATCCAATGGTTTCCCCCTTATCTATCCTGCTAGTTCCAACCTCAAAAAATTCTAACAGATTTATCAAGTACAATTTCCCTTTCATAAATCAGTGTTGATTCTGCCGAATGCTGTTATTACTTCCGAAGTGCCCTGTTAACCACGTGCTTAATAATAGATTCTAGCATTTTCCCTACGTATGATGTCAGGACTACCAGTAATGCATGGGTTAGATACAGAGTAACTCTCACTCCAGCCTGTCCCTAAACACTACCAGGGTTAATAGAGTAAATTTCAGTCTACAATATCCCAAACACTCCCAGGGCAGGTGCAACATGGGTTAGATACAGCATAAAGCTCTCTCTACACTGTCGCATCAAACACTCCCAGGGCAAATACATCACAGGCTAGATACAGAGTAAAGCTCCTTCTACAATGTCCGAAGAAACAGGTACAGGTACAGCTTGGGTTAGATACAGAGTAAAGCTCCCTCTACACTGTCCCATCAAACTCTCCCAGGGCAAGTACAGCACGAGTTAGATACAGAGTAAAGCTCACTCTACACTGTCCCATCAAACACAACCTGGGCAGGTACAGCTTGGGTTAGATACAGAGTAAAGCTCCTTCTACACAGTCCCATCAAACTCTCCCAGGGCAGGTACAACACAGGTTAGACACGGATTACATCTCCTTCTACCCTGTCCCAACCATTCCGAGGACAGATAGAGCATTTCTTGGATATAAGAGTAAATCTCCCTCTACACTGTTCCACTGGACGTTCCCAGGACAGGTACAGCATGGGTTAGATACAGAGTAAAACTCCCTCAACACTGTCACACCAGACATTCCAAGGGCAGGTACAACACAGGATAGATAAGGAGTATAGCTCCATCTACATGGTCCAAAGAATTCCAGGGTAGATTGGTTAGATACAGAGTAATCTCTCCCTCTACACTATCCCATCAAATACTCCCAGGGCAAGTACAGCACAGGATAAATACAGAGTAATCTCTCCCTCTACGCTGTCCCAACAAACAATCCTAGGGCAGGTACAGCACGGGTTAGATGCAGAGTAAAGCTTTGTCTACATTGTCGCATCAAACACTCCCAGGGCAGGTACGGCACAGGGTAGATTATAATGCAAGAAATAGGAGGAGTAGGCCACTTGGCCCCTCAAGAATGCTCCGCCATTTAATAAGATCATGGCTGATTGATATTGGGCTCAGCTCCACTTTCCTACCCGCTCCCCATAACACTTTATTCCCTTATCGCTCAAAAATCTTGTCTATCTCAGCCTTTAATATATTCAATGACCCAGCCTCCACAGCTCTCTGGGGCAGAGAATTCTATAGATTTACAACCCTCAGAGAGAAGAAATTCCTCCTCATCTCAGTTTAAAATGGGCAGCCTCTTATTCTGAGACTATGCCCCCTAGTTTTAGTTTCCCCTATGAGTGGAAATATCCTCTCTGCATTCACCTTATCGAGCCCCTTCATTATCTTATATGTTTCGATAAGATCAGCTCTCATTCTTCTGAACTCCAATGGGTATAGGCCCAACCTACTCAACCTATCTTCATAAGTCAACCCCCTCATCTCCAGAAACAACCTTGTGAACCTTCTCTGAACAGCCTCCAATGCAAGTTTATCCTTCCTTAAATACAGAGACCAAAACTGTACACAGTACTCTAGGTGTGGCCTCACAAATACCCTGTACAGTTGTAGCAGGACTTCTCTGCTTTTATACTCCATCCCCCTTGCAATAAAGACCAACATTCCATTTGCCTTCCTGATTATTGCTGCACCTGCATACTCACTTTTTGTGTTTCATGTTTTACAGATAAACTCTAAAAGAGTTTCATGTACAAGTACTCCCAGGTCCCACTGCACTGCAGCACTTTGCAATTTTTCTCCATTTAAATTATAATTTGCTTTTCTATTTTTTCTGCCAAAGTGGATAACCTCACACTTTCCCACATTGTACTCCATCTGCCAAATTTTTGCCCACTCACTTAGCCTGTCTATATCCCTTTGCAGATATTTTTGTGTCCCCTTCACAATTTGCTTTCCCACCCATCTTTGTATCATCAGCAATCTTTTCAACAGAGTAAAGCTCCCTCTACACTGTCCCATCAAACACTCCCAGGGCAGGTACAGCATGGGTTAGATACAGAGTAAAGCTCCCTCTACACTGTCCCATCAAACACTCCCAGGGCAGGTACAGCACGGGGTTAGATACAGAATAAAGCTCCCTCTACACTGTCCCATCAAACACTCCCAGGGCAGGTACAGCCCGGAGTTTGATAGAGTAAAGCTCCCGCTACACTGTCCCATCAAACCTTATTGAATGGGGAGCAGGTGCAGATGGGCCACTCCTGCTCCTATTTCTCATGTCCTTATGTACCCAGCATTCTCCGCGGGAGAGAACGTGCCGCACCGAGATTACAGGAGCTCAGTGCGCAGGCGCGGGACCTGGCTGTGTTTGGAGCATGCGCGGTACGTGTAATGGCAGAGGTAAAAAGTTTTGCACAGGCTTCACAGAGGTGAAGTTTCAGCTGGATGGACGGGAACAATAGACAAGCGGGGAGTCGGAGAGGCTTCATAAATAACCGGTGCCCGCCGCAAGCCGGGAATAATAAGCGGAATATCGGCGGTTGCAGCTTCGGGGCTTTCTCCCGGTCATCGGCCCAGTCTAATGGCGGCCATATTGGTGCAGGAACGTAGGTTCAGTACTCCGCCGTCTTGATTCAGTGAGCAGCAACGCGCATGCGCAGCCATCTTGGTGCAGGAACAAATTGAGCGATGTCAATGTGTGGAATGGAATTGAACCCACCCAGAGTCAGCATCTTCAGGGGAGCAGAGGGCGGGGAACCAGTGAGTGTAGAACTGAACCAAGCCAGAGTCTGCATAAGAACATAAGAAGTACGAGTAGGCCATACGGCCCCTCAAGCCTGCTACACCATTCAATATGATCATGGCTGATCCAATGATGGACTCAGGTCCAATTCCCTGCCCACTCCCCATAACTCCTTATCAGTGTAGCAATCCCCTCGGCACAGGAATGGAGACAAGTCCAGACCAAAACTGTGCGCAGTACTCACCCTGTACAGTTGTAGCAGGACTTCCCTACTTTTATACTCCATCCCCCTTGCAATAAAGGCCAGCATTCCATTTGCCTTCCTGATTACTTGCTGCAACTGCATGCAAACTTTTTGAGTTTCATGAACAAGAACCCTTACATCCCTCTGTACTACAGCATTTTGTAATTGTGCTATTTATTTTTCCTATCAAAGGAGGTAACCTGACATTTTACCAAATTATAGTTCATCTGCCAGATTTTTGCCCACTCAGTGAACCTATCTATATCCCTTTATAAATTATTTGTGTCCTCCTCACAACTTGCTTTCCCACCTATCTTTGTATCATCAGCAAATTGGGCTGCATTACACTCAGTCCCTTCATCCAAGTCATTAATATGGATTGTAAATAGTTGAGGCCCCAGCACTGATCCCTGCGGCACCCCACTAATTACAGTTTGGCAACCTGAAAATGACCCATTTATCCCGACCCTCTGCTTTCTGTCAGTGAGCCAATCCTCTATCCATTCTGATATATTACCCCCAGCTGCGTGAGCTTTTACCTTGTGCAGTAACTTTTGTGTGACACCTTGGTGAATGTTTTCTGGAAATGAAAATATATGACATCAATTGGTTTCCCTTTATCCACTCTGCTCGTTTCATCCCCAAACAACTCCAGCAAATTTGTCAAACATCATTTCCCTTTAATAAAACCATGCTGACTCTGCTTGACTGCAATATGATTTTCTAAAAGTCCTGCTACTACTTCCTTTAATGATGGACTCCAGTATTTTCCCAATGACAGATGGTAGGCTAACTGGTCTATAGTTTCCTGCCTTCTGACTCCCTCCTTACTTGAATAGGGGTCTTACATTTGCAGTTTTCCAATCTGCTGGGACCTCGCCAGAATTCAGGGAATTTTGGTAGATTACAACCAATGCATCCACTATCTCTGCAGCCACTTCTTTGAAGACCCTAGGATGCATGCCATCAGGTCCAGAGCACTTGTCTGCCTTTAATCCCATTAGTTTTCTTAGTACCTTATCTCTCGTGATAGTGATTGTTTTAAGTCATTCCTCCCCACCCCCACGCCGCCACCGCAATAGTGCTTTGATTATCAATTGTTGCAATGTCTTTAGTGTCCTCTACTGTAAAGACTAATACAAAATCTCTGCCATTTCCATGTTTCCCATTATTAATTCTCCGTCTCATCCTCTAACGGACCAACGTTTACTTTAGCTACTCGTTTCCTTTTTATATACTGTAGAAGCTCTTACTGTCTGTTTTTATATTTATTGCTAGTTTGCTCTCATCTGCTACCTTCTCTGTCTTTATCATATTTTTAGTCGTCCTTTGCTGGTTTATAAAAATTTCCCAATTCTCTGGCCTTCCACTGGCCTTCGCAACATTGTATGCCATTTTTCCAATTTGATGCCATCCTTTACTTCCTTAGTTAGCCAGGGATGGTTCATCCTTCTCTTAGCAAAGATTCATTCAAGTGAGAAATAAAGATGCTGAGAGTTATGAAATATCTCCTTAAATGTTTGCCACTGCATTTCTACAGTCTTTACCCTTTAACATTTTTCCCAATCCATTTGGTGTCAGTGACGAGGGTTGGTTTATGTCACATGGGAGCATGTTGGTGTCAGTGACTGTGGGGTTGGTTCAACCTTCTTTGACCTGACCAAGGCCTTTGACACTGTCAAACATTAGGCATTATAGAGTGTACTCTACAAATTCGGCTGTCTACAAAAATTTGTCACCGTCCTCCACTTGCTTCATGATAACTTGCAAGCCATGATCCTGACCAATGGATCCACCACAGATCCAATTCATTTACAAAGCGGGGTGAAGCAAGGCTGTGTCATTTCACCGACGCTCTTCTCTATCTTCCTTGCTGCAATACCACTTCTCACTATCAGTAAGCTTCCCGCTGGAGTGGAGATAATCTATAGAACAAACAGGAAACTGTTCAACCTCCATCGCCTTCAGACCAGATCCAAGGTCATGCCATCCTCTGTCATCAAATTACAATATGCAAATGACGCTTGCGTCTGCGCTCACTCGGAGGACGAACTTCAAACCATCATCAACACGTTCACCGTAGCATCTGAGAGCATAGGCCTTACAGTAAACATCCATAAAACAAAGGTGCTCTATCAACCTGCCCCCACCACACAGCACTACACGCCCCACCCCCCTCCCCCGATTATCAAAATCCATGATGAGGCCTTGGACAATGTGGACCATTTTTCATACCTCGGGAGTCTACTGTCAACAAGGGCAGATATTGATGATGAAGTCCAACACCACCTTCAGTGTGCCAGCACAACTTTTGGTCACCTAAGGAATGGAGTGTTTGAAGACCAGAACCTTAAAAGCGGCACAAAGCTCATGGTCTGCAGATCAGTAGTGATACCTGCCCTCATATATGCTTCTCAGACATGGACTATACAGCAGGCACATCAAAGCACTGGAGAAGTACCATCAACGTTGCCTCCGGAAGATCCTGCAAATCCATTGGCAGGATAGGCACACCAATGTCTGTTCTCGCGCAGGCCAACATCCTCAGCATTCACCACGCTTAATCAGCTACGATGGACGGACTATATTGTCCATATGCCCGATACGAGACTCCCAAAGCAAGCGCTCTACTCGGAGCTTCAACATGGCAAGCGAGCCCCAGGGGGGCAGAGCAAATGATTCAAGGACACCTTCAAGGCCTCCTTGAAGAAGTTCAACATCCCCACCAACACCAGGGAATCCCTGGCGCAAGATCACTGAAAATGGAAGAAAATAATCCGTGAGGGCGTCGAACACTTCGAGTCTCTTCACCTGGAACAAGCGGAGATCAAGCACATACAGCGGATGGAGTGCATGACAACCCAAGCCTTTCAACAAACCGGCACTTCAACCAATGTACTTTCAACCACTGTCTGTCCAACCTGCGACAGAGACTGTAGCTCCCACATTGGACTTAATAGACATCTAAGACCTCATTTTTAATGTGGAAGCAAGTCATCCTCAACTCCAAGGGATTGCCTTTTATGATAATGTTTGGTTTATATCAGACAGGAGGAGATTGGTGTCAGTGACTGTGGGGTTTGTTTATATCAGACAGGAGGAGATTGGTGTCAGTGACTGTGGGATTGGTTTATATCAGACAGGAGGAGATTGGTGTCAGTGACTGTGGGGTGGGTTTATATCAGACAGGAGGAGATTGTTGTCATGGAATCATAGCAGTTTACAACACAGAAAGAGGCCATTTGGCCCATTGTGTCTGTGCGGCTGAAAAAGAGCTATCCAGCCTAATTCCACTTTGCAGCTCTTGGTCCATAGCCCTGTAGGTTATGGCACTTCAAATGCACATCCACATACTCTGGGAAATGCGATGAGGGTTTCTGCCTCTACTACTCTTTCAGGCAGTAAGTTCCAGACTCGCTCCTCCCTCTGGAGGTTATGCTAGCACTGTGTAAAACACGAGTTAGGCCACAGGTAGAGTACTCACACAGTTCTGGTTCCCACATTACAGGAAAGATGTGATTGCACTGGAGAGGATGCAGAGGAGATTTATGAGGATGTTACCTGGACTGAAGAATTTGATCTATGAAGAAAGTTTGGATGGGCTTTGGTATAGAGGAGGCTGAGGGTAGACTTAAATGTGTACAAAATTATGAGGGTACCAGATGGAGTGGATAGGAAGGACATACGAACATAAGGCAAACAAATAGGAGCAGGCGTAGGCCATCTGGCTCCACCTTTCAATAAGATCATGGCTGATCTGATCTTGGCCTCAACTCCACTTTCCTGCCCTATCACCATTAACCGTTGACTCCATTATCATTCAAAAATCTGTCTATCTCCACCTTAAATATATTCAATGACCCAGCCTCCACAGCTTTCCAGGGTAGAGAATTCGAAAGATTCACGACCCTCTAAGAGTGAAATTCTTACTCGTTTCCATTTTAAATGGGCGACCCCTTATTCTGAAACTATGCCTCCTAGTTCTAGATTCCCCCATGAGGGGAAACATGCTCTCTGCATCAACCCTGTCAAGCCCCCTCAGCAACTTATACATTTCAATAAGATCACCTCGCATTCTTCTAAACTCCAATGAGTATAGGCCCAACCTATCTTCATATGACAACCCCTTTATCTCAAGAATCAACCTCATGAACCTTCTCTGAACTGCCTCGTTAACGATCTCTGAACGGACCTATTTCCCTTTGCAGAGAGGTTAATAACCAGGGGGCACAGATTTAAAGTAATTGGTAGAAGGATTAGAGGGGAGTGAGGAGAAACTTTTCACACAGAGAGTGGTGGTGGTCTGGAACTCACTGCCTGAAAGGGTGGTAGAGACAGAAACCCTCACCACATTTGAAACGTACTTGGATATGCACTGGAAGTGTCATAACCTACCAGGCTGTGGAGCAAGAGCTGGAAAGTGGGATTAAGCTGGATAGCTCTTTTTCGACCGGCACAAACACAGTGGGCCGAATGGCCCCCTTTTGTGACATAAATTACAGTGATCTGTGGTAGTTGAAATCCCTGATTATTGCTGCCTAATTGCTTTTCCAATTCTCAGAAATGTTCCAACATATTTGCTTTTCTATCTCCCTCTGTTTATCGTACACTCCCAACATTGTGATTGCCCCTTTTTTGTTCATCAGTTCAACACATATGGCCTCATTTGATGATCCTTCCAACATATCATCCCTCCTCACTGCTGTAACAACACCTCAGCTTATCTGCCTTATTCCCTAGACTTCTTGCATTGCGGTATAATGTAGATAAATGTGAGGTTATCCATTTTGGTGGTAAAAACAGGAAGGCAGATTATTGCCTGAATGGTGACAGATTAGGAAAAGGGGAGGTGCAACGAGACCTGGGTGTCTTGGTACATCAGTCATTGAAAGTTGGCATGCAGGTACAGCAGGTGGTGAAGAAGGCAAATGGCATGTTGGCCTTCATAGCGAGAGGATTTGAGTATACGAACAGGGAGGTCTTACTGCAGTTGTACAGGGCCTTGGTGAGGCCACACCTTGAATATTGTGTACAGTTTTGGTCTCCTAATCTGAGGAAGGACATTCTTGCTATTGAGGGAGTGCAGCGAAGGTTCACCAGACTGATTCACAGGATGACAGCACTGGCATATGAAGAAAGACTGGACTGATTAGGCTTATATTCAATTGAATTTAGAAGAATGAGAGGGGATCTCATAGAAACATATAAAATTCTGATGGGATTGGACAGGTTCGATGCAGGAAAAATGTTCCCAATGTTGGGGAAGTCCAGAACCAGAGGGTCACAGTCTAAGGATAAGGGGTAAGCCATTTAGGACCGAGATGAGGAGAAACTTCTTCACTCAGAGAGTTGTGAGCATGTGGAATTCTCTGCAACAGAAAGTTGTTGAGGCCAGTTAGTTAGATATATTCAAAAGGGAGTTAGGTGTTGCCCTTATGGCTAAAGGGATCAAGGGGTATGGAGAGAAAGCAGGAATGGGGTACTGAAGGGCATGATCAGCCATGATAATATTGAATGGCGGTGCAGGCACGAAGGGCCGAATGGCCTACTCCAGCACCTATTTTCTATGTTTCTATATATCATTAAGCACTGCCAAACTCCTTTTTTGTCGATTTTCTAGCCTTTGTTTCCTCTGCCTTTCAAACTCATTGATGAATTTTCTGCTCCCATTTCCAAGTTTTGCTTCTCTCCCTTCTGAATCTACGCTCAGGTTCTCATCCCCCGACCAAGCAAGGTTAAATCCTCCCCAACTGCATTCGCAAACCCCCAGGGAAGGTAATGGTACCGGCCTTGTTGAGATGTGACCTCATCCGGCTTGTACAGTCCCCACCTCCTCAGGAATCTGGCTGTTCATGCTCGCCCCTCAGAATGTCCTGCAGCCTTTCAATGACATCCTTGACTCTGGCACCAGACAACCTACCATCCTGGAGTTATGTCAGTGGCCGCAGAAAGACCTGTCTGTCCCCGGAACTATTGAAACCCCTTTCAATATTGCCTTCCTCACCTTGCACCTCCCTCCTCCCCCTGTTATTTCCTGTAATAATACCCGCTGTCCGGCCTGAATCCATGTCACTACCAAATGCTGCAATGTTTGCTCCACCCCACAGGGTTCCATGAGTTTAAAACCACAACAGAAAGGTCCAGTATCCTCCTGCAGTTTGAGAGAAACCAGCTTTAACAATGGGGCAGAGTTTAAGCCAATGAGGTAGATCCGGGCTCAGCCCCATCCACCGGAGGTCACAAGCCCTGCTCCTCACACTCCAATTGGTTGGATGACCAACCGCCTGCCCGGTCCTCCAGCCCTGCCCCCACTTTTCCTATTGGCCGGGAGCTGCCATCAGTCAGCTGGGCAGTGTGAGCTGAGCATGCACAGTGGGTGAGGCAGCGGGTGGAGATGGGTGGATGGAGGGGGCAGGTTAATAAAGGACACGCTTATTTGTACTACAAAAATGGCCACTATGCTCCACCCTTTGTCTATGATTGGTCCCCTTGGAGGATAAGCCACACCCTGAAGTTTTACAGGAATGTGTAACTGAAACAGCCCATCACAAGGTCACACTGACTTTGCAAATTCTAACTCGATCCACTTGGACTTCCTGAAGCGACAGAGGTCAGAGCTCCCCAGAAGACAGTAAGGGCCAGCCAAAGTGCATTACCCCAGTCCAAATGCATGCCTCCCCCAGTCCAAGTACACCCATCCCCAGCCAAAGTGCATTACCCCAGTCCAAATGCATGCCTCCCCCAGTCCAAGTACATCCCTCCCCAGCCAAAATGCCATACCCCAGTCCAAGTGCATGCCTCCCACAGACAAACTGCCTTACCCCAGTCCAAGTGCATGCCTCCCCCAGCCAAAGTGCCTTATCCCAGTACAAGAGCATGCCTCCCCAGTCCTGCATCTCGGCACCACCTGCATGGAATGATTTGGTCCAGGAAGCAGAGGGGTGGGCTTAACATAAAGAACATAAGAAATAGGAGCAGGAGTAGGCCAAACGGCCTCTCGAGCCTGCTCCATCATTTAATACGATCATGGCTAATCCGATCATGGACTCAGGTTCACTTCCCTGCCCGCTCCCCATTGCCCCTTATTCCCTTATCGGTTAAGGAACTGTCTATTTCTGTCTTAAATTTATTCAATGACCCAACTTCCACAGCTCTCTGAGGGGGCGGGGCTTGTTGTCTGTCAGTCAAAAAAGTGCAGCACAAATAGTTCCATGGGTTAATAAACCCTGGGGGGGACGTGGGCTTCACACACACCGAGTGCGGGCCCAGGCCCGAGAGACAACACTCCGCACCATCTGCTTCACACACACCCAGGCTCAGCCCCAGGCCCCTAATCACAGCCCGCATGCCCCGTGTTTGCCCACCGGTTCCAGGCCCGGTCAGTGAGCGCCCGGGGAAGCGGGCTCAGCCACCTTGGTCAGGGCGGGGGAGCGGGCTCAGTGGTTGCCATCTTGGTCAGGGCGGGTATCGCAGCGCATGCGCGGCCCTTTGGGCAGGCAAAGAAAGGGGAGTCCCTGCCCCTTTAAATATCTGCCTCCTTCCCCCAGGCAGTGGGAGGAGGAACAGCGCGCGGTCTCTTTATATCCTGACCCAGCAAGCACTGCCGAATGGCTCCCGCAGGCTCCTAAAGTCCACAGAGATTTAATAATTGTGGAGGAGGTGGGCGAAAAGATCACACACACAGTCTTTGTTATATTTGTATGTTTGTGTGTGTGCGCAAACAAAACACATAATTCTTAATGTTTGCTAGTCAATTCCACAGAGATAAGTTATGTTCAGCAATTATTTTCCAGCAATGTATTTCCTTTTATGTAAAATGTAATTGCAGAGTGTTTAATACCTTCAACATTTATTGATAACCCATTGTCTTGTGTGCTCTTGTTTAGAAAGTGATGTCACACTGACCATTTACCAAGGTGACCATGTCTGTCCGCAGTATTCAGTGGGAAAGGGGATTAGATCACACCGAGAATAATGAGCAGCTCCCCACCAGTCTCTGAGCTTTATTGTCCAGTGATCACCTCACCATCACACAGTGCTCCTGAGATTTGCCCCAGTGTGTGATAATTGGTGCCAGTGATGGTAACAGTGAAGCTGTACCTATATCTGCTGTGAGGTTAATAAATCTTTCATTCTCTCAGTGGTTATGCCTTTGTTTGGAAAAGAATGAAACACTTACAATTATCCAGCGAAATTTATTTTATTTCTGTCTCCAGTCTTCTGTTATCTGACTGTTACTTTCACTGTTCCCTCCCCAAAAATTTCGAATATTTGTGGATGTTGTTTAGTGCCGCAATAACTAACACATGGTTCAATAAACTGAGACAGGGCCTAGTGCAGTATAAACAGAGACAGGCCCCAGTGTAATATAAACAGAGACATGGCCTAGTCCGATATAAACAGAGACAACGTCTGGTGTAATATAAACAGAGACAGGATCTGGTGCAATAATAACTGAGACAGGGTCGAGTGTATTATAAAGAGAGACAAGGTCTGGTGCAGGACTAACTGAGACAGGGTCTCGTGTAATATAAACAGAGACAGGGTCTAATATAATATAAACAGAGAGAGGGTGTAGTGTAATATAAATAGAGACAGGGTCTAGTGTAATATAAAGAGAGACAGGGTCTAGTGTAATATAAACAGAGACAGGGTCTAGTGTAATATAAACAGAGATAGAATCCAGTGTAATAGAAACAGTGACAGGGCCTAGTGTAATATGAGCAGAGACAGGGTCTAGTGTAATATAAACAGAGACAGAGTCGAGTGTAATATAAGCAGAGACAGGGTCTAGTGCAATATAAACAGAGACAGGGTGTAGTGTAATATAAATAGAGACAGGGTCTAGTGTAATATAAAGAGAGACAGGATCTAGTATAATATAAACAGAGACAGGGTCTAGAGTAATATAAACAGAGACATGGCCTAGTCTGATATAAACAGAGACAACGTCTGGTGTAATATAAACAGAGACAGGGTCTGGTGCAATAATAACTGAGACAGGGTCGAGTGTATTATAAAGAGAGACAGGGTCTGGTGCAGGACTAACTGAGACAGGGTCTCGTGTAATATAAACAGAGACAGGGTCAAGTATAATATAAACAGTGAGAGGGTGTAGTGTAATATAAGCAGAGACAGGGTCTGGTGTAATATAAAGAGAGAAGAGGGTCTAGTGTAACATAAACAGAGACAGGGTCTAGTGTGATATTAACAGGGACAGGGTCTAGTGTAATATAAACAGAGACAGGGTCGAGTGTAATATAAAGAGAGACAGGGTCTAGTGTGATATTAACAGGGATAGGGTCTAGTGTAATATAAACAGAGACAGGGTCTAGTGTAATATAAACAGAGACAGGGTCCAACGTAATATAAACAGGGACAGGGTCTAGTGTAATGTAAACAGAGACAGGGTCTGGTGTAATATAAGCAGAAACAGGGTCTGGTGGAATAGAAACAGGGACAGAGTCTAGTGTAATATAAACAGAGACAGGGTCGAGTGTAATATAAACAGAGGCAGGGCCAAATGTCATATAAACAGACACAGGGCCTAATGTAATATAAACAGAGACAGGGACTCATGTAATATAATCAGAGACAGGACCTAGTGTATTATAAACAGAGACAGGGTCGAGTGTAATATAAAGAGAGACAGGATCTAGTATAATATAAACAGAGACAGGGTCGAGTGTAATATAAACAGAGACAGGGCCTAGTGTAATATAAACAGAGACAGGGTCTAGTGTAATATAAACAGAGACAGGGTCTCGTGTAATATAAACAGAGACAGGGCCTAGTGTAATATAAACAGAGACAGGGTCGAGTGTAATATAAACAGAGACAGGGTCTAGTGTAATATAAACAGAGACAGGGTCTAGTGTAATATAAAGAGAGACAGGATCTAGTGTATTATATAAACAGAGACAGGGTCTAGAGTAAAATAAACAGATACAGGGCCAAGTGTAATATAAACAGAGACAGGGTCTAGTGTAATATAAACAGGGACAGGGTCTAGTGTAATATAAACAGAGATAGAATCCAGTGTAATAGAAACAGTGACAGGGCCTAGTGTAATATGAGCAGAGACAGGGTCTAGTGTAATATAAACAGAGACAGGGCCTCGTGTAATATGAGCAGAGACAGGGTCTCGTGTAATATAAACAGAAACAGGGTCTGGTGTAATAGAAACAGGGACAGAGTCTAGTGTAATATAAACAGAGACAGGGTCTAGTGTAATATAAACAGAGACAGGGCCAAATGTCATATAAACAGACACAGGGCCTAGTTTAATATAAACAGAGACAGGGACTCATGTAATATAAACAGAGACAGGACCTAGTGTAATATAAACAGAGACAGGGTCGAGTGCAATATAAAGAGAGACAGGATCTAGTATAATATAAACAGAGACAGGGTCGAGTGTAATATAAACAGAGACAGGGCCTAGTGTAATATGAGCAGAGACAGGGCCTAGTGTAATATAAACAGAGACAGGGTCTAGTGTAATATAAACAGAGACAGGGTCTAGTGTAATACAAATAGAGGCAGGGCCAAGTGTAATATAACGAGAGACAAGGTCTAGTGTAAAATATAGAGAGACAGGGTCTAGAGTAATATAAACAGAGACAGGGCCTAGTGTAATATAAACAGAGACAGGGTCTAGTGTAATATAAACAGGGACAGGGTCTCGTGTAATATAAAGAGAGACAGCGTCTAGTGTAATATAAACAGAGACAGGGCCTAGTGTAATATAAACAGAGACAGGGTCTAGTGTAATATAAACAGGGACAGGGTCTGGTGTAAAATAAACAGGGACAAGGTCTAGTGTAATATAAACAGAGACTGGACCTAGTGTAATATAAACAGAGACAGGATCTAGTGTAATATAAAGAGAGACAGGATCTAGTACATTATATAAACAGAGACAGAGTCTAGTGTAATATAAACAGAGACAGGGTCTAGTGCAATATAAACAGAGACAGGGTCGAGTGTAATATAAACAGAGACAGGGATCTGGTGAAATATAAACAGAGACAGGGCCTAGTATAATATAATCAGAGACAGGGCCTAGTGCAATATAAACAGAGACAGGGTGTAGTGTAATATAAATAGAGACAGTGTCTCGTGTAATAAAAACAGAGACAGGGTCTAGTGTAATATAAACAGAGACAGGGCCTAGAGTAATATAAACAGAGACAGGGCCTAGTGTAATATAAACAGAGACAGGGCCTAGTGTAATATAAACAGAGACAGGGCCTAGTGTAATATAAACAGAGACAGGGTCTAGTGTAATATAAACAGGGACAGGGTCTCTGTAATATAAAGAGAGACAGCGTCTAGTGTAATATAAACAGAGACAGGGCCTAGTGTAATATAAACAGAGACAGGGCCTAGTGTAATATAAACAGAGACAGGGTTTAGAGTAATATAAACAGAGACAGGGCCAAGTGTAATATAAACAAAGACAGGGTCTAGTGTAATATAAACAGGGACAGGGTCTCGTGTAATATAAAGAGAGACAGCGTCTAGTGTAATATAAACAGAGACAGGGCCTAGTGTAATATAAACAGAGACAGGGTCTAGTGTAATATAAACAGGGACAGGGTCTGGTGTAAAATAAACAGGGACAAGGTCTAGTGTAATATAAACAGAGACTGGACCTAGTGTAATATAAACAGAGACAGGATCTAGTGTAATATAAACAGAGACAGGATCTAGTACATTATATAAACAGAGACAGGGTCGAGTGTAATATAAACAGAGACAGGGCCTAGTGTAATATGAGCAGAGACAGTGTCTAGTGTAATATAAACAGAGACAGAGTCTAGTGTAATATAAGCAGAGACAGGGTCTAGTGCAATATTAACAGAGACAGGTTGTAGGGTAATATAAATAGAGACAGGTCTGGTGCAATAATAACTGAGACAGGGTCGAGTGTATTATAAAGAGAGACAGGGTCTGGTGCAGGACGAACTGAGACAGAGTCTCGTGTAATATAAACAGAGACAGGGTCAAGTATAATATAAACAGTGAGAGGGTGTAGTGTAATATAAGCAGAGACAGGGTCTGGTGTAATATAAAGAGAGAAGAGGGTCCAGTGTAACATAAACAGAGACAGGGTCTAGTGTGATATTAACAGGGACAGGGTCTAGTGTAATATAAACAGAGACAGGGTCGAGTGTAATATAAACAGAGACAGGGTCTAGTGTGATATTAACAGGGATAGGGTCTAGTGTAATATAAACAGAGACAGGGTCTAGTGTAATATAAACAGAGACAGGGTCCAATGTAATATAAACAGGGACAGGGTCTAGTGTAATATTAACAGAGACAGGGTCTGGTGTAATATAAACAGAAACAGGGTCTGGTGTAATAGAAACAGGGACAGAGTCTAGTGTAATATAAACAGAGACAGGGTCTAGTGTAATATAAACAGAGACAGGGCCAAATGTCATATAAACAGACACAGGGCCTAGTGTAATATAAACAGAGACAGGCACTCATGTAATATAAACAGAGACAGGACCTAGTGTAATATAAACAGAGACAGGGTCGAGTGCAATATAAACAGGGACAGGGTCGAGTGTAATATAAAGAGAGACAGGATCTAGTATAATATAAACAGAGACAGGGTCTAGTGTAATATAAACAGAGACAGGGCCTAGTGTAATATGAGCAGAGAAAGGGTCTAGTGTAATATAAACAGAGACAGGGTCTAGTGTAATATAAGCAGAGACAGCACCTAGTGTAATATAAACAGAGACAGGGTCGAGTGTAATATAAACAGGGACAGGTTCGAGTGTAATATAAAGAGAGACAGGATCTAGTATAATATAAACAGAGACAGGGTCTAGTGTAATATAAACAGAGACAGGGCCTAGCGTAATATGAGCAGAGAAAGGGTCTAGTGTAATATAAACAGAGACAGAGTCTAGTGTAATATAAGCAGAGACAGGGTCTAGTGTAATACAAACAGAGGCAGGGCCAAGTGTAATATAACGAGAGACAAGGTCTAGTGTAAAATATAGAGAGATAGGGTCTAGAGTAATATAAACAGAGACAGGGCCTAGTGTAATATAAACAGAGACAGGGTCTAGTGTAATATAAACAGGGACAGGGTCTCGTGTAATATAAAGAGAGACAGCGTCTAGTGTAATATAAACAGAGACAGGGCCCAGTGTAATATAAACAGAGACAGGATCTAGTGTAATATAAACAGGGACAGGGTCTGGTGTAAAATAAACAGGGACAAGGTCCAGTGTAATATAAACAGAGACTGGACCTAGTGTAATATAAACAGAGACAGGATCTAGTGTAATATAAAGAGAGACAGGATCTAGTACATTATATAAACAGAGACAGAGTCTAGTGTAATATAAACAGAGACAGGGTCTAGTGTAATATAAACAGAGACAGGGTCTAGTGTAAAATAAACAGAGACAGGGTCGAGTGTAATATAAACAGAGACAGGGATCTGGTGAAATATAAACAGAGACAGGGCCTAGTGTAATATAATCAGAGACAGGGCCTAGTGCAATATAAACAGAGACAGGGCCTAGTGCAATATAAACAGAGACAGGGTGTAGTGTAATATAAATAGAGACAGTGTCTCGTGTAAGAAAAACAGAGACAGGGTCTAGTGTAATATAAACAGAGACAGGGCCTAGAATAATATAAACAGAGACAGGGCCTAGTGTAATATAAACAGAGACAGGGCCTAGTGTAATATACACAGAGACAGGGCCTAGTGTAATATAAACAGAGACAGGGTCTAGAGTAATATAAACAGAGACAGGGCCAAGTGTAATATAAACAGAGACAGGGTCTAGTGTAATATAAACAGGGACAGGGTCTCGTGTAATATAAAGAGAGACAGCGTCTAGTGTAATATAAACAGAGACAGGGCCTAGTGTAATATAAACAGAGACAGGGTCTAGTGTAATATAAACAGGGACAGGGTCTGGTGTAAAATAAACAGGGACAAGGTCTAGTGTAATATAAACAGAGACTGGACCTAGTGTAATATAAACAGAGACAGGATCTAGTGTAATATAAAGAGAGACAGGATCTAGTACATTATATAAACAGAGACAGAGTCTAGTGTAATATAAACAGAGACAGGGTCTAGTGTAATATAAACAGAGACAGGGTCTAGTGTAAAATAAACAGAGACAGAGTCTAGTGTAATATAAACAGAGACAGGGTCGAGTGTAATATAAACAGAGACAGGGCCTAGTGTAATATGAGCAGAGACAGGGTCTAGTGTAATATAAACAGAGACAGAGTCTAGTGTAATATAAGCAGAGACAGGGTCTAGTGTAATATAAACAGAGACAGAGTCTAGTGTAATATAAGCAGAGACAGGGTCTAGTGCAATATTAACAGAGACAGGGTGTAGTGTAATATAAATAGAGACAGGGTCTAGTGTAATATAAAGAGAGACAGGATCTAGTATAATATAAACAGAGACAGAGTCTAGGGTAATATAAACAGAGACATGGCCTAGTCCGATATAAACAGAGACAACGTCTGGTGTAATATAAACAGAGACAGGGTGTAGTGTAATATAAATAGAGACAGTGTCTCGTGTAAGAAAAACAGAGACAGGGTCTAGTGTAATATAAACAGAGACAGGGCCTAGAATAATATAAACAGAGACAGGGCCTAGTGTAATATAAACAGAGACAGGGCCTAGTGTAATATACACAGAGACAGGGCCTAGTGTAATATAAACAGAGACAGGGTCTAGAGTAATATAAACAGAGACAGGGCCAAGTGTAATATAAACAGAGACAGGGTCTAGTGTAATATAAACAGGGACAGGGTCTCGTGTAATATAAAGAGAGACAGCGTCTAGTGTAATATAAACAGAGACAGGGCCTAGTGTAATATAAACAGAGACAGGGTCTAGTGTAATATAAACAGGGACAGGGTCTGGTGTAAAATAAACAGGGACAAGGTCTAGTGTAATATAAACAGAGACTGGACCTAGTGTAATATAAACAGAGACAGGATCTAGTGTAATATAAAGAGAGACAGGATCTAGTACATTATATAAACAGAGACAGAGTCTAGTGTAATATAAACAGAGACAGGGTCTAGTGTAATATAAACAGAGACAGGGTCTAGTGTAAAATAAACAGAGACAGAGTCTAGTGTAATATAAACAGAGACAGGGTCGAGTGTAATATAAACAGAGACAGGGCCTAGTGTAATATGAGCAGAGACAGGGTCTAGTGTAATATAAACAGAGACAGAGTCTAGTGTAATATAAGCAGAGACAGGGTCTAGTGTAATATAAACAGAGACAGAGTCTAGTGTAATATAAGCAGAGACAGGGTCTAGTGCAATATTAACAGAGACAGGGTGTAGTGTAATATAAATAGAGACAGGGTCTAGTGTAATATAAAGAGAGACAGGATCTAGTATAATATAAACAGAGACAGAGTCTAGGGTAATATAAACAGAGACATGGCCTAGTCCGATATAAACAGAGACAACGTCTGGTGTAATATAAACAGAGACAGGGTCTGGTGCAATAATAACTGAGACAGGGTCGAGTGTATTATAAAGAGAGACAGGGTCTGGTGCAGGACTAACTGAGACAGGGTATCGTGTAATATAAACAGAGACAGGGTCAAGTATAATATAAACAGTGAGAGGGTGTAGTGTAATATAAGCAGAGACAGGGTCTGGTGTAATATAAAGAGAGAAGAGGGTCTAGTGTAACATAAACAGAGACAGGGTCTAGTGTGATATTAACAGAGACAGGGTCGAGTGTAATATAAACAGAGACAGGGTCTAGTGTGATATTAACAGGGATAGGGTCTAGTGTAATATAAACAGAGACAGGGTCCAGTGTAATATAAACAGAGACAGGGTCCAATGTAATATAAACAGGGACAGGGTCTAGTGTAATATTAACAGAGACAGGGTCTGGTGTAATATAAACAGAAACAGGGTCTGGTGTAATAGAAACAGGGACAGAGTCTAGTGTAATATAAACAGAGACAGGGTCTAGTGTAATATAAACAGAGACAGGGCCAAATGTCATATAAACAGACACAGGGCCTAGTGTAATATAAACAGAGACAGGCACTCATGTAATATAAACAGAGACAGGACCTAGTGTAATATAAACAGAGACAGGGTCGAGTGTAATATAAACAGGGACAGGGTCTAGTGTAATATAAGCAGAGACAGGGTCTAGTGTAATATAAACAGAGGCAGGGCCAAGTGTAATATAAAGAGAGACAGGGTCTAGTGTAATATATAGAGAGACAGGGTCTAGTGTAATATAAACAGAGACAGGGATCTGGTGAAATATAAACAGAGACAGGGCCTAGTGTAATATAATCAGAGACAGGGTCTAGAGTAATATAAACAGAGACAGGGCCAAGTGTAATATAAACAGAGACAGGGTCTAGTGTAATATAAACAGGGACAGGGTCTCGTGTAATATAAAGAGAGACAGCGTCTAGTGTAATATAAACAGAGACAGGGCCTAGTGTAATATAAACAGAGACAGGGTCTAGTGTAATATAAACAGGGACAGGGTCTGGTGTAAAATAAACAGGGACAAGGTCTAGTGTAATATAAACAGAGACTGGACCTAGTGTAATATAAACAGAGACAGGATCTAGTGTAATATAAAGAGAGACAGGATCTAGTACATTATATAAACAGAGACAGAGTCTAGTGTAATATAAACAGAGACAGGGTCTAGTGTAATATAAACAGAGACAGGGTCTAGTGTAAAATAAACAGAGACAGAGTCTAGTGTAATATAAACAGAGACAGGGTCGAGTGTAATATAAACAGAGACAGGGCCTAGTGTAATATGAGCAGAGACAGGGTCTAGTGTAATATAAACAGAGACAGAGTCTAGTGTAATATAAGCAGAGACAGGGTCTAGTGTAATATAAACAGAGACAGAGTCTAGTGTAATATAAGCAGAGACAGGGTCTAGTGCAATATTAACAGAGACAGGGTGTAGTGTAATATAAATAGAGACAGGGTCTAGTGTAATATAAAGAGAGACAGGATCTAGTATAATATAAACAGAGACAGAGTCTAGAGTAATATAAACAGAGACATGGCCTAGTCCGATATAAACAGAGACAACGTCTGGTGTAATATAAACACAGACAGGGTCTGGTGCAATAATAACAGAGACAGAGTCTAGTGTAATATAAACAGAGACAGGGTCGAGTGTAATATAAACAGAGACAGGGCCTAGTGTAATATGAGCAGAGACAGGGTCTAGTGTAATATAAACAGAGACAGAGTCTAGTGTAATATAAGCAGAGACAGGGTCTAGTGTAATATAAACAGAGACAGAGTCTAGTGTAATATAAGCAGAGACAGGGTCTAGTGCAATATTAACAGAGACAGGGTGTAGTGTAATATAAATAGAGACAGGGTCTAGTGTAATATAAAGAGAGACAGGATCTAGTATAATATAAACAGAGACAGAGTCTAGAGTAATATAAACAGAGACATGGCCTAGTCCGATATAAACAGAGACAACGTCTGGTGTAATATAAACAGAGACAGGGTCTGGTGCAATAATAACTGAGACAGGGTCTCGTGTAATATAAACAGAGACAGGGTCAAGTATAATATAAACAGTGAGAGGGTGTAGTGTAATATAAGCAGAGACAGGGTCTGGTGTAATATAAAGAGAGAAGAGGGTCTAGTGTAACATAAACAGAGACAGGGTCTAGTGTGATATTAACAGAGACAGGGTCGAGTGTAATATAAACAGAGACAGGGTCTAGTGTGATATTAACAGGGATAGGGTCTAGTGTAATATAAACAGAGACAGGGTCTAGTGTAATATAAACAGAGACAGGGTCCAATGTAATATAAACAGGGACAGGGTCTAGTGTAATATTAACAGAGACAGGGTCTGGTGTAATATAAACAGAAACAGGGTCTGGTGTAATAGAAACAGGGACAGAGTCTAGTGTAATATAAACAGAGACAGGGTCTAGTGTAATATAAACAGAGACAGGGCCAAATGTCATATAAACAGACACAGGGCCTAGTGTAATATAAACAGAGACAGGCACTCATGTAATATAAACAGAGACAGGACCTAGTGTAATATAAACAGAGACAGGGTCGAGTGTAATATAAACAGGGACAGCGTCTAGTGTAATATAAAGAGAGACAGGATCTAGTATAATATAAACAGAGACAGGGTCTAGTGTAATATAAACAGAGACAGAGTCTAGTGTAATATAAGCAGAGACAGGGTCTAGTGTAATATAAACAGAGGCAGGGCCAAGTGTAATATAAAGAGAGACAGGGTCTAGTGTAATATATAGAGAGACAGGGTCTAGTGTAATATAAACAGAGACAGGGATCTGGTGAAATATAAACAGAGACAGGGCCTAGTGTAATATAATCAGAGACAGGGCTTAGTGCAATATAAACAGAGACAGGGTGTAGTGTAATATAAATAGAGACAGTGTCTCGTGTAATAAAAACAGAGACAGGGTCTAGTGTAATACAAACAGAGACAGGGCCTAGAGTAATATAAACAGAGACAGGGCCTAGTGTAATATAAACAGAGACAGGGCCTAGTGTAATATAAACAGAGACAGGGTCTAGTGTAATATAAACAGGGACAGGGTCTCGTGTAATATAAACAGAGACAGGGCCTAGTGTAATATAAACAGAGACAGGGTCGAGTGTAATATAAACAGAGACAGGGTCTAGTGTAATATAAACAGAGACAGGGCCGAGTGCAATATAAACAGGGACAGGGTCTGGTGTAAAATAAACAGGGACAAGGTCTAGTGTAATATAAACAGAGACTGGACCTAGTGTAATATAAACAGAGACAGGATCTAGTGTAATATAAAGAGAGACAGGATCTAGTACATTATATAAACAGAGACAGAGTCTAGTGTAATATAAACAGAGACAGGGTCTAGTGTAATATAAACAGAGACAGGGTCTAGTGTAAAATAAACAGAGACAGAGTCTAGTGTAATATAAACAGAGACAGAGTCTAGTGTAATATAAGTAGAGACAGGGTCTCGTGTAATATAAACAGAGACAGAGTCGAGTGTAATATAAGCAGAGACAGGGTCGAGTGCAATATTAACAGAGACAGGGTGTAGTGTAATATAAATAGAGACAGGGTCTAGTGTAATATAAAGAGAGACAGGATCTAGTATAATATAAACAGAGACAGAGTCTAGAGTAATATAAACAGAGACAGGGCCTAGTGTAATATAAACAGAGACAGGGTCTCGTGTAATATAAACAGAGACAGGGCCTAGTGTAATATAAACAGAGACAGGGTCTAGTGTAATACAAACAGAGACAGGGTCGAGTGTAATATAAACAGAGACAGGGCCTAGTGTAATATAAAGAGAGAAGAGGGTCCAGTGTAACATAAACAGAGACAGGGTCTAGTGTGATATTAACAGGGACAGGGTCTTGTGTAATATAAACAGAGACAGGGTCTAGTGTCATACAAACAGAGACAGGGCCTAGAGTAATATAAACAGAGACAGGGCCTAGTGTAATATAAACAGAGACAGGGTCGAGTGTAATATAAACAGAGACAGAGTCTAGTGTAATATAAACAGAGACAGAGTCTAGTGTAATATAAACAGAGACAGAGTTTAGTGTAATATAAACAGAGACAGGGTCTCTTGTAATATAAACAGGGACAGGGTCTAGTGTAATATAAAGAGAGACAGGATCTAGTGTATTATATAAACAGAGACAGGGTCTAGAGTAATATCAACAGAGACAGGATCTAGTGTAATATAAAGAGAGACAGGGTCTCGTGTAATATAAACAGGGACAGGGTCTAGTGTAATATAAACAGAGATAGAATCCAGTGTAATAGAAACAGTGACAGGGCCTAGTGTAATATGAGCAGAGACAGGGTCTAGTGTAATATAAACAGGGACAAGGTCTAGTGTAATATAAAGAGAGACAGGATCTCGTATAATATAAACAGAGACAGGGTCTAGTGTAATATAAACAGAGACAGGGCCTAGTGTAATATGAGCAGAGACAGGGTCTAGTGTAATATAAACAGAGACAGAGTCTAGTGTAATATAAGCAGAGACAGGGTCTAGTGTAATATAAACAGAGACAGGGTCTGGTGTAATATAAACAGAAACAGGGTCTGGTGTAATAGAAACAGGGACAGAGTCTAGTGTAATATAAACAGAGACAGGGTCTAGTGTAATATAAACAGAGACAGGGCCAAATGTCATATAAACAGACACAGGGACTCATGTAATATAAACAGAGACAGGACCTAGTGTAATATAAACAGAGACAGGGTCTTGTATAATATAAACAGTGAGAGGGTGTAGTGTAATATAAGCAGAGACAGGGTCTGGTGTCATATAAACAGACACAGGGCCTAGTGTAATATAAACAGAGACAGGGACTCATGTAATATAAACAGGGACAGGGTCTAGTGTAATATAAAGAGAGACAGGGTCTAGTGTAAAATAAACAGAGACAGAGTCTAGTGTAATATAAACAGAGACAGAGTCGAGTGTAATATAAGTAGAGACAGGGTCTCGTGTAATATAAACAGAGACAGAGTCGAGTGTAATATAAGCAGAGACAGGGTCGAGTGCAATATTAACAGAGACAGGGTGTAGTGTAATATAAATAGAGACAGGGTCTAGTGTAATATAAAGAGAGACAGGATCTAGTATAATATAAACAGAGACAGAGTCTAGAGTAATATAAACAGAGACAGGGCCTAGTGTAATATAAACAGAGACAGGGTCTCGTGTAATATAAACAGAGACAGGGCCTAGTGTAATATAAACAGAGACAGGGTCTAGTGTAATACAAACAGAGACAGGGTCGAGTGTAATATAAACAGAGACAGGGCCTAGTGTAATATAAAGAGAGAAGAGGGTCCAGTGTAACATAAACAGAGACAGGGTCTAGTGTGATATTAACAGGGACAGGGTCTAGTGTAATATAAACAGAGACAGGGTCTAGTGTAATACAAACAGAGACAGGGCCTAGAGTAATATAAACAGAGACAGGGCCTAGTGTAATATAAACAGAGACAGGGTCGAGTGTAATATAAACGGAGACAGGGCCTAGTGTAATATAAACAGAGACAGAGTCTAGTGTAATATAAACAGAGACAGAGTCTAGTGTAATATAAACAGAGACAGGGTCTCTTGTAATATAAACAGGGACAGGGTCTAGTGTAATATAAAGAGAGACAGGATCTAGTGTATTATATAAACTGAGACAGGGTCTAGAGTAATATAAACAGCGACAGGGCCTAGTGTAATATAAAGAGAGACAGGGTCTCGTGTAATATAAACAGGGACAGGGTCTAGTGTAATATAAACAGAGATAGAATCCAGTGTAATAGAAACAGTGACAGGGCCTAGTGTAATATGAGCAGAGACAGGGTCTAGTGTAATATAAACAGGGACAAGGTCTAGTGTAATATAAAGAGAGACAGGATCTCGTATAATATAAACAGAGACAGGGTCTAGTGTAATATAAACAGAGACAGGGCCTAGTGTAATATGAGCGGAGACAGGGTCTAGTGTAATATAAACAGAGACAGAGTCTAGTGTAATATAAGCAGAGACAGGGTCTAGTGTAATATAAACAGAGACAGGGTCTGGTGTAATATAAAGAGAAACAGGGTCTGGTGTAATAGAAACAGGGACAGAGTCTAGTGTAATATAAACAGAGACAGGGTCTAGTGTAATATAAACAGAGACAGGGCCAAATGTCATATAAACAGACACAGGGCCTAGTGTAATATAAACAGAGACAGGGACTCATGTAATATAAACAGAGACAGGACCTAGTGTAATATAAACAGAGACAGGGTCTTGTATAATATAAACAGTGAGAGGGTGTAGTGTAATATAAGCAGAGACAGGGTCTGGTGTAATATAAAGAGAGAACAGGGTCTAGTGTAATATAAACAGAGACAGGGCCAAATGTCATATAAACAGACACAGGGCCTAGTGTAATATAAACAGAGACAGGGACTCATGTAATATAAACAGGGACAGGGTCTAGTGTAATATAAAGAGAGACAGGATCTAGTATAATATAAACAGAGACAGGGTCTAGTGTAATATGAACAGAGACAGAGTCTAGTGTAATATAAGCAGAGGCAGGGCCTCGTGTAATATAAACAGAGGCAGGGCCAAGTGTAATATAAAGAGGGACAGGGTCTAGTGTAATATATAGAGAGACAGGGTCTAGTGTAATATAAACAGAGACAGGGATCTGGTGAAATATAAACAGAGACAGGGCCTAGTGTAATATAATCAGAGACAGGGCCTAGTGCAATATAAACAGAGACAGGGTGTAGTGTAATATAAATAGAGACAGTGTCTAGTGTAATAAAAACAGAGACAGGGTCCAGTGTAATATAAACAGAGACAGGGCCTAGAGTAATATCAACAGAGGCAGGGCCTAGTGTAATATAAACAGAGACAGGGCCGAGTGTAATATAAACAGAGACAGGGTCTCGTGTAATATAAACAGGGACAGGGTCTCGTGTAATATAAACAGAGACAGGGCCTAGTGTAATATAAACAGAGACAGGGTCGAGTGTAATATAAACAGAGACAGGGTCTAGTGTAATATAAACAGAGACAGGGCCGAGTGTAATATAAACAGAGACAGAGTCTAGTGTAATATAAACAGAGACAGGGTCAAGTTTAATATAAACAGAGACATAGTCTAGTGTAATATAAACAGAGACAGGGTCTAGTGTAATATAAACAGGGACAGGGTCTAGTGTAATATAAACAGAGACAGGGTCTAATGTAATATAAACAGAGACAGGGTCGAGTGTAATATAAACAGAGACAGGGTCGAGTGTACTATAAACAGAGACAGGGTCGAATGTAATATAAACAGAGACAGGGCCTAGTGTAATATGAGCAGAGACAGGGTCTAGTGTAATATAAACAGAGACAGAGTCTAGTGTAATATGAGCAGAGACAAGGTCTAGTGTAATATAAACAGAGGCAGGGCCAAGTGTAATATAAAGAGAGACAGGGTCTCGTGTAATATAAAGAGAGACAAGGTCTCGTGTAATATAAACAGAGACAGGGTCTAGTGTAATATAAACAGAGACAGGGTCTAGTGTAATGTAAACAGGGACAGGGTCTGGTGTAATATAAACAGAGACAGGGTCTAGTGTAATATAAACAGAGACAGGGTCTAGTATAATATAAACAGAGACAGGGTCGAGTGTAATATAAACAGAGACAGGGTCGAGTGTACTATAAAGAGAGACAGGGTCTAGTGTAATATAAGCAGAGACAGGATCTAGTGTAATATAAACAGAGACAGGGTCTAGTGTAATGTAAACAGGGACAGGGTCTGGTGTAATATAAAGAGACACTGGGTCTAGTGTAATATAAACAGAGACAGATAAAACCGAGTGTAATATAAACAGAGACAGGGCCTAGTGCAATATAAACAGAGACAGGGTGTCGTGTAATATAAATAGAGACAGGGTCTAGTGAAATATAAACAGAGACAGAGTCTAGTGTAATATAAACAGAGACAGAGTCTAGTGTAATATAAACAGAGACAGGGCCTAGTGTAATATAAACAGAGACAGGGTCGAGTGTAATATAAACAGAGCCAGGGTCTATTGTAATATAAACAGAGACAGGGCCTAGTGTAATATAAACAGAGACAGGGATCTGGTGTAATATAAAGAGACAGGGCCTAGTGTAATATAAACAGAGACAGGGCCTAGTGCAATGTAAACAGAGACAGGGTGTAGTGTAATATAAATAGAGACAGTGTCTAATGTAATATAAACAGAGACAGGGTCGAGTGTAATATAAACAGAGACAGGGCCTAGAGAAATATAAACAGAGACAGAGTCCCGTGTAATATAAACAGAGACAGGGTCAAGTTTAATATAAACAGAGACAGAGTCTAGTGTAATATAAACAGAGACAGGGTCTAGTGTAATATAAACAGGGACAGGGTCTAGTGTATATAAAGAGAGACAGGATCTAGTGTATTATATAAACAGAGACAGGGTCTAGAGTAATATAAACAGAGACAGGGCCTAGTGTAATATAAACAGGGACAGGGTCGAGTTAATATAAAGAGAGACAGCGTCTAGTGTAATATAAAGAGAGACAGGATCTAGTATATTATATAAACAGAGACAGAGTCTAGTGTAATATAAACAGAGACAGGGTCTAGTGTAATATAAACAGAGACAGGGTCTAGTGTAATGTAAACAGGGACAGGGTCTGGTGTAATATAAACAGAGACAGGGTCTAGTGTAATATAAACAGAGACAGGATCTAGTGTAATATAAACAGAGACAGGGTCTAGTGTAATGTAAACAGGGACAGGGTCTGGTGTAATATAAAGAGACACTGGGTCTAGTGTAATATAAACAGAGACAGATAAAACCGAGTGTAATATAAACAGAGACAGGGCCTAGTGCAATATAAACAGAGACAGGGTGTAGTGTAATATAAATAGAGACAGGGTGTTGTGTAATATAAACAGAGACAGAGTCTAGTGTAATATAAACAGAGACAGAGTCTAGTGTAATATAAACAGAGACAGGGCCTAGTGTAATATAAACAGAGACAGGGTCGAGTGTAATATAAACAGAGCCAGGGTCTATTGTAATATAAACAGAGACAGGGCCTAGTGTAATATAAACAGAGACAGGGATCTGGTGTAATATAAAGAGACAGGGCCTAGTGTAATATAAACAGAGACAGGGCCTAGTGCAATGTAAACAGAGACAGGGTGTAGTGTAATATAAATAGAGACAGTGTCTAATGTAATATAAACAGAGACAGGGTCGAGTGTAATATAAACAGAGACAGGGCCTAGAGAAATATAAACAGAGACAGAGTCCCGTGTAATATAAACAGAGACAGGGTCAAGTTTAATATAAACAGAGACAGAGTCTAGTGTAATATAAACAGAGACAGGGTCTAGTGTAATATAAACAGGGACAGGGTCTAGTGTATATAAAGAGAGACAGGATCTAGTGTATTATATAAACAGAGACAGGGTCTAGAGTAATATAAACAGAGACAGGGCCTAGTGTAATATAAACAGGGACAGGGTCGAGTTAATATAAAGAGAGACAGCGTCTAGTGTAATATAAAGAGAGACAGGATCTAGTATATTATATAAACAGAGACAGAGTCTAGTGTAATATAAACAGAGACAGGGTCTAGTGTAATATAAACAGAGACAGGGTCTAGTGTAATGTAAACAGGGACAGGGTCTGGTGTAATATAAACAGAGACAGGGTCTAGTGTAATATAAACAGAGACAGGATCTAGTGTAATATAAACAGAGACAGGGTCTAGTGTAATGTAAACAGGGACAGGGTCTGGTGTAATATAAAGAGACACTGGGTCTAGTGTAATATAAACAGAGACAGATAAAACTGAGTGTAATATAAACAGAGACAGGGCCTAGTGCAATATAAACAGAGACAGGGTGTAGTGTAATATAAATAGAGACAGGGTGTTGTGTAATATAAACAGAGACAGGGTCTAGTGTAATATAAACAGAGGCAGGGACAAGTGTAATATAAAGATAGACAGGGTCTAGTGTAATGTAAACAGGGACAGGGTCTGGTGTAATATAAAGAGACACTGGGTCTAGTGTAATATAAACAGAGACAGATAAAACCGAGTGTTATATAAACAGAGACAGGGCCTAGTGCAATATAAACAGAGACAGGGTGTAGTGTAATATAAATAGAGACAGGGTCTAGTGTAATATAAAGAGAGACAGGATCTAGTATAATATAAACAGAGACAGGGTCTAGTGTAATATGAGCAGAGAGAGGGTCTAGTGTAATATAAACAGAGACAGAGTCTAGTGTAATATAAACAGAGACAGGGCCTAGTGTAATATAAACAGAGACAGGGTCGAGTGTAATATAAACAGAGCCAGGGTCTATTGTAATATAAACAGAGACAGGGCCTAGTGTAATATAAACAGAGACAGGGATCTGGTGTAATATAAATAGACAGGGCCTAGTGTAATATAAACAGAGACAGGGCCTAGTGCAATATAAACAGAGACAGGGTGTAGTGTAATATAAATAGAGACAGGGTCTAGTGTAATATAAAGAGAGACAGGATCTCGTATAATATAAACAGAGACAGGGTCTAGTGTAATATAAACAGAGACAGGGCCTAGTGTAATATGAGCAGAGACAGGGTCTAGTGTAATATAAACAGAGACAGAGTCTAGTGTAATATAAACAGAGACAGGACCGGGTGTAATATAAACAGAGACAGGGTCGAGTGTAATATAAACAGAGCCAGGGTCTATGGAAATATAAACAGAGACAGGGCCTAGTGTAATATAAACAGAGACAGGGATCTGGTGTAATATAAAGAGACAGGGCCTAGTGTAATATAAACAGAGACAGGGCCTAGTGCAATGTAAACAGAGACAGGGTGTAGTGTAATATAAATAGAGACAGTGTCCAGTGTAATATAAACAGAGACAGGGCCTAGAGTAATATAAACAGAGACAGGGTCTAGTGTAAAATAAACAGAGACAGAGTCTATTGTAATATAAACAGAGACAGAGTCTAGTGTAATATAAGTAGAGACAGGGTCTCGTGTAATATAAACAGAGACAGAGTCGAGTGTAATATAAGCAGAGACAGGGTCTAGTGTAATATAAACAGAGACAGGGCCTAGTGCAATGTAAACAGTGACAGGGTGTAGTGTAATATAAATAGAGACAGTGTCTAATGTAATATAAACAGAGACAGGGTCTAGTGTAATATAAACAGAGACAGGACCTGGAGAAATATAAACAGAGACAGAGTCCCGTGTAATATAAACAGAGACAGGGTCAAGTTTAATATAAACAGGGACAGGGTCTCGTGTAATATAAACAGAGACAGGGCCTAGTGTAATATAAACAGAGACAGGGTCGAGTGTAATATAAACAGAGACAGGGCCTAGTGTAATATAAACAGAGACAGACTCTAGTGTAATATAAACAGAGACAGGGTCAAGTTTAATATAAACAGAGACAGAGTCTAGTGTAATATAAACAGAGAAAGGGTCTAGTGTAATATAAACAGGGACAGGGTCTCGTGTAATATAAACAGAGACAGGGCCTAGTGTAATATAAACAGGGACAGGGTCGAGTGTAATATATAAACAGAGACAGGGCCTAGTGTAATATAAACAGAGACAGGGCCTAGTGCAATATAAACAGAGACAGGGTGTAGTGTAATATAAATAGAGACAGGGTCTAGTGTAATATAAAGAGAGACAGGATCTCGTATAATATAAACAGAGACAGGGTCTAGTGTAATATAAACAGAGACAGGGCCTAGTGTAATATGAGCAGAGACAGGGTCTAGTGTAATATAAACAGAGACAGAGTCTAGTGTAATATAAACAGAGACAGGACCGAGTGTAATATAAACAGAGACAGGGTCGAGTGTAATATAAACAGAGCCAGGGTCTATGGAAATATAAACAGAGACAGGGCCTAGTGTAATATAAACAGAGACAGGGATCTGGTGTAATATAAAGAGACAGGGCCTAGTGTAATATAAACAGAGACAGGGCCTAGTGCAATGTAAACAGAGACAGGGTGTAGTGTAATATAAATAGAGACAGTGTCTAATGTAATATAAACAGAGACAGGGCCTGGAGAAATATAAACAGAGACAGAGTCCCGTGTAATATAAACAGAGACAGGGTCAAGTTTAATATAAACAGAGACAGAGTCTAGTGTAATATAAACAGAGACAGGGTCCAGTGTAATATAAACAGGGACAGGGTCTAGTGTAATATAAAGAGAGACAGGATCTCGTGTATTATATAAACAGAGACTGGGCCTCGTGTAATATAAACAGAGACAGGGCCTAGTGTAATATAAACAGAGACAGGGTCTATTGTAATATAAACAGGGACAGGGTCTCGTGTAATATAAAGAGAGACAGCGTCTAGTGTAATATAAACAGAGACAGGGCCGAGTGTAATATAAACAGAGACAGGATCTGGTGTAAAATAAACAGGGACAGGGTCTGGTGTAATATAAACAGAGACAGGACCTCGTGTAATATAAACAGAGACAGGATCTAGCGTAATATAAAGAGAGATAGGATCTAGTACATTATATAAACAGAGACAGAGTCGAGTGTAATATAAACAGAGACAGAGTCTAGTGTAATATAAACAGAGACAGGGTCCAGTGTAATATAAACAGGGACAGGGTCTAGTGTAATATAAAGAGAGACAGGATCTCGTGTATTATATAAACAGAGACTGGGCCTAGTGTAATATAAACAGAGACAGGGTCAAGTTTAATATAAACAGAGACAGAGTCTAGTGTAATATAAACAGAGAAAGGGTCTAGTGTAATATAAACAGGGACAGGGTCTCGTGTAATATAAACAGAGACAGGGCCTAGTGTAATATAAACAGGGACAGGGTCGAGTGTAATATATAAACAGAGACAGGGCCTAGTGTAATATAAACAGAGACAGGGCCTAGTGCAATATAAACAGAGACAGGGTGTAGTGTAATATAAATAGAGACAGGGTCTAGTGTAATATAAAGAGAGACAGGATCTCGTATAATATAAACAGAGACAGGGTCTAGTGTAATATAAACAGAGACAGGGCCTAGTGTAATATGAGCAGAGACAGGGTCTAGTGTAATATAAACAGAGACAGAGTCTAGTGTAATATAAACAGAGACAGGACCGAGTGTAATATAAACAGAGACAGGGTCGAGTGTAATATAAACAGAGCCAGGGTCTATGGAAATATAAACAGAGACAGGGCCTAGTGTAATATAAACAGAGACAGGGATCTGGTGTAATATAAAGAGACAGGGCCTAGTGTAATATAAACAGAGACAGGGCCTAGTGCAATGTAAACAGAGACAGGGTGTAGTGTAATATAAATAGAGACAGTGTCTAATGTAATATAAACAGAGACAGGGCCTGGAGAAATATAAACAGAGACAGAGTCCCGTGTAATATAAACAGAGACAGGGTCAAGTTTAATATAAACAGAGACAGAGTCTAGTGTAATATAAACAGAGACAGGGTCCAGTGTAATATAAACAGGGACAGGGTCTAGTGTAATATAAAGAGAGACAGGATCTCGTGTATTATATAAACAGAGACTGGGCCTAGTGTAATATAAACAGAGACAGGGCCTAGTGTAATATAAACAGAGACAGGGTCTATTGTAATATAAACAGGGACAGGGTCTCGTGTAATATAAAGAGAGACAGCGTCTAGTGTAATATAAACAGAGACAGGGCCGAGTGTAATATAAACAGAGACAGGATCTGGTGTAAAATAAACAGGGACAGGGTCTGGTGTAATATAAACAGAGACAGGACCTCGTGTAATATAAACAGAGACAGGATCTAGCGTAATATAAAGAGAGATAGGATCTAGTACATTATATAAACAGAGACAGAGTCGAGTGTAATATAAACAGAGACAGGGTCTAGTGTAATATAAACAGAGACAGGGTCTCGTGTAAAATAAACAGAGACAGAGTCTAGTGTAATATAAACAGAGACAGGGTCGCGTGTAATATAAACAGAGACAGGGCCTAGTGTAATATGAGCAGAGACAGGGTCTAGTGTAATATAAACAGAGACAGAGTATAGTGTAATATAAGCAGAGACAGGGTCTAGTGTAATATAAACAGAGACAGGGTCGAGTGTAATATAAAGAGAGACAGGATCTAGTGTATTATATAAACAGAGACAGAGTCGAGTGTAATATAAACAGAGACAGGGTCTAGTGTAATATAAACAGAGACAGGGTCTAGTGTAAAATAAACAGAGACAGAGTCTAGTGTAATATAAACAGAGACAGGGTCTAGTGTAATATAAACAGAGACAGGGTCTACTGTAATATAAACAGAGACAGGGTCTAGTGTAATGTAAACAGGGACAGGGTCTGGTGTAACATAAACAGAGACAGGGTCTAGTGTAATATAAACAGAGACAGGGTCTAGTGTAATATAAACAGAGACAGGGTCGAGTGTAATATAAACAGAGACAGGGTCGAGTGTACTATAAAGAGAGACAGGGTCTCGTGTAATATAAACAGAGACAGGATCTAGTGTAATATAAACAGAGACAGGGTCTAGTGTAATGTAAACAGGGACAGGGTCTGGTGCAATATAAAGAGACACTGGGTCTAGTGTAATATAAACAGAGACAGATAAAACCAAGTGTAATATAAACAGAGATAGGGCCTACTGCAATATAAACAGAGACAGGGTGTAGTGTAATATAAATAGAGACAGGGTCTAGTGTAATATAAAGAGAGACAGGATCTAGTGTAATATAAACAGAGACAGGGTCTAGTGTAATATAAACAGAGACAGGGCCGAGTGTAATATGAGCAGAGACAGGGTCTCGTGTAATATAAACAGAGACAGAGTCTAGTGTAATATAAACAGAGACAGGGTCCAGTGTAATATAAACAGAGACAGGGTCAAGTTTAATATAAACAGAGACAGAGTCTAGTGTAATATAAACAGAGACAGGGTCCAGTGTAATATAAACAGGGACAGGGTCTAGTGTAATATAAAGAGAGACAGGATCTCGTGTATTATATAAACAGAGACTGGGCCTAGTGTAATATAAACAGAGACAGGGCCTAGTGTAATATAAACAGAGACAGGGTCTATTGTAATATAAACAGGGACAGGGTCTCGTGTAATATAAAGAGAGACAGCGTCTAGTGTAATATAAACAGAGACAGGGCCGAGTGTAATATAAACAGAGACAGGATCTAGTGTAATATAAACAGAGACAGGGTCTAGTGTAATGTAAACAGGGACAGGGTCTGGTGCAATATAAAGAGACACTGGGTCTAGTGTAATATAAACAGAGACAGATAAAACCAAGTGTAATATAAACAGAGATAGGGCCTACTGCAATATAAACAGAGACAGGGTGTAGTGTAATATAAATAGAGACAGGGTCTAGTGTAATATAAAGAGAGACAGGATCTAGTGTAATATAAACAGAGACAGGGTCTAGTGTAATATAAACAGAGACAGGGCCGAGTGTAATATGAGCAGAGACAGGGTCTCGTGTAATATAAACAGAGACAGAGTCTAGTGTAATATAAACAGAGACAGGGTCCAGTGTAATATAAACAGAGACAGGGTCAAGTTTAATATAAACAGAGACAGAGTCTAGTGTAATATAAACAGAGACAGGGTCCAGTGTAATATAAACAGGGACAGGGTCTAGTGTAATATAAAGAGAGACAGGATCTCGTGTATTATATAAACAGAGACTGGGCCTAGTGTAATATAAACAGAGACAGGGCCTAGTGTAATATAAACAGAGACAGGGTCTATTGTAATATAAACAGGGACAGGGTCTCGTGTAATATAAAGAGAGACAGCGTCTAGTGTAATATAAACAGAGACAGGGCCGAGTGTAATATAAACAGAGACAGGATCTGGTGTAAAATAAACAGGAACAGGGTCTGGTGTAATATAAACAGAGACAGGACCTCGTGTAATATAAACAGAGACAGGATCTAGCGTAATATAAAGAGAGATAGGATCTAGTACATTATATAAACAGAGACAGAGTCGAGTGTAATATAAACAGAGACAGGGTCTAGTGTAATATAAACAGAGACAGGGTCTCGTGTAAAATAAACAGAGACAGAGTCTAGTGTAATATAAACAGAGACAGGGTCGCGTGTAATATAAACAGAGACAGGGCCTAGTGTAATATGAGCAGAGACAGGGTCTAGTGTAATATAAACAGAGACAGAGTATAGTGTAATATAAGCAGAGACAGGGTCTAGTGTAATATAAACAGAGACAGGGTCGAGTGTAATATGAAGAGAGACAGGATCTAGTGTATTATATAAACAGAGACAGAGTCGAGTGTAATATAAACAGAGACAGGGTCTAGTGTAATATAAACAGAGACAGGGTCTAGTGTAAAATAAACAGAGACAGAGTCTAGTGTAATATAAACAGAGACAGGGTCTAGTGTAATATAAACAGAGACAGGGTCTACTGTAATATAAACAGAGACAGGGTCTAGTGTAATGTAAACAGGGACAGGGTCTGGTGTAACATAAACAGAGACAGGGTCTAGTGTTATATAAACAGAGACAGGGTCTAGTGTAATATAAACAGAGACAGGGTCGAGTGTAATATAAACAGAGACAGGGTCGAGTGTACTATAAAGAGAGACAGGGTCTCGTGTAATATAAACAGAGACAGGATCTAGTGTAATATAAACAGAGACAGGGTCTAGTGTAATGTAAACAGGGACAGGGTCTGGTGCAATATAAAGAGACACTGGGTCTAGTGTAATATAAACAGAGACAGATAAAACCGAGTGTAATATAAACAGAGATAGGGCCTACTGCAATATAAACAGAGACAGGGTGTAGTGTAATATAAATAGAGACAGGGTCTAGTGTAATATAAAGAGAGACAGGATCTAGTGTAATATAAACAGAGACAGGGTCTAGTGTAATATAAACAGAGACAGGGCCGAGTGTAATATGAGCAGAGACAGGGTCTCGTGTAATATAAACAGAGACAGAGTCTAGTGTAATATAAACAGAGACAGGGTCCAGTGTAATATAAACAGAGACAGGGTCAAGTTTAATATAAACAGAGACAGAGTCTAGTGTAATATAAACAGAGACAGGGTCCAGTGTAATATAAACAGGGACAGGGTCTAGTGTAATATAAAGAGAGACAGGATCTCGTGTATTATATAAACAGAGACTGGGCCTAGTGTAATATAAACAGAGACAGGGCCTAGTGTAATATAAACAGAGAAAGGGTCTATTGTAATATAAACAGGGACAGGGTCTCGTGTAATATAAAGAGAGACAGCGTCTAGTGTAATATAAACAGAGACAGGGCCGAGTGTAATATAAACAGAGACAGGATCTGGTGTAAAATAAACAGGGACAGGGTCTGGTGTAATATAAACAGAGACAGGACCTCGTGTAATATAAACAGAGACAGGATCTAGCGTAATATAAAGAGAGATAGGATCTAGTACATTATATAAACAGAGACAGAGTCGAGTGTAATATAAACAGAGACAGGGTCTAGTGTAATATAAACAGAGACAGGGTCTCGTGTAAAATAAACAGAGACAGAGTCTAGTGTAATATAAACAGAGACAGGGTCGCGTGTAATATAAACAGAGACAGGGCCTAGTGTAATATGAGCAGAGACAGGGTCTAGTGTAATATAAACAGAGACAGAGCATAGTGTAATATAAGCAGAGACAGGGTCTAGTGTAATATAAACAGAGACAGGGTCTAGTGTAATATAAAGAGAGACAGGATCTAGTGTATTATATAAACAGAGACAGAGTCTAGTGTAATATAAACAGAGACAGGGCCGAGTGTAATATGAGCAGAGACAGGGTCTCGTGTAATATAAACAGAGACAGAGTCTAGTGTAATATAAACAGAGACAGAGTCTAGTGTAATATAAACAGGGACAGGGTCTAGTGTAATATAAAGAGAGACAGGATCTCGTGTATTATATAAACAGAGACAGGGCCTAGTGTAATATAAACAGAGACAGGGCCCAGTGTAATATAAACAGAGACAGGGTCTATTGTAATATAAACAGGGACAGGGTCTCGTGTAATATAAAGAGAGACAGCGTCTAGTGTAATATAAACAGAGACAGGGCCTAGTGTAATATAAACAGAGACAGGGTCTAGTGTAATATAAACAGGGACAGGGTCTGGTGTAAAATAAACAGGGACAAGGTCAAGTGTAATATAAACAGAGACAGGACCTCGTGTAATATAAACAGAGACAGGATCTAGCGTAATATAAAGAGAGACAGGATCTAGTACATTATATAAACAGAGACAGATTCGAGTGTAATATAAACAGAGACAGGGTCTCGTGTAAAATAAACAGAGACAGAGTCTAGTGTAATATAAACAGAGACAGGGTCGCGTGTAATATAAACAGAGACAGGGCCTAGTGTAATATGAGCAGAGACAGGGTCTAGTGTAATATAAACAGAGACAGAGTCTAGTGTAATATAAGCAGAGACAGGGTCTAGTGTAATATAAACAGAGACAGGGTCTAATGTAATATAAAGAGAGACAGGATCTAGTGTATTATATAAACAGAGACAGGGTCTAGTGTAATATAAACAGAGACAGGGTCTAGTGTAAAATAAACAGAGACAGAGTCTAGTGTAATATAAACAGAGACAGGGTCTAGTGTAATGTAAACAGGGACAGGGTCTGGTGTAATATAAACAGAGACAGGGTCTAGTGTAATGTAAACAGGGACAGGGTCTGGTGTAATATAAACAGAGACAGGGTCTAGTGTAATATAAACAGAGACAGGGTCTAGTGTAATATAAACAGAGACAGGGTCGAGTGTAATATAAACAGAGACAGGGTCGAGTGTACTATAAAGAGAGACAGGGTCTCGTGTAATATAAACAGAGACAGGATCTAGTGTAATATAAACAGAGACAGGGTCTAGTGTAATGTAAACAGGGACAGGGTCTGGTGTAATATAAAGAGACACTGGGTCTAGTGTAATATAAACAGAGACAGATAAAACCGAGTGTAATATAAACAGAGATAGGGCCTACTGCAATATAAACAGAGACAGGGTCGAGTGTAATATAAACAGAGCCAGGGTCTATTGTAATATAAACAGAGACAGGGCCTAGTGTAATATAAACAGAGACAGGGTCGAGTGTAATATAAACAGAGCCAGGGTCTATTGTAATATAAACAGAGACAGGGCCTAGTGTAATATAAACAGAGACAGGGATCTGGTGTAATATAAAGAGACAGGGCCTAGTGTAATATAAACAGAGACAGGGCCTAGTGCAATGTAAACAGAGACAGGGTGTAGTGTAATATAAATAGAGACAGTGTCTAATGTAATATAAACAGAGACAGGGCCTAGTGTAATATGAGCAGAGACAGGGTCTAGTGTAATATAAACAGAGACAGAGTATAGTGTAATATAAGCAGAGACAGGGTCTAGTGTAATATAAACAGAGACAGGGTCTAGTGTAATATAAAGAGAGACAGGATCTAGTGTATTATATAAACAGAGACAGAGTCGAGTGTAATATAAACAGAGACAGAGTCTAGTGTAATATAAACAGAGACAGGGTCTAGTGTAAAATAAACAGAGACAGTGTCTAGTGTAATATAAACAGAGACAGGGTCTAGTGTAATATAAACAGAGACAGGGTCTACTGTAATATAAACAGAGACAGGGTCTAGTGTAATGTAAACAGGGACAGGGTCTGGTGTAACATAAACAGAGACAGGGTCTAGTGTAATATAAACAGAGACAGGGTCTAGTGTAATATAAACAGAGACAGGGTCGAGTGTAATATAAACAGAGACAGGGTCGAGTGTACTATAAAGAGAGACAGGGTCTCATGTAATATAAACAGAGACAGGATCTAGTGTAATATAAACAGAGACAGGGTCTAGTGTAATGTAAACAGGGACAGGGTCTGGTGCAATATAAAGAGACACTGGGTCTAGTGTAATATAAACAGAGACAGATAAAACCGAGTGTAATATAAACAGAGATAGGGCCTACTGCAATATAAACAGAGACAGGGTGTAGTGTAATATAAATAGAGACAGGGTCTAGTGTAATATAAAGAGAGACAGGATCTAGTGTAATATAAACAGAGACAGGGTCTAGTGTAATATAAACAGAGACAGGGCCGAGTGTAATATGAGCAGAGACAGGGTCTCGTGTAATATAAACAGAGACAGAGTCTAGTGTAATATAAACAGAGACAGGGTCTAGTGTAAAATAAACAGAGACAGAGTCTAGTGTAATATAAACAGAGACAGGGTCGCGTGTAATATAAACAGAGACAGGGTCTAGTGTAATATAAACAGGGACAGGGTCTAGTGTAATATAAAGAGAGACAGAATCTCGTGTATTATATAAACAGAGACAGAGCCTAGTGTAATATAAACAGAGACAGGGCCCAGTGTAATATAAACAGAGACAGGGCCTAGTGTAATATAAACAGAGACAGGGTCTAGTGTAATATAAACAGGGACAGGGTCTGGTGTAAAATAAACAGGGACAAGGTCTAGTGTAATATAAACAGAGACAGGACCTCGTGTAATATAAACAGAGACAGGTACTAGCGTAATATAAAGAGAGACAGGATCTAGTACATTATATAAACAGAGACAGATTCGAGTGTAATATAAACAGAGACAGGGTCTAGTGTAATATAAACAGAGACAGGGTCTCGTGTAAAATAAACAGAGACAGAGTCTAGTGTAATATAAACAGAGACAGGGTCGCGTGTAATATAAACAGAGACAGGGCCTAGTGTAATATGAGCAGAGACAGGGTCTAGTGTAATATAAACAGAGACAGAGTCTAGTGTAATATAAGCAGAGACAGGGTCTAGTGTAATATAAACAGAGACAGGGTCTAATGTAATATAAAGAGAGACAGGATCTAGTGTATTATATAAACAGAGACAGAGTCGAGTGTAATATAAACAGAGACAGGGTCTAGTGTAATATAAACAGAGACAGGGTCTAGTGTAAAATAAACAGAGACAGAGTCTAGTGTAATATAAACAGAGACAGGGTCTAGTGTAATGTAAACAGGGACAGGGTCTGGTGTAATATAAACAGAGACAGGGTCTAGTGTAATGTAAACAGGGACAGGGTCTGGTGTAATATAAACAGAGACAGGGTCTAGTGTAATATAAACAGAGACAGGGTCTAGTGTAATATAAACAGAGACAGGGTCGAGTGTACTATAAAGAGAGACAGGGTCTCGTGTAATATAAACAGAGACAGGATCTAGTGTAATATAAACAGAGACAGGGTCTAGTGTAATGTAAACAGGGACAGGGTCTGGTGTAATATAAAGAGACACTGGGTCTAGTGTAATATAAACAGAGACAGATAAAACCGAGTGATATATAAACAGAGATAGGGCCTACTGCAATATAAACAGAGACAGGGTCGAGTGTAATATAAACAGAGCCAGGGTCTATTGTAATATAAACAGAGACAGGGCCTAGTGTAATATAAACAGAGACAGGGTCGAGTGTAATATAAACAGAGCCAGGGTCTATTGTAATATAACCAGAGACAGGGCCTAGTGTAATATAAACAGAGACAGGGATCTGGTGTAATATAAAGAGACAGGGCCTAGTGTAATATAAACAGAGACAGGGCCTAGTGCAATGTAAACAGAGACAGGGTGTAGTGTAATATAAATAGAGACAGTGTCTAATGTAATATAAACAGAGACAGGGTCTAGTGTAATATAAACAGAGACAGGGCCTAGAGAAATATAAACAGAGACAGAGTCCCGTGTAATATAAACAGAGACAGGGTCAAGTTTAATATAAACAGAGACAGAGTCTAGTGTATATAAAGAGAGACAGGATCTAGTGTATTATATAAACAGAGACAGGGTCTAGAGTAATATAAACAGAGACAGGGCCTAGTGTAATATAAACAGGGACAGGGGTCTAGTTAATATAAAGAGAGACAGCGTCTAGTGTAATATAAAGAGAGACAGGATCTAGTATATTATATAAACAGAGACAGGGTCTAGTGTAATATAAACAGAGACAGGGCCTAGTGTAATATAAACAGGGACAGGGTCTAGTTAATATAAACAGAGACAGGGTCTAGTGTAATATAAACAGAGACAGGGTCTAGTGTAATGTAAACAGGGACAGGGTCTGGTGTAATATAAACAGAGACAGGGTCTAGTGTAATATAAACAGAGACAGGGTCTAGTGTAATATAAACAGAGACAGAGTCGAGTGTAATATAAACAGAGACAGGGTCGAGTGTACTATAAAGAGAGACAGGGTCTAGTGGAATATAAACAGAGACAGGATCTAGTGTAATATAAACAGAGACAGAGTCTAGTGTAATGTAAACAGGGACAGGGTCTGGTGTAATATAAAGAGACACTGGGTCTAGTGTAATATAAACAGAGACAGATAAAACCGAGTGTAATATAAACAGAGACAGGGCCTAGTGCAATATAAACAGAGACAGGGTGTAGTGTAATATAAATAGAGACAGGGTGTAGTGTAATATAAACAGAGACAGGGTCTAGTGTAATATAAACAGAGGCAGGGACAAGTGTAATATAAAGATAGACAGGGATCTGGTGTAATATAAACAGAGACAGGGCCTAGTGTAATATAAACAGAGAAAGGGTCTAGTGTAATATAAACAGGGACAGGGTCTCGTGTAATATAAACAGAGACAGGGCCTAGTGTAATATAAACAGAAACAGGGTCGAGTGTAATATAAACAGAGACAGGGCCTAGTGTAATATAAACAGAGACAGAGTCTAGTGTAATATAAACAGAGACAGGGTCTAGTGTAATATAAACAGGGACAGGGTCTAGTGTAATATAAAGAGAGACAGGATCTCGTGTATTATATAAACAGAGACAGGGCCTAGTGTAATATAAACAGAGACAGGGCCTAGAGTAATATAAACAGAGACAGGGTCTAGTGTAATATAAACAGGGACAGGGTCTCGTGTAATATAAAGAGAGACAGCGTCTAGTGTAATATAAACAGAGACAGGGTCTAGTGCAATATAAACAGGGACAGGGTCTGCTGCAAAATAAACAGGGACAAGGTCTAGTGTAATATAAACAGAGACAGGACCGAGTGTAATATAAACAGAGACAGGATCTAGTGTAATATAAAGAGAGACAGGATCTAGTATATTATATAAACAGAGACAGAGTCTAGTGTAATATAAACAGAGACAGGGTCTAGTGTAATATAAACAGAGACAGGGTCGAGTGTAATATAAACAGAGACAGGGTCGAGTGTACTATAAAGAGAGACAGGGTCTAGTGTAATATAAACAGAGACAGGATCTCGTGTAATATAAACAGAGACAGGGTCTAGTGTAATGTAAACAGGGACAGGGTCTGGTGTAATATAAAGAGACACTGGGTCTAGTGTAATATAAACAGAGACAGATAAAACCGAGTGTAATATAAACAGAGACAGGGCCTAGTGCAATATAAACAGAGACATGGTGTCGTGTAATATAAATAGAGACAGGGTCTAGTGTAATATAAAGAGAGACAGGATCTAGTATAATATAAACAGAGACAGGGTCTAGTGTAATATAAACAGAGACAGGGCCTAGTGTAATATGAGCAGAGACAGGGTCTAGTGTAATATAAACAGAGACAGAGTCTAGTGTAATATAAACAGAGACAGGGCCGAGTGTAATATAAACAGAGACAGGGTCGAGTGTAATATAAACAGAGCCAGGGTCTATTGTAATATAAACAGAGACAGGGCCTAGTGTAATATAAACAGAGTCAGGGATCTGGTGTAATATAAAGAGACAGGGCCTAGTGTAATATAAACAGAGACAGGGCCTAGTGCAATGTAAACAGAGACAGGGTGTAGTGTAATATAAATAGAGACAGTGTCTAATGTAATATAAACAGAGACAGGGTCTAGTGTAATGTAAACAGGGACAGGGCCTAGAGAAATATAAACAGAGACAGAGTCTCGTGTAATATAAACAGAGACAGGGTCAAGTTTAATATAAACAGAGACAGAGTCTAGTGTAATATAAACAGAGACAGGGTCTAGTGTAATATAAACAGGGACAGGGTCTAGTGTAATATAAAGAGAGACAGGATCTAGTGTATTATATAAACAGAGACAGGGTCTAGAGTAATATAAACAGAGACAGGGCCTAGTGTAATATAAACAGGGACAGGGTCTAGTTAATATAAAGAGAGACAGCGTCTAGTGTAATATAAAGAGAGACAGCATCTAGTATATTATATAAACAGAGACAGAGTCTAGTGTAATATAAACAGAGACAGGGTCTAGTGTAATATAAACAGAGACAGGGTCTAGTGTAATGTAAACAGGGACAGGGTCTGGTGTAATATAAACAGAGACAGGGTCTAGTGTAATATAAACAGAGACAGGGTCTAGTGTAATATAAACAGAGACAGGGTCGAGTGTACTATAAAGAGAGACAGGGTCTAGTGGAATATAAACAGAGACAGGATCTAGAGTAATATAAACAGAGACAGGGTCTCGTGTAATGTAAACAGGAACAGGGTCTGGTGTAATATAAAGAGACACTGGGTCTAGTGTAATATAAACAGAGACAGATAAAACCGAGTGTAATATAAACAGAGACAGGGCCAAGTGCAATATAAACAGAGACAGGGTGTAGTGTAATATAAATAGAGACAGGGTGTAGTGTAATATAAACAGAGGCAGGGACAAGTGTAATATAAAGAGAGACAGGGTCTAGTGTAATATAAACAGAGACAGAGTCTAGTGTAATATAAGCAGAGACAGGGTCTAGTGTAATATAAACAGAGGCAGGGACAAGTGTAATATAAAGATAGACAGGGTCTAGTGTAATATAAAGAGAGACAGGGTCTAGTGTAATATAAACAGAGACAGGGATCTGGTGTAATATAAACAGAGACAGGGCCTAGTGTAAAATAAACAGAGACAGGGTCGAGTGTAATATAAACAGAGACAGGGCCTAGTGTAATATAAACAGAGACAGGGTCGAGTGTAATATAAACAGAGACAGAGTCTAGTGTAATATAAACAGAGACAGAGTCTAGTGTAATATAAACAGAGACAGGGTCAAGTTTAGTATAAACAGAGACAGAGTCTAGTGTAATATAAACAGACACAGGGTCTAGTGTAATATAAACAGGGACAGGGTCTAGTGTAATATAAAGAGAGACAGGATCTCGTGTATTATATAAACAGAGACAGGATCTAGTGTAATATAAACAGGGACAGCGTCTCATGTAATATAAAGAGAGACAGCGTCTAGTGTAATATAAACAGAGACAGGGCCTCGTGTAATATAAACAGAGACAGGGTCGAGTGTAATATAAACAGGGACAGGGTCTGGTGTAAAATAAACAGGGACAAGGTCGAGTGCAATATAAACAGAGACAGGACCTAGTGTAATATAAACAGAGACAGGATCCAGTGTAATATAAAGAGAGACAGGATCTAATACATTATATAAACAGAGACAGAGTCGAGTGTAATATAAACAGAGACAGGGTCTAGTGTAATATAAACAGAGACAGGGTCGAGTGTAATATAAACAGAGACAGGGCCTCGTGTAACATGAGCAGAGTCAGGGTCTAGTGTAATATAAGCAGAGACAGGGTCTAGTGTAATATAAACAGAGACAGGGTCTAGTGTAATATAAACAGAGACAGGGTCGAGTGTAATATAAACAGAGACAGGGCCTCGTGTAATATGAGCAGAGTCAGGGTCTAGTGTAATATAAACAGAGACAGAGTCGAGTGTAATATAAGCAGAGACAGGGTCTAGTGTAATATAAACAGAGACAGGGTCTAGTGTAATATAAACAGAGATAGAATCCAGTGTAATAGAAACAGTGACAGGGCCTAGTGTAATATGAGCAGAGACAGGGTCTAGTGTAATATAAACAGAGACAGAGTCGAGTGTAATATAAACAGACACAGGGTCTAGTGCAATATAAACAGAGACAGGGTGTAGTGTAATATAAATAGAGACAGGGTCTAGTGTAATATAAAGAGACTGGATCTAGTATAATATAAACAGAGACACGGTCTAGAGTAATATAAACAGAGACATGGGCTAGTCCGATATAAACAGAGACAACGTCTGGTGTAATATAAACAGAGACAGGGTCTGGTGCAATAATAACGGAGACAGGGTCGAGTGTAATAGAAACAGGGACAGAGTCTAGTGTAATATAAACAGAGACAGGGTCTAGTGTAATATAAACAGAGACAGGGCCAAATGTCATATAAACAGACACAGGGCCTAGTGTAATATAAACATAGACAGGGACTCATGTAATATAAACAGAGACAGGACCTAGTGTAATATAAACAGAGACAGGGTCGAGTGTAATATAAACAGGGACAGGGTCTAGTGTAATATAAAGAGAGACAGGATCTAGTATAATATAAACAGAGACAGGGTCTAGTGTAATATAAACAGAGACAGGGCCTAGTGTAATATGAGCAGAGACAGGGTCTAGTGTAATATAAACAGAGACAGAGTCTAGTGTAATATAAGCAGAGACAGGGTCTAGTGTAATATAAACAGAGGCAGGGCCAAGTGTAATATAAAGAGAGACAGGGTCTAGTGTAATATATAGAGAGACAGGGTCTAGTGTAATATAAACAGAGACAGGGTTCTGGTGAAATATAAACAGAGACAGGGCCAAGTGTAATATAATCAGAGACAGGGCCCAGTGCAATATAAACAGAGACAGGGTGTAGTGTAATATAAATAGAGACAGTGTCTAGTGTAATAAAAACAGAGACAGGGTCGAGTGTAATATAAACAGAGACAGGGCCTAGAGTAATATAAACAGAGACAGGGCCTAGTGTAATATAAACAGAGACAGGGCCTAGTGTAATATAAACAGAGACAGGGTCTAGTGTAATATAAACAGGGACAGGGTCTCGTGTAATATAAACAGAGACAGCGCCTAGTGTAATATAAACAGAGACAGGGATCTGGTGTAATATAAAGAGACAGGGCCTAGTGTAATATAAACAGAGACAGGGCCTAGTGCAATGTAAACAGAGACAGGGTGTAGTGTAATATAAATAGAGACAGTGTCTAATGTAATATAAACAGAGACAGGGTCTAGTGTAATATAAACAGAGACAGGGCCTAGAGAAATATAAACAGAGACAGAGTCTCGTGTAATATAAACAGAGACAGGGTCAAGTTTAATATAAACAGAGACAGAGTCTAGTGTAATATAAACAGAGACAGGGTCTAGTGTTATATAAACAGGGACAGGGTCTAGTGTAATATAAAGAGAGACAGGATCTAGTGTATTATATAAACAGAGACAGGGTCTAGAGTAATATAAACAGAGACAGGGCCTAGTGTAATATAAACAGGGACAGGGTCTAGTTAATATAAAGAGAGACAGCGTCTAGTGTAATATAAAGAGAGACAGCATCTAGTATATTATATAAACAGAGACAGAGTCTAGTGTAATATAAACAGAGACAGGGTCTAGTGTAATATAAACAGAGACAGGGTCTAGTGTAATGTAAACAGGGACAGGGTCTGGTGTAATATAAACAGAGACAGGGTCTAGTGTAATATGAGCAGAAACAGGGTCTAGTGTAATATAAACAGAGACAGAGTCTAGTGTAATATAAGCAGAGACAGGGTCTAGTGTAATATAAACAGAGACAGGGTCTAGTGTAATATAAACAGGGACAGGGTCTAGTGTAATATAAAGAGAGACAGGATCTAGTGTATTATATAAACAGAGACAGGGTCTAGAGTAATATAAACAGAGACAGGGCCTAGTGTAATATAAACAGGGACAGGGTCTAGTTAATATAAAGAGAGACAGCGTCTAGTGTAATATAAAGAGAGACAGCATCTAGTATATTATATAAACAGAGACAGAGTCTAGTGTAATATAAACAGAGACAGGGTCTAGTGTAATATAAACAGAGACAGGGTCTAGTGTAATGTAAACAGGGACAGGGTCTGGTGTAATATAAACAGAGACAGGGTCTAGTGTAATATAAACAGAGACAGGGTCTAGTGTAATATAAACAGAGACAGGGTCGAGTGTACTATAAAGAGAGACAGGGTCTAGTGGAATATAAACAGAGACAGGATCTAGAGTAATATAAACAGAGACAGGGTCTCGTGTAATGTAAACAGGAACAGGGTCTGGTGTAATATAAAGAGACACTGGGTCTAGTGTAATATAAACAGAGACAGATAAAACCGAGTGTAATATAAACAGAGACAGGGCCAAGTGCAATATAAACAGAGACAGGGTGTAGTGTAATATAAATAGAGACAGGGTGTAGTGTAATATAAACAGAGGCAGGGACAAGTGTAATATAAAGAGAGACAGGGTCTAGTGTAATATAAACAGAGACAGAGTCTAGTGTAATATAAGCAGAGACAGGGTCTAGTGTAATATAAACAGAGGCAGGGACAAGTGTAATATAAAGATAGACAGGGTCTAGTGTAATATAAAGAGAGACAGGGTCTAGTGTAATATAAACAGAGACAGGGATCTGGTGTAATATAAACAGAGACAGGGCCTAGTGTAAAATAAAGAGACAGGGTCTAGTGTAATATAAACAGGGACAGGGTCTCGTGTAATATAAACAGAGACAGGGCCTAGTGTAATATAAACAGAGACAGGGTCGAGTGTAATATAAACAGAGACAGGGCCTAGTGTAATATAAACAGAGACAGGGTCGAGTGTAATATAAACAGAGACAGAGTCTAGTGTAATATAAACAGAGACAGAGTCTAGTGTAATATAAACAGAGACAGGGTCAAGTTTAGTATAAACAGAGACAGAGTCTAGTGTAATATAAACAGACACAGGGTCTAGTGTAATATAAACAGGGACAGGGTCTAGTGTAATATAAAGAGAGACAGGATCTCGTGTATTATATAAACAGAGACAGGATCTAGTGTAATATAAACAGGGACAGCGTCTCATGTAATATAAAGAGAGACAGCGTCTAGTGTAATATAAACAGAGACAGGGCCTCGTGTAATATAAACAAAGACAGGGTCGAGTGTAATATAAACAGGGACAGGGTCTGGTGTAAAATAAACAGGGACAAGGTCGAGTGCAATATAAACAGAGACAGGACCTAGTGTAATATAAACAGAGACAGGATCCAGTGTAATATAAAGAGAGACAGGATCTAATACATTATATAAACAGAGACAGAGTCGAGTGTAATATAAACAGAGACAGGGTCTAGTGTAATATAAACAGAGACAGGGTCGAGTGTAATATAAACAGAGACAGGGCCTCGTGTAACATGAGCAGAGTCAGGGTCTAGTGTAATATAAGCAGAGACAGGGTCTAGTGTAATATAAACAGAGACAGGGTCTAGTGTAATATAAACAGAGACAGGGTCGAGTGTAATATAAACAGAGACAGGGCCTCGTGTAATATGAGCAGAGTCAGGGTCTAGTGTAATATAAACAGAGACAGAGTCGAGTGTAATATAAGCAGAGACAGGGTCTAGTGTAATATAAACAGAGACAGGGTCTAGTGTAATATAAACAGAGATAGAATCCAGTGTAATAGAAACAGTGACAGGGCCTAGTGTAATATGAGCAGAGACAGGGTCTAGTGTAATATAAACAGAGACAGAGTCGAGTGTAATATAAACAGACACAGGGTCTAGTGCAATATAAACAGAGACAGGGTGTAGTGTAATATAAATAGAGACAGGGTCTAGTGTAATATAAAGAGACTGGATCTAGTATAATATAAACAGAGACACGGTCTAGAGTAATATAAACAGAGACATGGGCTAGTCTGATATAAACAGAGACAACGTCTGGTGTAATATAAACAGAGACAGGGTCTGGTGCAATAATAACGGAGACAGGGTCGAGTGTAATAGAAACAGGGACAGAGTCTAGTGTAATATAAACAGAGACAGGGTCTAGTGTAATATAAACAGAGACAGGGCCAAATGTCATATAAACAGACACAGGGCCTAGTGTAATATAAACATAGACAGGGACTCATGTAATATAAACAGAGACAGGACCTAGTGTAATATAAACAGAGACAGGGTCGAGTGTAATATAAACAGGGACAGGGTCTAGTGTAATATAAAGAGAGACAGGATCTAGTATAATATAAACAGAGACAGGGTCTAGTGTAATATAAACAGAGACAGGGCCTAGTGTAATATGAGCAGAGACAGGGTCTAGTGTAATATAAACAGAGACAGAGTCTAGTGTAATATAAGCAGAGACAGGGTCTAGTGTAATATAAACAGAGGCAGGGCCAAGTGTAATATAAAGAGAGACAGGGTCTAGTGTAATATATAGAGAGACAGGGTCTCGTGTAATATAAACAGAGACAGGGTTCTGGTGAAATATAAACAGAGACAGGGCCAAGTGTAATATAATCAGAGACAGGGCCCAGTGCAATATAAACAGAGACAGGGTGTAGTGTAATATAAATAGAGACAGTGTCTAGTGTAATAAAAACAGAGACAGGGTCGAGTGTAATATAAACAGAGACAGGGCCTAGAGTAATATAAACAGAGACAGGGCCTAGTGTAATATAAACAGAGACAGGGCCTAGTGTAATATAAACAGAGACAGGGTCTAGTGTAATATAAACAGGGACAGGGTCTCGTGTAATATAAACAGAGACAGCGCCTAGTGTAATATAAACGGAGACAGGGATCTGGTGTAATATAAAGAGACAGGGCCTAGTGTAATATAAACAGAGACAGGGCCTAGTGCAATGTAAACAGAGACAGGGTGTAGTGTAATATAAATAGAGACAGTGTCTAATGTAATATAAACAGAGACAGGGTCTAGTGTAATATAAACAGAGACAGGGCCTAGAGAAATATAAACAGAGACAGTGTCTCGTGTAATATAAACAGAGACAGGGTCAAGTTTAATATAAACAGAGACAGAGTCTAGTGTAATATAAACAGAGACAGGGTCTAGTGTTATATAAACAGGGACAGGGTCTAGTGTAATATAAAGAGAGACAGGATCTAGTGTATTATATAAACAGAGACAGGGTCTAGAGTAATATAAACAGAGACAGGGCCTAGTGTAATATAAACAGGGACAGGGTCTAGTTAATATAAAGAGAGACAGCGTCTAGTGTAATATAAAGAGAGACAGCATCTAGTATATTATATAAACAGAGACAGAGTCTAGTGTAATATAAACAGAGACAGGGTCTAGTGTAATATAAACAGAGACAGGGTCTAGTGTAATGTAAACAGGGACAGGGTCTGGTGTAATATAAACAGAGACAGGGTCTAGTGTAATATGAGCAGAAACAGGGTCTAGTGTAATATAAACAGAGACAGAGTCTAGTGTAATATAAGCAGAGACAGGGTCTAGTGTAATATAAACAGAGACAGGGTCTAGTGTAATATAAAGAGAGACAGGATCTCGTGTATTGTATAAACAGAGACAGGGTCTAGAGTAATATAAACAGAGACAGGGCCTAGTGTAATATAAACAGGGACAGGGTCTAGTTAATATAAAGAGAGACAGCATCTAGTGTAATATAAAGAGAGACAGGATCTAGTATATTATATAAACAGAGACAGGGTCTAGTGTAATATAAACAGAGACAGGGTCTAGTGTAATGTAAACAGGGACAGGGTCTGGTGTAATATAAACAGAGACAGGGTCTTGTGTAATATAAACAGAGACAGGGTCTAGTGTAATATAAACAGAGACAGGGTCGAGTGTAATATAAACAGAGACAGGGTCGAGTGTACTATAAAGAGAGACAGGGTCTAGAATAATATAAACAGAGACATGATCTCGTGTAATATAAACAGAGACAGGGTCTAGTGTAATGTAAACAGGGACAGGGTCTGGTGTAATATAAAGAGACACTGGGTCTAGTGTAATATAAACAGAGACAGATAAAACCGAGTGTAATATAAACAGAGAAAGGGCCTAGTGCAATATAAACAGAGACAGGGTGTCGTGTAATATAAGTAGAGACAGGGTCTAGTGTAATATAAAGAGAGACAGGATCTAGTATAATATAAACAGAGACAGGGTCTAGTGTAATATAAACAGAGAAAGGGCCTAGTGCAATATAAACAGAGACAGGGTGTCGTGTAATATAAGTAGAGACAGGGTCTAGTGTAATATAAAGAGAGACAGGATCTAGTGTAATATAAAGAGAGACAGGATCTAGTATAATATAAACAGAGACAGGGTCTAGTGTAATATAAACAGAGACAGAGTCTAGTGTAATATAAACAGAGACAGGGCCGAGTGTAATATAAACAGAGACAGGGTCGAGTGTAATATAAACAGAGCCAGGGTCTATTGTAATATAAACAGAGACAGGGCCTAGTGTAATATAAACAGAGACAGGGATCTGGTGTAATATAAAGAGACAGGGCCTAGTGTAATATAAACAGAGACAGGGCATAGTGCAATGTAAACAGAGACAGGGTGTAGTGTAATATAAATAGAGACAGTGTCTAATGTAATATAAACAGAGACAGGGTCTCGTGTAATATAAACAGAGACAGGGCCTAGAGAAATATAAACAACGACAGAGTCTCGTGTAATATAAACAGAGACAGGGTCAAGTTTAATATAAACAGAGACAGAGTCTAGAGTAATATAAACAGAGACAGGGCCTTGTGTAATATAAACAGGGACAGGGTCTAGTTAATATAGAGAGAGACAGCGTCTAGTGTAATATAAAGAGAGACAGCATCTAGTATATTATATAAACAGAGACAGAGTCTAGTGTAATATAAACAGAGACAGGGTCTAGTGTAATATAAACAGAGACAGGGTCTAGTGTAATATAAACAGAGACAGGGTCTAGTGTAATATAAACAGAGACAGGGTCGAGTGTAATATAAACAGAGACAGGGTCGAGTGTACTATAAAGAGAGACAGGGTCTAGTGGAATATAAACAGAGACAGGATCTAGTGTAATATAAACAGAGACAGGGTCTCGTGTAATGTAAACAGGGACAGGGTCTGGTGTAATATAAAGAGACACTGGGTCTAGTGTAATATAAACAGAGACAGATAAAACCGAGTGTAATATAAACAGAGACAGGGCCTAGTGCAATATAAACAGAGACAGGGTGTAGTGTAATATAAATAGAGACAGGGTGTAGTGTAATATAAACAGAGACAGGGTCTAGTGTAATATAAACAGTGGCAGGGACAAGTGTAATATAAAGAGAGACAGGGTCTAGTGTAATATAAACAGAGACAGAGTCTAGTGTAATATAAGCAGAGACAGGGTCTAGTGTAATATAAACAGAGGCAGGGACAAGTGTAATATAAAGATAGACAGGGTCTAGTGTAATATAAAGAGAGACAGGGTCTAGTGTAATATAAACAGAGACAGGGATCTGGTGTAATATAAACAGAGACAGGGCCTAGTGTAAAATAAACAGAGACAGGGTGTAGTGTAATATAAACAGGGACAGGGTCTCGTGTAATATAAACAGAGACAGGGCCTAGTGTAATATAAACAGAGACAGGGTCGAGTGTAATATAAACAGAGACAGGGCCTAGTGTAATATAAACAGAGACAGGGTCGAGTGTAATATAAACAGAGACAGGGCCTAGTGTAATATAAACAGAGACAGAGTCTAGTGTAATATAAACAGAGACAGGGTCAAGTTTAATATAAACAGAGACAGGGTCTAGTGTAATATAAACAGGGACAGGGTCTAGTGTAATATAAAGAGAGACAGGATCTCGTGTATTATATAAACAGAGACAGGATCTAGTGTAATATAAACAGGGACAGGGTCTCGTGTAATATAAAGAGAGACAGCGTCTAGTGTAATATAAACAGAGACAGTTCCTCGTATAATATAAACAGAAAAAGGGTCTAGTGTAATATAAACAGGGACAGGGTCTGGTGTAAAATAAACAGGGACAAGGTCGAGTGCAATATAAACAGAGACAGGACCTAGTGTAATATAAACAGAGACAGGATCCAGTGTAATATAAAGAGAGACAGGATCTCGTACATTATATAAACAGAGACAGAGTCGAGTGTAATATAAACAGAGACAGGGTCTAGTGTAATATAAACAGAGATAGGGTCGAGTGTAATATAAACAGAGACAGGGCCTCGTGTAATATGAGCAGAGTCAGGGTCTAGTGTAATATAAACAGAGACAGAGTCGAGTGTAATATAAGCTGAGACAGAGTCTAGTGTAATATAAACAGAGACAGGACCTAGTGTAATATAAACAGAGACAGGGTCGAGTGTAATATAAACAGAGACAGGGCCTAGTGTAATATAAACAGAGACAGAGTCTAGTGTAATATAAACAGAGACAGGGTCAAGTTTAATATAAACAGAGACAGGGTCTAGTGTAAAATAAACAGAGACAGGGTGTAGTGTAATATAAACAGGGACAGGGTCTCGTGTAATATAAACAGAGACAGGGCCTAGTGTAATATAAACAGAGACAGGGTCGAGTGTAATATAAACAGAGACAGGGCCTAGTGTAATATAAACAGAGACAGGGTCGAGTGTAATATAAACAGAGACAGGGCCTAGTGTAATATAAACAGAGACAGAGTCTAGTGTAATATAAACAGAGACAGGGTCAAGTTTAATATAAACAGAGACAGGGTCTAGTGTAATATAAACAGGGACAGGGTCTAGTGTAATATAAAGAGAGACAGGATCTCGTGTATTATATAAACAGAGACAGGATCTAGTGTAATATAAACAGGGACAGGGTCTCGTGTAATATAAAGAGAGACAGCGTCTCGTGTAATATAAACAGAGACAGTTCCTCGTATAATATAAACAGAAAAAGGGTCTAGTGTAATATAAACAGGGACAGGGTCTGGTGTAAAATAAACAGGGACAAGGTCGAGTGCAATATAAACAGAGACAGGACCTAGTGAAATATAAACAGAGACAGGATCCAGTGTAATATAAAGAGAGACAGGATCTCGTACATTATATAAACAGAGACAGAGTCGAGTGTAATATAAACAGAGACAGGGTCTAGTGTAATATAAACAGAGATAGGGTCGAGTGTAATATAAACAGAGACAGGGCCTCGTGTAATATGAGCAGAGTCAGGGTCTAGTGTAATATAAACAGAGACAGAGTCGAGTGTAATATAAGCAGAGACAGAGTCTAGTGTAATATAAACAGAGACAGGGTCTAGTGTAATATAAACAGAGATAGAATCCAGTGTAATAGAAACAGTGACAGGGCCTAGTGTAATATGAGCAGAGACAGGGTCTAGTGTAATATAAACAGAGACAGAGTCGAGTGTAATATAACCAGACACAGGGTCTAGTGCAATATAAACAGAGACAGGGTGTAGTGTAATATAAATAGAGACAGGGTCTAGTGTAATATAAAGAGACTGGATCTAGTATAATATAAACAGAGACACGGTCTAGAGTAATATAAACAGAGACATGGTCTAGTCCGATATAAACAGAGACAACGTCTGGTGTAATATAAACAGAGACAGGGTCTGGTGCAATAATAACGGAGACAGGGTCGAGTGTAATAGAAACAGGGACAGAGTCTAGTGTAATATAAACAGAGACAGGGTCTAGTGTAATATAAACAGAGACAGGGCCAAATGTCATATAAACAGACACAGGGCCTAGTGTAATATAAACATAGGCAGGGACTCATGTAATTAAACAGAGACAGGACCTAGTGTAATATAAACAGAGACAGGGTCGAGTGTAATATAAACAGGGACAGGGTCTAGTGTAATATAAAGAGAGACAGGATCTAGTATAATATAAACAGAGACAGGGTCTAGTGTAATATAAACAGAGACAGGGCCTAGTGTAATATGAGCAGAGACAGGGTCTAGTGTAATATAAACAGAGACAGAGTCTAGTGTAATATAAGCAGAGACAGGGTCTAGTGTAATATAAACAGAGGCAGGGCCAAGTGTAATATAAAGAGAGACAGGGTCTAGTGTAATATATAGAGAGACAGGGTCTAGTGTAATATAAACAGAGACAGGGATCTGGTGAAATATAAACAGAGACAGGGCCTTGTGTAATATAATCAGAGACAGGGCCCAGTGCAATATAAACAGAGACTTGGTGTAGTGTAATATAAATAGAGACAGTGTCTAGTGTAATAAAAACAGAGACAGGGTCGAGTGTAATATAAACAGAGACAGGGCCTAGAGTAATATAAACAGAGACAGGGCCTAGTGTAATATAAACAGAGACAGGGCCTAGTGTAATATAAACAGAGACAGGGTCTAGTGTAATATAAACAGGGACAGGGTCTCGTGTAATATAAACAGAGACAGGGCCTAGTGTAATATAAACAGAGACAGGGTCGAGTGTAATATAAACAGAGACAGGGTCTAGTGTAATATAAACAGAGACAGGGCCTAGTGCAATATAAAGAGAGACAGCGTCTAGTGTAATATAAACAGAGACAGGGCCTAGTTTAATATAAACAGAGACAGTGTCTCGTGTAATATAAACAGGGACAGGGTCTGTTGTAAAATAAACAGGGACAAGGTCTAGTGTAATATAAACAGAGACAGGACCTAGTGTAATATAAACAGAGACAGGATCTAGTGTAATATAAAGAGAGACAGGATCTGGTACATTATATAAACAGAGACAGAGTCGAGTGTAATATAAACAGAGACAGGGTCTAGTGTAATATAAACAGAGACAGGGTCTAGTGTAATATAAACAGAGACAGGGTCCAATGTAATATAAACAGGGACAGGGTTTAGTGTGATATTAACAGGGATAGGGTCTAGTGTAATATAAATTGAGACAGTGTCGAGTGTAATATAAACAGCGACAGGGTCCAATGTAATATAAACAGGGACAGGGTCTAGTGTAATATAAGCAGAGACAGGGTCTGGTGTAATATAAACAGAAACAGGGTCTGGTGTAATAGAAACAGGGACAGAGTCTAGTGTAATATAAACAGAGACAGGGTCGAGTGTAATCTAAACAGAGACAGGGCCAAATGTCATATAAACAGACACAGGGCCTAGTGTAATATAAACAGACACAGGGACTCATGTAATATAAACAGAGACAGGACCTAGTGTAATATAAACAGAGACAGGGTCGAGTGTAATATAAACAGGGACAGGGTCTAGTGTAATATAAAGAGAGACAGGATCTAGTATAATATAAAGAGAGACAGGGTCTAGTGTAATATAAACAGAGACAGGGCATAGTGTAATATGAGCAGAGACAGGGTCTAGTGCAATATAAACAGAGACAGAGTCTAGTGTAATATAAGCAGAGACAGGGTCTCGTATAATATAAACAGAGGCAGGGCCAAGTGTAATATAAAGAGAGACAGGGTCTAGTGTAATATATAGAGAAACAGGGTCTAGTGTAATATAAACAGAGACAGGGATCTGGTGAAATATAAACAGAGACAGGGCCTAGTGTAATATAATCAGAGACAGGGCCGAGTGCAATATAAACAGAGACAGGGTGTAGTGTAATATAAATAGAGACAGTGTCTAGTGTAATAAAAACAGAGACAGGGTCGAGTGTAATATAAACAGAGACAGGGCCGAGAGTAATATAAACAGAGACAGGGCCTAGTGTAATATAAACAGAGACAGGGCCTAGTGTAATATAAACAGAGACAGGGTCTAGTGTAATATAAACAGGGACAGGGTCTCGTGTAATATAAACAGAGACAGGGCCTAGTGTAATATAAACAAAGACAGGGTCGAGTGTAATATAAACAGAGACAGGGTCTAGTGTAATATAAACAGAGACAGGGCCTAGTGTAATATAAACAGAGACAGGGTCTAGTGCAATATAAACAGGGACAGGGTCTGTTGTAAAATAAACAGGGACAAGGTCTCGTGTAATATAAACAAAGACAGGACCTAGTGTAATATAAACAGAGACAGGATCTAGTGTAATATAAAGAGAGACAGGATCTAGTACATTATATAAACAGAGACAGAGTCGAGTGTAATATAAACAGAGACAGGGTCTAGTGTAATATAAACAGAGACAGGGTCTAGTGTAAAATAAACAGAGACAGAGTCTAGTGTAATATAAACAGAGACAGGGTCGAGTGTAATATAAACAGAGACAGGGCCTAGTGTAATATGAGCAGAGACAGGGTCTAGTGTAATATAAACAGAGACAGAGTCGAGTGTAATATAAGCAGAGACAGGGTCTAGTGTAATATAAACAGAGACAGGGTCTAGTGTAATATAAACAGAGATAGAATCCAGTGTAATGGAAACAGTGACAGGGCCTAGTGTAATATGAGCAGAGACAGGGTCTCGTGTAATATAAACAGAGACAGAGTCTAGTGTAATATAAGCAGACACAGGGTCTAGTGCAATATAAACAGAGACAGGGTGTAGTGTAATATAAATAGAGACAGGGTCTAGTGTAGTATAAAGAGAGACAGGATCTCGTATAATATAAACAGAGACAAGGTCTAGAGTAATATAAACAGAGACATGGCCTAGTCCGATATAAACAGAGACAACGTCTGGTGTAATATAAACAGAGACAGGGTCTGGTGCAATAATAACTGAGACAGGGTCGTGTGTATTATAAAGAGAGACAGGGTCTGGTGCAGGACTAACTGAGACAGGGTCTCGTGTAATATAAACAGAGACAGGGTCAAGTATAATATAAACAGAGAGAGGGTGTAGTGTAATATAAGCAGAGACAGGGTCTGGTGTAATATAAACAGAGAAGAGGGTCTGGTGTAATATAAACAGAGAAGAGAGTCTAGTGTAACATAAACAGAGACAGGGTCTAGTGTGATATTAACAGGGACAGGGTCTCGTGTAATATAAACAGACACAGGGCCTAGTGTAATATAAACAGAGACAGGGACTCATGTAATATAAAAAGAGACAGGACCTAGTGTAATATAAACAGAGACAGTGTCGAGTGTAATATAAACAGGGACAGGGTCTAGTGTAATATAAAGAGAGACAGGATCTAGTATAATATAAACAGAGACAGGGTCTAGTGTAATATAAACAGAGACAGGGCCTAGTGTAATATGAGCAGAGACAAGGTCTAGAGTAATATAAACAGAGACATGGCCTAGTCCGATATAAACAGAGACAACGTCTGGTGTAATATAAACAGAGACAGGGTCTGGTGCAATAATAACTGAGACAGGGTCGAGTGTATTATAAAGAGAGACAGGGTCTGGTGCAGGACTAACTGAGACAGGGTCTCGTGTAATATAAACAGAGACAGGGTCAAGTATAATATAAACAGAGAGAGGGTGTAGTGTAATATACGCAGAGACAGCGTCTGGTGTAATATAAACAGAGAAGAGGGTCTAGTGTAACATAAACAGAGACAGGGTCTAGTGTGACATTAACAGGGACAGGGACTCATGTAATATAAAAAGAGACAGGACCTAGTGTAATATAAACAGAGACAGTGTCGAGTGTAATATAAACAGGGACAGGGTCTAGTGTAATATAAAGAGAGACAGGATCTAGTATAATATAAACAGAGACAGGGTCTAGTGTAATATAAACAGAGACAGGGCCTAGTGTAATATGAGCAGAGACAGGGTCTAGTGTAATATAAACAGAGACAGAGTCTAGTGTAATATAAGCAGAGACAGGGTCTAGTGTAATATAAACAGAGGCAGGGCCAAGTGTAATATAAAGAGAGACAGGGTCTAGTGTAATATATAGAGAGACAGGGTCTAGTGTAATATAAACAGAGACAGGGATCTGGTGTAATAAAAACAGAGACAGGGTCGAGTGTAATATAAACAGAGACAGGGCCGAGAGTAATATAAACAGAGACAGGGCCTAGTGTAATATAAACAGAGACAGGGCCTAGTGTAATATAAACAGAGACAGGGTCTAGTGTAATATAAACAGGGACAGGGTCTCGTGTAATATAAACAGAGACCGGGCCTAGTGTAATATAAACAGAGACAGGGTCGAGTGTAATATAAACAGAGACAGGGTCTAGTGTAATATAAACAGAGACAGGGCCTAGTGTAATATAAACAGAGACAGGGTCTAGTGTAATATAAACAGAGACAGAGTCTAGTGTAATAAAACAGAGACAGGGTCAAGTTTAATATAAACAGAGACAGGGTCAAGTTTAATATAAACAGAGACAGAGTCTAGTGTAATATAAACAGAGACAGGGTCTTGTGTAATATAAACAGGGACAGGGTCTCGTGTAATATAAAGAGAGACAGGATCTATTGTATTATATAAACAGAGACAGGGTCTAGAGTAATATAAACAGAGACAGGGCCTAGTGTAATATAAACAGAGACAGGGTCGAGTGTAATATAAACAGGGACAGGGTCTAGTGTAATATAAAGAGAGACAGTGTCTAGTGTAATATAAACAGAGACAGGGCCTAGTTTAATATAAACAGAGACAGGGTCTAGTGTAATATAAACAGAGACAGGATCTAGTGTAATATAAAGAGAGACAGGATCTAGTATATTATATAAACAGAGACAGAGTCTAGTGTAATATAAACAGAGACAGGGCCGAGTGTAATATAAACAGAGACAGGGTCTCGTGTAATATAAAGAGAGACAGGATCTAGTGCATTATATAAACAGAGACATGGTCTAGAGTAATATAAACAGAGACAGGGCCTCGTGTAAAATAAACAGGGACAGGGTCTAGTGTAATATAAACAGGGACAGGGTCTAGTGTAATATAAACAGAGACAGGGTCTAGTGTAATATAAACAGAGACAGGGTCTAGTGTAATGTAAACAGGGACAGGGTCTGGTGTAATATAAACAGAGACAGGGTCTAGTGTAATATAAACAGAGACAGGGTCTAGTGTAATATAAACAGAGACAGAGTCGAGTGTAATATAAACAGAGACAGAGTCGAGTGTACTATAAAGAGAGACAGGGTCTAGTGTAATATAAACAGAGACAGGATCTAGTGTAATATAAACAGAGACAGTGTCTAGTGCAATGTAAACAGGGACAGGGTCTGGTGTAATATAAAGAGACACTGGGTCTAGTGTAATATAAACAGAGACAGATAAAACCGAGTGTAATATAAACAGAGACAGGGCCTAGTGCAATATAAAGAGAGAGACAGGATCTAGTATAATATAAACAGAGACATGGTCTAGAGTAATATAAACAGAGACAGGGCCTAGTGTAATATAAACAGAGACAGGGTCTAGTGTAATGTAAACAGAGACAGGGTGTAGTGTAATATAAATAGAGACAGGGTCTAGTGTAATATAAAGAGAGAGACAGGATCTAGTATAATATAAACAGAGACATGGTCTAGAGTAATATAAACAGAGACAGGGCCTAGTGTAATATAAACAGAGACAGGGTCTAGTGTAATGTAAACAGGGACAGGGTCTGGTGTAATATAAACAGAGACAGGGTCTAGTGTAATATAAACAGAGACAGGGTCTAGTGTAATATAAACAGAGACAGAGTCGAGTGTAATATAAACAGAGACAGGGTCGAGTGTACTACAAAGAGAGACAGGGTCTAGTGTAATATAAACAGAGGCAGGATCTAGTGTAATGTAAACAGGGACAGGGTCTGGTGTAATATAAAGAGACACTGGGTCTAGTGTAATATAAACAGAGACAGATAAAACCGAGTGTAATATAAACAGAGACAGGGTCTAGTGTAATATAAACAGAGACAGGATCTAGTGTAATGTAAACAGGGACAGGGTCTGGTGTAATATAAAGAGACACTGGTTCTAGTGTAATATCAACAGAGACAGATAAAACCGAGTGTAATATAAACAGAGACAGGGCCTAGTGCAATATAAACAGAGACAGGGTGTAGTGTAATATAAACAGAGACAGGGCCTAGTGCAATATAAACAGAGACAGGGTGTAGTGTAATATAAATAGAGACAGGGTCTAGTGTAATATAAAGAGAGACAGGCTCTAGTGTAATATAAACAGAGACAGGGTCTAGTGTAGTATAAAGAGAGACAGTGTCTAGTGTAATATAAACAGACACAGGGCCTAGTGTAATATAAACAGAGACAGGATCTAGTGTAATATAAAGAGAGACAGGATCTAGTATATTATATAAACAGAGACAGGGCCTAGTGCAATATAAACAGAGACAGGGTGTAGTGTAATATAAATAGAGACAGGGTCTAGTGTAATATAAATAGAGACAGGGTCGAGTGTAATATAAACAGAGACAGGGTCGAGTGTACTATAAAGAGAGACAGGGTCTAGTGTAATACAAACAGAGACAGGATCTAGTGTAATATAAACAGAGACAGTGTCTAGTGTAATGTAAACAGGGACAGGGTCTGGTGTAATATTAAGAGACACTGGGTCTAGTGTCATATAAACAGAGACAGATAAAACCGAGTGTAATATAAACAGAGACAGGGCCTAGTGCAATATAAACAGGGACAGGGTCTAGTTAATATAAAGAGAGACAGCGTCTAGTGTAATATAAAGAGAGACAGGATCTAGTATATTATATAAACAGAGACAGAGTCTAGTGTAATATAAACAGAGACAGGGTCGAGTGTAATATAAACAGAGACAGGGTCTAGTGTAATGTAAACAGGGACAGGGTCTGGTGTAATATAAACAGAGACAGGGTCTAGTGTAATATAAACAGAGACAGGGTCTAGTGTAATATAAACAGAGACAGGGTCGAGTGTAATATAAACAGAGACAGGATCGAGTGTACTACAAAGAGAGACAGGGTCTAGTGTAATATAAACAGAGACAGGATCTAGTGTAATATAAACAGAGACAGAGTCAAGTGTAATGTAAACAGGGACAGGGTCTGGTGTAATATAAAGAGACACTGGGTCTAGTGGAATATAAACAGAGACAGATAAAACCGAGTGTAATATAAACAGAGACAGGGCCTAGTGCAATATAAACAGAGACAGGGTGTAGTGTAATATAAACAGAGACAGGGCCTAGTGCAATATAAACAGAGACAGGGTGTAGTGTAATATAAATAGAGACAGGGTCTAGTGTAATATAAAGAGAGACAGGCTCTAGTGTAATATAAACAGAGACAGGGTCTAGTGTAATATAAAGAGACACAGGGTCTAGTGTAAAATAAAGAGAGACGGGATCTAGTGTAATATAAACAGAGACTGGATTTAGCGTAATATAAACAGGGACAGGGTCTGGTGTAAAATAAACAGGGACAAGGTTTAGTGTAATATAAACAGAGACAGGGTCGAGTGTAATATAAACAGAGACAGGGTCAAGTTTAATATAAACAGAGACAGAGTCTAGTGTAATAAAAACAGAGACAGGGTCTAGTGTCATATAAACAGGGACAGGGTCGCGTGTAATATAAAGAGAGACAGGGTCTAGTGTAATATAAACAGGGACAGGGTCTAGTGTAATATAAAGAGAGACAGTGTCAAGTGTAATATAAACAGAGACAGGGCCTAGTGTAATATAAACAGAGACAGGGTCTAGTGTAATATAAACAGAGACAGGATCTAGTGTAATATAAAGAGAGACAGGATCTAGCATATTATATAAACAGAGACAGGGTCTAGTGTAATATAAACAGAGACAGGGTCGAGTGTAATATAAACAGAGACAGGGTCGAGTGTACTATAAAGAGAGACAGGGTCTCGTGTAATATAAACAGAGACAGGATCTACTGTAATATAAACAGAGACAGGATCTAGTGTAATATAAAGAGAGACAGGATCTAGCATATTATATAAACAGAGACAGGGTCTAGTGTAATATGAACAGAGACAGGGTCGAGTGTAATATAAACAGAGACAGGGCCTAGTGTAATATAAACAGAGACAGGGTCTAGTGTAATGTAAACAGGGACAGGGTCTGGTGTAATATAAACAGAGACAGGGTCTAGTGTAATATAAACAGAGACAGGGTCTAGTGTAATATAAACAGAGACAGGGTCGAGTGTAATATAAACAGAGACAGGGTCGAGTGTACTACAAAGAGAGACAGGGTCTAGTGTAATATAAACAGAGACAGGATCTAGTGTAATGTAAACAGGGACAGGGTCTGGTGTAATATAAAGAGACACTGGGTCTAGTGTAATATAAACAGAGACAGATAAAACCGAGTGTAATATAAACAGAGACAGGGTCTAGTGTAATATAAACAGAGACAGGATCTAGTGTAATGTAAACAGGGACAGGGTCTGGTGTAATATAAAGAGACACTGGGACTAGTGTAATATAAACAGAGACAGAAAAAACCGAGTGTAATATAAACAGAGACAGGGCCTAGTGCAATATAAACAGAGACAGGGTGTAGTGTAATATAAACAGAGACAGGGCCTAGTGCAATATAAACAGAGACAGGGTGTAGTGTAATATAAATAGAGACAGGGTCTAGTGTAATATAAAGAGAGACAGGCTCTAGTGTAATATAAACAGAGACAGTGTCTAGTGTAATATAAAGAGACACAGGGTCTCGTGTAAATTAAAGAGAGATGGGATCTAGTATAATATAAACAGAGTCTGGGTTTAGCGTAATATAAACAGGGAGAGGGTCTGGTGTAAAATAAACAGGGACAAGGTCTAGTGTAATATAAACAGAGGCAGGACCTCGTGTAATATAAACAGAGACAGGATCTAGTGTAATATAAAGAGAGACAGAGTCTAGTGTAATATAAACAGAGACAGGGTCTAATGTAATATAAACAGAGACAGGGCCAAGTGTAATATAAACAGAGACAGGGCCTAGTGTAATATAAAGAGAGACAGGGCCTAATGTAATATAAACAAAGACAGGGCCTAGTGTAATATAAACAGAGATAGGGTCTAGTGTAATATAAAGAGAGACAGGATCTAGTATAATATAAACAGAGGCAGGGTCTAGCGTAATATAAACAGAGACAGGGCCTAGTGTAATATAAACAGAGACAGGATCTAGTGTAATATAATCAGAGACAGGGCCAAATGTAATATAAACAGAGACAGGGTCTAGTGTAAAAGAAATAGAGACAGGGTCTAGTGTAATATAAACAGAGACAGGGGTCTGGTATAATATAAACAGAGACAGGGTCTGGTGTAATATAAACAGAGACAGGGTCTAGTGTAATATAAACAGAGACAGGGCCTAGTGTAATATAAACAGAGACATGGCCTAGTGCAATATAAACAGAGACAGGTTGTAGTGTAATATAAATATAGACAGAGTCTAGTGTAATATAAAGAGAGACAGGATCTAGTATAATATAAAGAGACACAGGGTCTAGTGTTATATAAAGAGAGACAGGAGTCTGGTGTAATATAAACAGAGACAGGGTCTAGTGTAACATAAACAGAGACAGGGTCTGGTGTAATGTAAACAGGGACAGGGTCTGGTGTTATATAAACAGACACTGGGTCTCGTGTAATATAAACAGAGACAGGGCCTAGAGTAATATGAGCAGAGACAGGGTCTAGTGTAATATAAACAGAGACAGAGTCTAGTGTAATATAAACAGAGACAGGGCCTAGTATAATATAAAGACAGATGGGGCGTAGTGTAATATAAAGAGAGACTGGGTCTAGCCTAAAATAAACAGGGACAGGGTCTGGTATAAAATAAACAGGGACAGGGTCTAGTGTAATATAAACAGAAACAGGATCTAGCGTAATATAAACAGAGACAGGGCCTAGTGTAATATAAACAGAGACAGGGTCTGGTGTAATATAAATAGAGACAGGGTCTAGTGCGATATTAACAGAGACAGGGTCTGGCGTAATATAAACAGGAACAGGGTTTCGTTTAAAATAAACAGAGACAGGGTCTAGTGTAATATAAACAGAGACAGGGTCTAGTGTAATATAAACAGAGATAGAATCCAGTTTAATAGAACCAGTGACAGGGTCTAGTGTAATATAAATAGAGACAGGTCTAGTGCAATATAAGCAGAGACAGGATCTACTATAATATAAACAGAGGCAGGGTCTGTTGCAACATAAAATGGGACAGGATCTGGTGTAAAATAAACAGGGACAGAGTCTGGTGTAATATAAGCAGACACTGGGTATAGTGTAATATAAACAGAGACAGGGCCTAGTGTAATTTAAACAAGACAGGGTCTAGTGTAATATAAACAGAGACAGGGCCAAGTGTAATATAAACAGAGACAGGGTCTAGTGTAATATAAAGAGAGACAGGGTCTCGTGTAAAATAAATAGAGACAGGGGTCTGGTGTAATATAAACAGAGACAGGGTCTGGTGTAATATAAACAGGGACAGGGTCTGGTGTAATATAAACAGACACTGGGTCTAGTGTAATATAAACAGAGACAGTGTCTAGTGTAATGTAAACAGGGACAGGGTCTGGTGTAATATAAAGAGACACTTTGTCTAGTGTCATATAAACAGAGACAGATAAAACCGAATGTAATATAAACAGAGACAGGGCCTAGTGCAATATAAACAGAGACAGGGTGTAGTGTAATATAAATAGAGACAGGGTCTAGTTTAATATAAAGAGAGAGACAGGATCTAGTATAATATAAACAGAGACATGGTCTAGAGTAATATAAACAGAGACAGGGCCTAGTGTAATATAAACAGGGACAGGGTCTAGTTAATATAAAGAGAGACAGCGTCTAGTGTAATATAAAGAGAGACAGGATCTAGTATATTATATAAACAGAGACAGAGTCTAGTGTAATATAAACAGAGACAGGGTCTAGTGTAATATAAACAGAGACAGGGTCTAGTGTAATGTAAACAGGGACAGGGTCTGGTGTAATATAAACAGAGACAGGGTCTAGTGTAATATAAACAGAGACAGGGTCTAGTGTAATATAAACAGAGACAGGGTCGAGTGTAATATAAACAGAGACAGGGTCGAGTGTACTACAAAGAGAGACAGGGTCTAGTGTAATATAAACAGAGACAGGATCTAGTGTAATATAAACAGAGACAGAGTCTAGTGTAATGTAAACAGGGACAGGGTCTGGTGTAATATAAAGAGACACTGGGTCTAGTGGAATATAAACAGAGACAGATAAAACCGAGTGTAATATAAACAGAGACAGGGCCTAGTGCAATATAAACAGAGACAGGGTGTAGTGTAATATAAATAGAGACAGGGTCTAGTGTAATATAAAGAGAGACAGGCTCTAGTGTAATATAAACAGAGACAGGGTCTAGTGTAATATAAAGAGACACAGGGTCTAGTGTAAAATAAAGAGAGACGGGATCTAGTATAATATAAACAGAGACTGGATTTAGCGTAATATAAACAGGGACAGGGTCTGGTGTAAAATAAACAGGGACAAGGTCTAGTGTAATATAAACAGAGACAGGGTCGAGTGTAATATAAACAGAGACAGGGTCAAGTTTAATATAAACAGAGACAGAGTCTAGTGTAATATAAACAGAGACAGGGTCTAGTGTCATATAAACAGGGACAGGGTCTCGTGTAATATAAAGAGAGACAGGGTCTAGTGTAATATAAACAGGGACAGGGTCTAGTGTAATATAAAGAGAGACAGTGTCTAGTGTAATATAAACAGAGACAGGGCCTAGTGTAATATAAACAGAGGCAGGGTCTAGTGTAATATAAACAGAGACAGGGTCGAGTGTAATATAAACAGAGACAGGGTCGAGTGTACTATAAAGAGAGACAGGGTCTCGTGTAATATAAACAGAGACAGGATCTAGTGTAATATAAACAGAGACAGTGTCTAGTGTAATGTAAACAGGGACAGGGTCTGGTGTAATATAAAGAGACACTGGGTCTAGTGTAATATAAACAGAGACAGATAAAACCGAGTGTAATATAAACAGAGACAGGGCCTAGTGCAATATAAAGAGAGACAGGGTGTAGTGTAATATAAACAGAGACAGGGCCTAGTGCAATATAAACAGAGACAGGATGTAGTGTAATATAAATAGAGACAGGGTCTAGTGTAATATAAAGAGAGACAGGCTCTAGTGTAATATAAACAGAGACAGGGTCTAGTGTAATATAAAGAGACACAGGGTCTCGTGTAAAATAAAGAGAGACGGGATTTAGTATAATATAAACAGAGACTGGGTTTAGCGTAATATAAACAGGGAGAGGGTCTGGTGTAAAATAAACAGGGCCAAGGTCTAGTGTAATATAAACAGAAACCGGACCTCGTGTAATATAAACAGAGACAGGATCTAGTGTAATATAAAGAGAGACAGAGTCTAGTGTAATATAAACAGAGACAGGGTCTAATGTAATATAAACAGAGACAGGGCCAAGTGTAATATAAACAGAGACAGGGCCTAGTGTAATATAAACAGAGACAGGGCCTAGTGTAATATAAACAGAGACAGGGTCTAGTGTAATATAAACAGGGACAGGGTCTAGTGTAATATAAAGAGAGACAGGATCTAGTGTAATATAAACAGAGACAGGGCCAAGTGTAATATAAACAGAGACAGGGCCTAGTGTAATATAAAGAGAGACAGGGCCTAATGTAATATAAACAAAGACAGGGCCTAGTGTAATATAAACAGAGATAGGGTCTAGTGTAATATAAAGAGAGACAGGATCTAGTATAATATAAACAGAGGCAGGGTCTAGCGTAATATAAACAGAGACAGGGCCTAGTGTAATATAAACAGAGACAGGATCTAGTGTAATATAATCAGAGACAGGGCCAAATGTAATATAAACAGAGACAGGGTCTAGTGTAAAAGAAATAGAGACAGGGTCTAGTGTAATATAAACAGAGACAGGGGTCTGGTGTAATATAAACAAAGACAGGGTCTGGTGTAATATAAAAAGACACTGGGTCTAGTGTAATATAAACAGAGACAGGGTCTAGTGTAATATAAACAGAGACAGGGCCTCGTGTAATATAAACAGAGACATGGCCTAGTGCAATATAAACAGAGACAGGTTGTAGTGTAATATAAATATAGACAGAGTCTAGTGTAATATAAAGAGAGACAGGATCTAGTATAATATAAAGAGACACAGGGTCTAGTGTTATATAAAGAGAGACAGGAGTCTGGTGTAATATAAACAGAGACAGGGTCTAGTGTAACATAAACAGAGACAGGGTCTGGTGTAATGTAAACAGGGACAGGGTCTGGTGTTATATAAACAGACACTGGGTCTCGTGTAATATAAACAGAGACAGGGCCTAGAGTAATATGAGCAGAGACAGGGTCTAGTGTAATATAAACAGAGACAGAGTCTAGTGTAATATAAACAGAGACAGGGCCTAGTATAATATAAAGACAGATGGGGCGTAGTGTAATATAAAGAGAGACTGGGTCTAGCCTAAAATAAACAGGGACAGGGTCTGGTATAAAATAAACAGGGACAGGGTCTAGTGTAATATAAACAGAAACAGGATCTAGCGTAATATAAACAGAGACAGGGCCTAGTGTAATATAAACAGAGACAGGGTCTGGTGTAATATAAATAGAGACAGGGTCTCGTGCGATATTAACAGAGACAGGGTCTGGCGTAATATAAACAGGAACAGGGTTTCGTTTAAAATAAACAGAGACAGGGTCTAGTGTAATATAAACAGAGACAGGGTCTAGTGTAATATAAACAGAGATAGAATCCAGTGTAATAGAACCAGTGACAGGGTCTAGTGTAATATAAATAGAGACAGGTCTAGTGCAATATAAGCAGAGACAGGATCTACTATAATATAAACAGAGGCAGGGTCTGATGCAATATAAAATGGGACAGGATCTGGTGTAAAATAAACAGGGACAGAGTCTGGTGTAATTTCAGCAGACACTGGGTATAGTGTAATATAAACAGAGACAGGGCCTAGTGTAATTTAAACAAGACAGGGTCTAGTGTAATATAAACAGGGACAGGGCCAAGTGTAATATAAACAGAGACAGGGTCTAGTGTAATATAAACAGAGACAGGGTCGAGTGTAATATAAACAGAGACAGGGTCGAGTGTACTATAAAGAGAGACAGGGTCTCGTGTAATATAAACAGAGACAGGATCTAGTGTAATATAAACAGAGACAGTGTCTAGTGTAATGTAAACAGGGACAGGGTCTGGTGTAATATAAAGAGACACTGGGTCTAGTGTAATATAAACAGAGACAGATAAAACCGAGTGTAATATAAACAGAGACAGGGCCTAGTGCAATATAAAGAGAGACAGGGTGTAGTGTAATATAAACAGAGACAGGGCCTAGTGCAATATAAACAGAGACAGGATGTAGTGTAATATAAATAGAGACAGGGTCTAGTGTAATATAAAGAGAGACAGGCTCTAGTGTAATATAAACAGAGACAGGGTCTAGTGTAATATAAAGAGACACAGGGTCTCGTGTAAAATAAAGAGAGACGGGATTTAGTATAATATAAACAGAGACTGGGTTTAGCGTAATATAAACAGGGAGAGGGTCTGGTGTAAAATAAACAGGGACAAGGTCTAGTGTAATATAAACAGAAACAGGACCTCGTGTAATATAAACAGAGACAGGATCTAGTGTAATATAAAGAGAGACAGAGTCTAGTGTAATATAAACAGAGACAGGGTCTAATGTAATATAAACAGAGACAAGGCCAAGTGTAATATAAACAGAGACAGGGCCTAGTGTAATATAAACAGAGACAGGGTCTAGTGTAATATAAAGAGAGACAGGATCTAGTGTAATATAAACAGAGACAGGGCCAAGTGTAATATAAACAGAGACAGGGCCTAGTGTAATATAAAGAGAGACAGGGCCTAATGTAATATAAACAAAGACAGGGCCTAGTGTAATATAAACAGAGATAGGGTCTAGTGTAATATAAAGAGAGACAGGATCTAATATAATATAAACAGAGGCAGGGTCTAGCGTAATATAAACAGAGACAGGGCCTAGTGTAATATAAACAGAGACAGGATCTAGTGTAATATAATCAGAGACAGGGCCAAATGTAATATAAACAGAGACAGGGTCTAGTGTAAAAGAAATAGAGACAGGGTCTAGTGTAATATAAACAGAGACAGGGGTCTGGTGTAATATAAACAAAGACAGGGTCTGGTGTAATATAAAAAGACACTGGGTCTAGTGTAATATAAACAGAGACAGGGTCTAGTGTAATATAAACAGAGACAGGGCCTCGTGTAATATAAACAGAGACATGGCCTAGTGCAATATAAACAGAGACAGGTTGTAGTGTAATATAAATATAGACAGAGTCTAGTGTAATATAAAGAGAGACAGGATCTAGTATAATATAAAGAGACACAGGGTCTAGTGTTATATAAAGAGAGACAGGAGTCTGGTGTAATATAAACAGAGACAGGGTCTAGTGTAACATAAACAGAGACAGGGTCTGGTGTAATGTAAACAGGGACAGGGTCTGGTGTTATATAAACAGACACTGGGTCTCGTGTAATATAAACAGAGACAGGGCCTAGAGTAATATGAGCAGAGACAGGGTCTAGTGTAATATAAACAGAGACAGAGTCTAGTGTAATATAAACAGAGACAGGGCCTAGTATAATATAAAGACAGATGGGGCGTAGTGTAATATAAAGAGAGACTGGGTCTAGCCTAAAATAAACAGGGACAGGGTCTGGTATAAAATAAACAGGGACAGGGTCTAGTGTAATATAAACAGAAACAGGATCTAGCGTAATATAAACAGAGACAGGGCCTAGTGTAATATAAACAGAGACAGGGTCTGGTGTAATATAAATAGAGACAGGGTCTAGTGCGATATTAACAGAGACAGGGTCTGGCGTAATATAAACAGGAACAGGGTTTCGTTTAAAATAAACAGAGACAGGGTCTAGTGTAATATAAACAGAGACAGGGTCTAGTGTAATATAAACAGAGATAGAATCCAGTGTAATAGAACCAGTGACAGGGTCTAGTGTAATATAAATAGAGACAGGTCTAGTGCAATATAAGCAGAGACAGGATCTACTATAATATAAACAGAGGCAGGGTCTGATGCAATATAAAATGGGACAGGATCTGGTGTAAAATAAACAGGGACAGAGTCTGGTGTAATTTCAGCAGACACTGGGTATAGTGTAATATAAACAGAGACAGGGCCAAGTGTAATATAAACAGAGACAGGGTCTAGTGTAATATAAAGAGAGACAGGGTCTCGTGTAATATAAATAGAGACAGGGGTCTGGTGTAATATAAACAGAGACAGGGTCTGGTGTAATATAAACAGGGACAGGGTCTGGTGTAATATAAATAGACACTGGGTCTAGTGTAATATAAACAGAGACAGGGCCTAGTGTAATATAAATAGACACAGGGTCTAGTGTAATATAAAGAGAGACAGGATCTAGTATAATATAAACAGAGACAGGGTCTAGTGTAATGTAAACAGAGACAGGGTCTAGTGTAATATAAACAGAAACAGGATCTAGTGTAATATAAAGAGAGACAGAGTCCAGTGTAATATAAACAGAGACAGGGTCTAGTGTAATATAAAGAGAGACAGGGCCAAGTGTAATATAAACAGAGACAGGACCTAGTGTAATATAAAGAGAGACAGGGCCTAGTGTAATATAAACAGAGGCAGGGTCTAGTGTAATATAAACAGAGACAGGGCCTCGTGTAATATCAACAGAGACAAGGCCGAGTGTAATATAAACAGAGAGAGGGTCTAGTGTAATATAAACGGGGACAGGGTCTAGTGTAATATAAAGAGAGACAGGATCTAGTGTAATATAAACAGAGACAGGATCTAGTGTAATATAAACAGACACTGGGTCTCGTGTAATATAAACAGAGACAGGGCCGAGTGTAATATAAACAGAGACAGGGCCTAGTGTAATATAAACAAAGACAGGGTGTAGTATAATATAAACAGGGACAGGGTGTAGTGTAATATAAACAGAGTACAGAGTCTAGCGTAATATAAACAGAGACAGGGTCGAGTGTAATATAATCAGAGACAGGATCTAGTGTAATATAAACAGTGACAGGGTCTAGTTTAAAATAAACAGAGACAGAGTCCAGTTTAATATAAACAGAGAAAGGTCTAGTGTAATATAAACAGAGACAGGGTCTAGTATAATATTAACAGTGACAGGGTCTAGTTTAAAATAAACAGAGACAGGGTCTCGTGTAATATAAAGAGAGACAGGATCTAGTGTAATATAAACAGAGACTAGATCTACTATAATATAAACAGAGACAGGGTCTGGTGTAATATAAATAGAGACAGAGTCTCGTGTGATATAAACAGAGACAGGGTCTGATGTAATATAAACAGAGACAGGATCTGGTGTAATAAAAACAGACAGGGTCTGGTGTAATATAAAGAGAAACAGGGTCTTGTGTAATACAAACAGAGACAGGATCTAGTGTAATATAAACAGTGACAAGGTCTCGTATGATATTAACAGGGATAGCGTCTAGCGTAATATAAACAGAGACAAGGTCTAGTGAATAAAAACAGAGACAGGGTCTCATGTAATATAAACAGGGACAGGGTCTAGTTTAATACAAACAGAGGCAGGGTCTAGTTTGATATTAACAGGGACAGAGTCTAGCATAATATAAACAGAGCCAGGGACTAGTGAATAAAAACAGAGACAGGGTCATAGAAACAAAGAAACATAGCAAATCGGTGCACGAGTAGTTCATTCGAGCCTTCGAGCCTGCACCACCATTCAATAAGATCATGGCTGATCATTCACCTCAGTACCCCATTCCTGCTTTCTCTCCATACCCCTTGATCCCTTGAGCCGTAAGGGCCATATCTAACTCCCTCTTGAATATATCCAATGAACTGCCATCAACAACTCTCTGCGGTAGAGAATTCCACAGGTTAACAACGCTCTGAGTGAAGAAGTTTCTCCTAATCTCAGTCCTAAATGGCCTACCCATTATCCTACGACTATGTCCCCTGGTTCTGGACTTCCCCAACATCGGGAACATTCTTCCTGCATCTAACCTGTCCAGTCCCATCAGAATTTTATATGTTTGTATGAGATCCCCTCTCATTCTTCTAAACTCCACTGAATACAGGCCCAGTCGATCCAGTCACTCCTCATATGTCAGTCCTACTATCCCAGGAATCAGTCTGGTGAAACTTCGCTGCACTCCCACAATAGCAAGAATGTCCTTCCTCAGATTAGGAGACCAAAACTGAACACAATATTCCAGGTGAGGCCTCACCAAGGCGGTGGACAACTGCAGTACGACCTCCCAGGTCACCCTGGTTACCATGACACCCAGGTCTCGTTACATCTCCCCTTTTCCTAAGCTGCCACCATTCAGGTAATATTTTGCCTTCGTGTTTTTGCCACCGAAGTGGATAACCTCACATTTGTCCACATTATACTGCATCTGCAATGTGTTTGACCACTCACCTATCCTGTCCAAATCACCCTGCAGTCTGTTAGCGTCCTCCTCACAGCTCACACCGCCACCCAGCTTAGTTTCATCTGCAAACTTGGAGATATTACATTCAATTCCCTCATCCAAATCATTAATGTATATTGTAAATAGCTGGGGTCCCAGCACTGAGCCCTGCGGCACCTCACTAGTCACCGCCTGCCATTCTGAAAAGGACCCATTTATCCTGACTCTCTGCTTCCTGTCTGCCAACCAATTCTCTATCCACATCAGTACATTACCCCCAATACCATGTGGTTTAATTTTTCACACCAATCTCTTGTGTGGAACCTTGTCAAAAGCCTTTTGAAAGTCCAAATACACCATATCCACTGGTTCGCCCTTGTCCACTCCACTAGTTACATCCTGAAAAAATTATAGAAGATTTGTCAAGCATTATTTCCCTTTCATAAATCCATGCTGACTTGTACTGATCGTGTCACTGCTTTCCAAATGTGCTGCTATTTCATCTTTAATAATTAATTCCAATATTTTGCACTCTTCTAGTGTCAGGCTAACCGGTCTATAATTCCCTGTTTTCTCTCTCCCTCCTTTATTAAAAAGTGCTGTTACATTAACTACCCTCCAGTCCATAGGAACCGATCCAGATTCAATAGACTGTTGGAAAATGATCACCAATGCATCCACTATTTCTAGGGCTACTTCCTTCAGTACTCTGGGATGTGGACTATCAAGCCGAGGGGATTTATCGGCCTTCAATCCCATCAATTTCCCTGACACAATTTCCCACCTAATAAGGATTTCCTTCAGTTCCTCCTTCTCACTAGACCCTTGGTCCACTAGTATTTCTGGAAGGTTATTTGTGTCTTCCTTCATGGAGACAGAACCAAAGTATTTGTTTAACTGGTCTGCCATTTCTTTGTTCCCCATTATAAATTCACCTGAATCTGACTGCAAGGGACCTACATTTGTTTTCACTAATCCTTTTCTCTTCACATATCTTTAGAAGTTTTTGCAGTCGGTTTTTATGTTCGCAGCAAGCTTCCTCTCATACTCTATTTTCCCTCTCCTAATTAAACCCTTTGTCCTACTCTGCTGTATTACAAAATTCTCCCAGTCCTCAGGTTTGCTGCGTTTTCTGGCTAATTCATTTGCCTCTTCCTTGGATTTAACACTATCCTTAATTTCTCTTGTTAGCCATGGTTGAGCCACCTTCCCCGTTTTATTTTTACTCCAGACAGGGATGTACAATTGTTGAAGTTCATCCATGTGATCTTTAAATGTTTGCTATTGCTTATCCACTGTCAACCCTTTAAGTATCACTCACCAGTCTATTCTAGCCAATTCACGTCTCATACCATTGAAGTTACCTTTCCTTAACTTCAGGATCCTAGCCTCTGAATTAACTGTGTCACTCTCCATTTTATAAAGAATTCTACCATATTATGGTCACTCTTCCCCAAGGGGCCTCGCACAACAAGATTGTTAATTAGTCCTTTCTCATTACACATCACACATCTCGGATGGCCAGCTCTCTAGTTGTGCCCACAATATATTAGTCTAGAAAACCATCCCTAATACACTCCAGGTTATCTTCCTCCACCACATTGCTACCAGTTTGGTTAGCCCAATCAATATGGAGATTAAAGTCAGCCATTGTAACTGCTGTACCTTTATTGCACGCATCCCTAATTTCTTGTTTGATGCTGTGCCCAACCTCGCTACTACTGTTTGGTGGTCTGTACACAACTCCCACTAGCATTTTCTGCCCTTTGGTATTCCGTAGCTCCACCCATACAGATTCCACATCATCCAAGCTAATGTCCTTCCTTACTATTGCATTAGTTTCCTCTTTAACCACCCCACCTTCTTTTCCTTTCTGTCTATCCTTCCAAAATGTTGAATACCCCTGGATGTTGAGTTCCCAGCCTTGGTCACCCTGCCATGTCTCCATGATGCCAATTACATCATATCCGTTAACTGCAACCTGCACAGTTAATTTATCCACCTTATTCCGAATGCTCTTCGCGTTGAGGCACAGAGACTTCAGGCTTGTCTTTTTAACAACCTTTGCCCCTTTAGAATTTTGCTGTAATGTGGCCCTTTTTGCTTTTTGCCTTGGGTTTCTCTGCCCTCCACTTTTACTTTCTTCTTTCTATCTTTTGCTTCTGCCCCCATTCTACTTCCCTTTGTCTCGCTGCATAGGTTCCCATCTCCCTGCCATATTAGTTTAACCCCTCCCCAACAGCACTAGCAAACACTGCCCCAGGACATTGGTTCCGGTCCTGCCCAGGTGCAGAACATTCGGTTTGTACTGGTCCCACCTCCCCCAGAACTGGTTCCAATGCCCTAGGAATTTGAATCCCTTCCTTCTGCACCACTCCTCAAGTCACGTATTCATCTGAGCTATCGGCGAGAGGCGGAGCAGGGCGATCGAGGCGGCCTACTTCAGGCCCTACTTTGCGGAGGCTTGGGAGTCAGCGAGAGGTGGAGCAGGGTGATCAAGACAGCCTACTTAAGGCCCAACTTCGTGGAAGCCAACTTGTGCAGCTGCAGGGTGAAGGCAAAAAGAAGTAGAAAGAAATCAAAAGACATCACAGCCAAGGGGGTAAGTGATTGGCTGGTGATTGGTGAGTAGTTTTTCTTTTTCTTTTCTTTATCAGTAAGTAACATTTAGCATTGTTGTTGCCAAATTAAGTTAATCTGAGGATTAAGTCATGACAGGAGAGCTTGGACACATGTTATGCTCCTCCTGTACTATGTGGGAAATCAGGGATGCCTCTGGTGTCCCTGACGACTACGTGTGCGGGAAGTGTATCGCCTCCAGCTCCTGACAGACCGCATTGTGGAACTGGACCTGAGGGTGGATTCACTCTGGAGCATGCATGATGCTGAGAATGATGTGAATAACACATTTAGTGAGTTGGTCTTACTGCAGGTAAAGGGTCCACAGCCAGATAGGGAATGGAAGACCAACAGGAAGAGCAGTGCAAGGAAGGTAATGCAGGGGTCCCCTGCAGTCGTCCCCCTGCAAAACAGATACACCACTTTGGGTACTGTTGTGGGGGGGATGACTCATCAGAGGAGGGCAGCAGCAGCCAAGTTCATAGCACCGTGGCTGGCTCTGCTGCACAGGAGGGCAGAAAAAAGAGTGGGTGAGCAATAGTGATAGGGGAAATGACTGTAAGGGGAATAGATAGGCTTTTCTGCAGCCGCAACCAAGATTTCAGGATGGTATGTTGCCTCCCTGGTGCAAGGGTCAAGGATGTCTCAGAGCGGGTGCAGGACATTCTGAAAAGGGAGGGTGAACAGCCAGTTGTCGTGGTGCATATAGGTACCAACAATATAGGTAAAAAATGGGATGAGGTCCTACGAATTTAAGGAGCTAGGAGTTAAATTAAAAAGTAGGACCTCAAAAGTAGTAATCTCAGGATTGCTACCAGTGCCACGTGCTAGTCAGAGTAGGAATTGCAGGATAGCTCAGATGAATATGTGACTTGAGCAGTGGTGTAGAAGGGAGGGATTCAAATTCCTGGGACATTGGAACCGGTTCTGGGGGAGGTGGGACCAGTATAAACCGGACGGTCTGCACCTGGGCAGGACAGGAAATAATGTCCTAGGGGGAGTGCTTGCTAGTGCTGTTTGGGAGGAGTTAAACTAATATGGCAGGGGGATGGGAATCTATGCAGGGAGACAGAGGGGAATAAAATGGAGATAGAAGCAAAAGATAGAAATGAGAATAGTAAAAGTGGAGGGCAGAGAAACCTAAGGCAAAAAACAAAAAGGGCCACTTTACAGCAGAATTCTAAAGGGTCAAAGTGTGTTAAAAAGACAAGCCTGAAGGCTCTATGCCTCAATGCAAGGAGTATTCAGAATAAGGCGGACGAATTAGCTGCACAGATAGCAGTTAACGGGTATGATGTGATTGGCATCATGGAGACATGGCAGGGTGACCAAGGCTGGGAACTCAACATCCATGGGTATTCAGCATTTAGGAAGGCTAGACAGAAAGGAAAAGAAGGCGGGGTGGCATTGCTGGTTAAAGAGAAATGAATGCAATAGTAAGGAAGGACATTAGCTTGGATGATGTGGAATCGGTATGGGTGGAGCTACGGAATACCAAAGGGAGTTGTGTTCAGGCCACCAAATAGTAGTAGTGAGGTTGGAGACAGAATCAAACAAGAAATAAGGGATTTATGCAATAAAGGTACAGCAGTTATCAAGGTTGACTTTAATCTACATATTGATTGGGCTAACCTAACTGGTAGCAATGCGGTGAAGGAGGATTTCCTGCAGTGTATTAGGGATGGTTTTCTAGACCAATATGTCGAGGAACCAACCAGAGAGCTGGCCATCTTAGACTGGGTGATGTGTAATGAGAACGGACTAATTAGCAATCTTGTTGTGCAAGGCCCCTTGGGGAAGAGTGACCAAATATAGTAGAATTCTTTATTAAGATGGAGAGTGACAAAGTTAATTCAGAAACTAGGGTCCTGAACTTAAGGAAAGGTAACTTTGATGGTATGAGGCGCAAATTGGCTAGATTAGACCGGTCTATAATTCCCTGTTTTCTCCCCCTCCATTTTTTTAAAAGTGGGGTTACATTAGATATCCTCCAATCCATAGGAACTGATCCAGAGTCCATGGAATGTTGGAAAATGACCACCAATGCATCTACTATTTCTAGGGCCACTTCCTTAAGTACTCTGGGATGCAGACTATCAGGCCCTGGGGATTTATCGGCCTTCAATCCCATCAATTTCCCCAACACCATTTCCTGACCATTTAGACTGGATGACCTTTCGTTGGACGGCGCAGATATAATGGTAAGTACTGCAGGGAATAGAATACCCTGCATGATCTCCTGGACTAGTTTTGATTGCGTGGATGAGTCGGAGAGGAATTTTCCAAGATTTTTTCTCCCTAAATTGGTTTGGATTTTTTAATCTGGTTTTTGTCTCTCCCAGACGATCACATGGCTCCAGTTGGGGTGGGTAGAATGCTTCAGTATAAGGGGTGCCGCAGTTGTGAGAGGTGGACTGGTTGGGCTGGGTACTCTTTGCCTTTCCATCATTGTTTATAGGTTTATATTTAACCTTTAGGGCTGCTGACCAAGGGCCGTGCGGCTCTTTGTCGGCCGGTGTGGACACGATGAGCCGAAATGGCCTCCTTCTGTGCTGTAAGTTTCTATGTTTCTATCCTGCCAAGGATTTGGAGGATCTTGCAGAGATAGCGTTGGTAGTACTTCCCCAGTGCTTTGAGGTGCTTTCTGTACATAGTCCATGTTTCTGAAGCATATAGGAGAGCGGGTATCACTACTGCTCTGTAGACCATGAGCTTGGTGCCGGGTTTGAGGTCCTGGTCTTCAAACACCCTCTTCCGAAGGCTGCACTGGCACACTGAAGGTGGTGTTCGATTTTGTCATAGACATCTGCCTTTGTTGACAGTAGGCTCTAGAGTTATGGAAAATGGTTCACCTTGTCCAAGGTCTCGTCATGGATCTTGATAATCAGGGGGCAGTACTGTGTGGCGGGGGCAGGTTGGTAGTGAAGCTTTGTCTTATGGGTGTTAAGTGTAAGGCCCATATTCCCGTACGCTTCAGTGAAGGTGTTGACGATGGTTTGGAGTTCGACCTCAGAGTATGCGCAAACACAATCGCCATCTGCCTATGTGAGGTCAAAGAAGGCCAAATACAGAGGCTGGTGCTGCTCTCTGCATTTTTCTTGAATGTGACGCGTGGTGAAGATCATATCCACTGTGCCCCTTAGTGAGTGGAATCTGCATTACGACTCTGGGAGGAGCTCTTCAGCCCCTGGAGAAGACAATTGAGAAGGATTCTTGTGATGACTTTCCCTGTAGCAGACAACAGGGAAACTCCTCTGTAATTACAGATAGGGAGGAGTGAAGCCATAAAGGAATTTTAACATGAGGATGAAAATTTTAAATTGGAGGCGTTGGGGCACCAGGAGCCAACGTAGGTCAGCAAGCACAGGGGCCATGGGTAAGTAGGACTTGGGAAACAGGCAGCAGAGTTTTGAATGAGCTGTAGTTTATAGAGGTGGAGGATGGAAGGCTGGCCAGGAGAACATTGAAATAGTCGAATATGGATGTAAAATGCATGGATGATGGGCTGAGGCAGTGTCTGAGATGGACCATGTTACAGAGGTAGGTGGTCTTTGTGTTAGAGGGGATATGGGGTTGGAAGCTCAGATCGGGATCAAAAGGACAGTCGACTTCAACCCAAGACAGCGGCCATGAAGGAGGATGGAATTGGTGGCAATGGTATGGAATTCCTTGCAAGGGCTAAAGACGATAGCTTCAGTCTTCCCAGTGTTAAGAACATAAGAAATAGGAGCAGGAGTAGGCCATTTGGTCCCTCGAGTCTGCTCCGCCATTCAATATCATGGCTGATCTGATCATGTACTCAGTTCCATTTCCCTACCAGCTCCCCATAACTTTTTACTCCCTTATCGCTTAAAAATCTGTCTATCTCTGAGTTAAATATATTCAATGACCCAGCCTCCACAGTTCTCTGCAGCAGAGAATTCAATAGATTTACAACCCTCAGAAGAAATTTCTCCTCATCTCAGTTATAAATGGGCGGCCCCTTATTCTAAGACTATGTCCCCTAGTTTTAGTTTCCCCTACGAGTAGAGATATCCTCTTTGCATCCACCTTATCGAGCCCTCTCATTATCTTATATGTTTCAATAAGATCACCTCTCATTCTTCTGAACTCCAATGAATATAGGCCCAACCTACTCAACCGATCTTCATAAGTCAACCCCCTCATCTCCAGAATCAACCTAGTGAACCTTCTCTGAACAACCTCCAATGCAAGTATATTCTTCCTTACATACAGAGACCAAAACTGTATGCAGTTCTCTAGGTGTGGCCTCACCAATACCCTGTACAGTTGTAGCAGGACTTCTCTGCTTTTATATTCTATCCCTGTTATATATGTAAACTTGTATATATTCTGTACAGCCACCAGAGGGCTCATCCCCTGGAGTCCCAAGGAATCCCATAATCCCTTGGGAGCATAGGTATTTAAGGAGACCTCACAGGTTGGAGAGGCACTCTGGAGACCTGCAATAAAGGACTACGGTCACACTTTACTTTGAGCTCACAGTATCCAGTCAGACTCTTTCATACAAAACAACTGGCGACGAGATACAGATAGTGAACCCAACGATGCAGAGAACAGTGGGCATCCTGGAGAAATTCTTGGAGGGAGATGATTGGGAAACCTTTGTGGAGCGACTCGACCAATACTTCGTGGCCAACGAGCTGGAAGGGGAAGCGAATGCTGCCAAACGAAGGGCAATTCTCCTCACTGTTTGTGGGGCACCAACGTATGGCTTCATGAAAAATCTGCTTGCTCCAGAGAAACCCAAAGAGAAATCGTACGAAGATTTGTGCACACTGGTCCGGGAGCATTTGAACCCGAAGGAATGCGTTCTGGTGGCGAGGTACCGGTTCGACACCTACAAAAGGTCTGAAGACCAGGAAGTGGCAAGTTATGTCGCCGAGCTAAGACGCCTTGCAGGACATTGCAAATTTGAAGGACATTTGGAGCACATGCTCAGAGACTTTTTCATACTTGGCATTGGCCACGAAACCATACTTCGCAAACTTTTGACTGTAGAGACCCCAACCTTAAGTAAGGCCACAGCGATAGCCAAGGTTTTCATTGCCACCAGTGACAATACTAAGCAAATCTCTCAGCACACGAATGCTGCTACAAGTACTGTGAACAAAGTGATGTTGTTTTCAAATCGCAACATACAGGGCAGGTCACACACGCTTGCAGCTGCACGTCCGTAGACATCTCAGGGTCCACCATCAAGGGTGATGAATGCAAGGCCATTAACACCTTGTTGGCGCTGTGGGGGTGATCATCGTTTCCATTCATGCCGCTTCAAAGGATACATTTGCAAGGGCTGTGGAACAATGGGACACCTCCAACATATGTGCAGGCAAGCTGCAAATCCTGTTAATCCTGCAAACCACCATGTTGCAGAGGAGGACAGATCCACGACAGATCACGACGAATCAGAGCCTCAAACTGAGGAGGCAGAGATACATGGGGTGCACACATTTACCACAAAGTGTGCCCCGATAATGCTGAATGTTGAACTGAATGGACTCCCAGACAAATTAACTGTGCAGATAGCAGTTAACGGGTATGATGTGATTGGCATCACAGAGACATGGCTCCAGGGTGACCAAGGCTGGGAACTCAACATCCAGGGGTATTCAGCATTTAGGAAGGATAGACAGAAAGGAAAAGGAGGCGGGATGGCGTTGCTGGTTAAAGAGGAAATTAATGCAATTGTAAGGAAGGATATTAGCTTGGATGATGTGGAATCGGTATGGGTGGAGCTACGGAATACCGAGGGGTAGAAAACGCTAGTGGGAGTTGTGTACAGGCCACCAAATAGAAGTAGTGAGGTTGGGGACAGTATCAAACAAGAAATAAGGGATGTGTGCAATAAAGGTACAACAGTAATCATGGGTGACATTAATCTACATATTGATTGGGCTAACCTAACTGGTAGCAATGCGGTGGAGGAGGATTTCCTAGAGTGTATTAGGGATGGATTTCTAGACCAATATGTCAAGGAACCAACCAGAGAGCTGGCCATCCTAGACTGGGTGATGTGTAATGAGAAGGGACTAATTAGCAATCTTGCTGTGCGAGGCCCCTTGGGGAAGAGTGACCATAATATGGTAGAATTCTTTATTAAGATGGAGAGTGACAAAATTAATTCAGAAACTATGGTCCTGAACTTAAGAAAAGGTAACTTTGATGGTATGAGGTGTGAATTGGCGAGATTAGACTGGCTAATGATACTTAAAGGGTTGACGGTGGATAGGCAATGGCAAACCTTTAAAGATCATATGGACGAACTTCAACAATTGTGCATCCCTGTCTGGAGTAAAAATAAAACGGGGAAGGTGGCTCAACCGTGGCTAACAAGGGAAATTAAGGATAGTGTTAAATCCAAGCAAGAGGCATATAAATTGGCCAGAAAAAGTAGCAAGCCGGAGAACTGAGAGAAATTTAGAATTCAGCAGAGGAGGACAAAGGGTTTATTAAGAGGGAGAAAATAGAGTACGAGAGGAAGCTTGTCGGAAACATAAAAAATGACTGCAAAAACTTCTATAGACATGTGAAGAGAAAAAGATTAGTGAAGACAAATGTTGGTCCCTTGCAGTCGGATTCGGGTGAATTTATAATGGGGAACAAAGAAATGGCAGACTAATTGAACAAGTACTTTGGTTCTGTCTTCACAAAGGAAGACAAAAATAACCTTCCCGATGTACTAGAGGTCCAAAGATCTAGTGAGAAGGAGGAACTGAAGGATATCCTTATCAGGTGGGGAATTGTGTTAGGAAAATTGATGGGATTGAAGGCCGATAAATCCCCAGAGCCTGATAGTCTACATCCCAGAGTACTTAAGGAAGTAGCCCTAGAAATAGTGGATGCATTGGTGATAATTTTCCAACAGTCTATCGACTCTGGATCAGTTCCTATGGACTGGAGGGTTGCTAATGTAACACCACTTTTTAAAAAAAGGAGGGAGAGAGAAAACGGGTCACTATAGACCAGTTAGCCTGACATCAGTAGTGGGGAAAATGTTGGAATCAATCATTAAGGATGAAATAGCAGCACATTTGGAAAGCAGTGATAGGATTGGTCTAAGTCAGCATGGATTTATGAAGGGGAAATCATGCTTGACAAATCTTCTGGAATTTTTTGAGGATGTAACTAGCAGAGTGGACAGGGGAGAACCAGTGGATGTGGTATATTTGGACTTTCAAGTGGCTTTTGACAAGGTCCCACACAAGAGATTGGTGTGCAAAATCAAAGCACATGGTATTGGGGGTAATGTACTGATGTAGATAGAGAACTGGTTGGCAGACAGGAAGCAGAGAGTCGGGATTAATGGGTCCTTTTCAGAATGGCAGGCAGTGACTAGTGGAGTGCCGCAAGTCTCAGTGCTGGAACCCCAGCTCTTTACAACATATATTGATGATTTGGATGATGGAATTGAGTGTAATATCTCCAAGTTTGCAGATGACACTAAACTGGGTGGCGGTGTGAGCTGTGAGGAGGACGCTAAGAGGCTGCAAGGTGATTTGGACAGGTTAGGCAAGTGGATAAATACATGGCAGATGCAGTATAATGTGGATAAATGTGAGGTTATCCATTTTGGGGGCAAAAACACGAAGGCAGAATATCATCTGAATGGCGGCAGATTAGGAAAAGGGGAGGTGCAGCGAAACCTGCGTGTCATGATTCATCAGTAATTGAAGGTTGGCATGCAGGTACAGCAGGCGGTGAAGAAGGCAAATGGTATGTTGGCCTTCGTAGCTAGGGGATTTGAGTATAGGAGCAGGGAGGTCTTACTGCAGATGTACAGGGCCTTGGTGAGGCCCCACCTGGAATATTGTGTTCAGTTTTGGTCTCCTTAACTGAGGAAGGACATTCTTGCTGTTGAGGGAGTGCAGCGAAGGTTCACCAGACTAATTCCTGGGATGGCAGGACTGAAATATGAGAGACTGGATCGTCTGGGCCTGTATTCACTGGAGTTTAGAAGGATGAGAGGGGATCTCATAGAAACATATAAAATTCTGACAGGACTGGACAGGTTAGATGCAGGAAGAATGTTCCTGATGTTGGGGAAGTCCAGAACCAGGGGACATAATCTTAGGATAAGAGGTAAGCCATTTAGGACTGAGATGAGGAGGAACTTCTTCACTCAGGGAATTGTTAACCTATGGAATTCCCTATCACAGAGAGTTGTTGATGCCAGTTCATTGGATATATTCAAGAGGGAATTAGATATGGCCCTTGCAGCTAAAGGGATCAAGATGTATGGAGAGAAAGCAGGAATGAGGTACTGAAGGAATGATCAGCCATGCTCTTATTGAATGGTGGTGCAGGCTCGAAGGGCCGGATGGCTTACTTCTGCACCGATTTTCTATGTTTCTATCCTGCGATTCCTACTCTGACTAGCATGTGTCACTGGTAGCAATCCTGAGATTACTACCTTTGAGGTCCTATTTTTTAATTTAGCTCCTAGCTCCCTAAATTCATCTAGTGTAATATAAACAGAGAAAGGGTATAGTGTAATATTATCATAGGCAGGATCTAGTGTAATATAAACAGGGACCGGGTCTGGTGTAATATAAACAGAGACAGGGTCTAGTGTAATATAAACAGAGACAGGGTCTCGAGTAATATAAACAGAGACATTAATAACTGAGACAAGGCCTAGTTTTACACTAGAAACAAGTCTTTAATAATTGAAACAGTTTTTTTGCAATAATAACTGAAAGAGGTGATAGTGTCACACTAACAGAAGCCGGGTCTACTTTAACAATATCAGAAACATACTCTATTGAATTCAACAGAGACAAGATCTAGAGTTATAATAATAGAGGCATGCACTAGAACTGGAATAACAGGGGTAGGTTATTTTCCAATCCGAGCAGAGGCCAGGTCTAGTGTAACAATTCCAGAGACAGGGTCCCATACAATAAGAGTGGAGACAGGGTCCAGATTAATAACAACAAATGCATGGCCCACTGTGAGAGTAACAAAGACAGTGCTGGATCCAATAACAACAGAGGCAGACTCTACTGTTATACTGAACAGGATCTAGTGTGATGATCACACAGGTAGAATCTAGTGCACTCAAACAAAGATTGGGTCTCAACTAATAGTGTGTGCAAGTCAGGGCCTATTGCTATAATCTCATTCACCCATCACCCCTGTGCTCACTGACCTACATTGGCTCCTGGTTAAGCAATGCCTCGATTTTAAAATTCTAATCCTTGGTTTCAAAACTCTCCATGGCCTCGCCCCTCCCTATCTCTGTAATCTCCTCCAGCCTCACAACCCTCCGAGATCCCTGTGCTCCTCTAAATCTGTCCTTTTGGCCATCCCCGATTTTAATCGCTCCACCATTGGCGGCCGTGCCTTCAGCTGCCGAGGCTCTAAGTTCTGGAATTCCCCCTTATACCTCCACCTCCTCTTTCAAGGTTCTTCTTAAAAACTACCTCTTCGATCAACCTTTTGGGAATCTGTCCTGATATCTTTCTCTGTGGCTCTGTGTCAAAATTGTTTTTTTATTGATATCGATCTTGTTAAGCGCCGTGAGATGTTTCACTGAGTTAAAGGCGCTATATTAATAAGTTTTGGTTGTTTTGTTGTTGTAGCAAATGCTTTGCCGAATGTCTAATAACAGAGTTAGGGCCCACTGCAGTATGAATGGGTGGGGTTAGTGTAATAACACAGGCACGGTCTAGTGTAATGGGAACAGGGAACAGATCATGTCAGCACTCTCGCCCTGAGTCAGGGGATCGAGGGTTCAATTCCCAATCCAGAGACTGAGTACATAATCTCGGCCGAGACTCCAGGTGCCAGTACAGAGGGAGCACTGCACTGTCAGAGGTGCCGTCTTTCAGAGGAGACATTGAACCGATGCCCCGTCTAGTCCCTAAGTTGGATGTAAAAGATCCCACGGCCAAAATTCTGAGGAAGAACAGGTGGAGTTCTCCCCTGGTGTCCTGGCCAATGTGTATCCCTCAACTAATATCACTGAGAACAGATTATCTTGTCATCATTACATTGCTGTTTGTCAGATCTTGCTGTTCACAAATTGGCTGCTGCATTTCCTCCATTACAACTCCAACCCCCCTCACCCCAACTCCTCTTCCACCCTTACTCTCTAATCCCTCCTCATCATCCATTCATTTTAATTGAAAATAAATAACAGGTTGTACCAGTGAGGATTTGAAATATATTTACAACAGATTCTAGATGTTCTTTGAGTCTCGATCTTGCTCTATCACTCGAGGAGTTAGATAACAGACTTTCTCCTGTGAATATAGAGCTGGTTTATTGTGCCATGGTGTGGCTACGTGTTTATCTTGTTGACTCTAAACCATTGCCAATTATGTGATGTGATCAGTTTACTTGTATGTATTTTTTTTTAATACACTTGGAGTGGATTCAAATTTAAATTGAACCCAGCAGGCGTGATGCTCCAAGCACATACTAAGTCCAGTAGCTGAAAGTGATTAACAGACTGGGTTTTGCGTTTAGTGATCCCGGGCGTGTTACCAATACCGTCCCTGGATCCCAAGGCTAGGAGAGGCACTCTGGAAGGTATGGGGAGCTGGGACTTGTCCCTGAGAGTAACCGAAGGTCTGAGAACTGAACTAATCTGGAGTCAGAAAGGAGAAAAGGCTCAAAAACGGTAGTATAGTATTAGGCCGTCCCTCCTATCGAGGATGACCCACTTCCACACAAAAATAGATGAGTACACAAGTGTTTCAATGAGGGACATGACAATCTAGATTCTGAACTTCATGCTAAAGGGTGGAAGATGCCTGTGCATGGATTCTTTTAACGTCGGGTGGCCGTTGCACACCAGCCACTACACGGGCTTGACAGAGCTCGGTCTTGATCCAGTGGCAAGGATTAACCAAGACGACTAGAGACCAAGCTCTGCTGCACGGACCTAGTGCGCACACATGCTCCTACTATCCACAGATCGCAGTGTGGGCTGGGCCGTGCTGCCCCTGGGGCCTCTCCTCTTCTGGGCCCTGAACCCTCGCCTCTCCTGGGCCCCGATCACGATCTCTCACTGCTCCTCCGCCCCGATCAAAAATGGAGCAGTCAGAAACAGGACATCAATTAGTCTCCTCATATCTTGGAGACGTCAAATATCAACACTGTTATTTGAAATATCAAAATATTAAACTCCAGCCTAGTTGAAGGGTTATTAACATCAGCAGAAACAAATGGCAACTAACAGAATGAACAAGATTCAGTAGGATGTGAATGACAGCAGCAAAAACAGCAGAATCCAAACCCTGCAGTCACTTGTGAACTCGCTGGTGTCTCAGCAGGCTGGAAGAGTGAGTGAATCCCTTCCCACACTTAGAGCAGGTGAACGGCCTCTCGCTGGTGTGAACTCGCTGGTGTTTCAGCAGGTTGGATGAACAAATGAATCCCTCCCCACACTCCAAGCAGATGAATGGCCTCGCCCCAGTGTGAACTCGCTGGTGTGTCAGCAGGTTGGATGAGGTAATGAATCCCTTCCCACACACGAAGCAGGTGAACGGTCTCTCCCCAGTGTGAACTCGCTGGTGTGTCAGCAGGTTGGATGACTGAGTGAATCCCTTCCCACACTCAGAGCAGGTGAACGGCCTCTCCCCAGTGTGAACTCGCTGGTGTGTCAGCAGGTTGGATGATTGACTGAATCCCTTCCCACACTCAAAGCAGGTGAACGGTCTCTCTCTGGTGTGAACTCGCTGGTGTCTCAGCAGGTGGGATGAACAAGTGAATCCCTCCCCGCACACAGAGCAGGTGAACGGCCTCTCCCCAGTGTGAACACGCTGGTGTATCAGCAGGCTGGATGACCGAGTGAATCCCTTCCCACACTCAGAGCAGGTGAATGGCCTCTTCCCAGTGTGAACTCGCTGGTGAATTTCCAGCTGTGATGGATTATTGAATCTCTTCCCACAGTTCCCACATTTCCACGGTTTCTCCGTGGTGCGGGTGTCCTTGTGTCTCTCCAGGTTGAACGATCAGTTGAAGCCTCATGCACACACACAACACGTGTACGGTTTCTCCCCGCTGTGAATGTTGCAATGTTTTTTCAGGCTGTGTAATTGGTTAAAGCTCTTTCCACAGTCAGTGAACTGGAACACTCTCACTCGGGGGGGTGTGTCTCGGTGCTTTTCCAGTCACACTGATGTTTGAAATCTGTTCCCACAGACAGAACAGACAAACATGTCTCCTTCCACATTCAAAGGCTGGTGATATTCAGGTCCTGAGGAATCGAGTGATTCCGTCAGATCTTGACGTGATGTTTGCTTTGAGTTTCCCGTCTGCAAATCCTGCCCTTCTAATACCCTGGAAAAGGAGTTTACAAAATTCATTACTGCAAGTACAGGACAGAAATTCAGAACATTCTTGCCTCTCTTGTTCCTCCAAAGTTGTAAATCCTCATCCCATACACTTTCCGTGCTCCCTGTGCTGAAATTCAAACACATCGCATGACTGAAGACCTCATGTCCTCTGCTCCCAGTTTTCAACAACAACTCTGGATTCAGTTCTACACTCACTGGTTCCTCTCCCTCTCCTCCCCTGAAGGTGCTGACTCTGGCTGGGTTCAGTTCTACACTCACTGGTTCCCCTCCCTCTCCTCCCCTGAAGGTGCTGACTCTGGCTGGGTTCAGTTCTACACTCACTAGTTCCCCTCCCTCTCCTCCCTTCAAGGTGCTGACTCTGGCTGGGTTCAGTTCTACATTCACTGGTTCCTCTCCCTCTCCTCCCCTGAATGTGCTGACTCTGGCTGGGTTCAGTTCTACACTCACTGGTTCCCCTCCCTCTCCTCCCTTCAAGGTGCTAACTCTGGCTGGGTTCACTGGGACCCTGTAGCCCCGCCCACACTTTGCTCTTTTGCAAAGATGGCCACGCATGCGCTTTACATCTCGATGAATCTCGGTGGCGGCGCACAAACCTGAGGCTTTCCTTTATTATTAATAATAATAACTTATTTATATAGCACCTTTAATGTAGTACAACATCCCAAGGTGATTCACAACAGTGTTACAAGAAAGTTAGCCTAACATCTGTCACAGGACATTTGGAAAAGCATAATTCAGTCAAGCAGAGTCAGCATGGTGTTATGAAATGGAAATCATGTTTGACAAATTTGCTGGAGTTATTTGAGGATGTAATGAGCAGAGTGGATAAAGGGGAACCAGTGGATGTGGTTATTTGGATTTCCAAAAGGCATTCGATAAGGTGCCACATAAAAGGTGACTGCACAAGATAAACGTTCACGGGGTTGAAGGTAATATGACTGGAGGATTGGCTAATTAACAGAAAACAGAGAGTCAGGATAAATGGGTCATTTTCCGTTTAGCAAACAGTAACTAGTGGGTGCCACAGCGATCGGTGCTGGGGCCTCAACTATTTACAATCTGTACTAATGATTTGGATGAAAGGACCAAGTGTAATGTAGCCAAGTTTGCTGATGATACAAAGATGGGTGGGAAAGCAAGTTGTGAGGAGGACACACATCATCTGCAAGGGATAAAGACAGGCTAAGTGAGTAGGCAAACATTTGGCAGATGGAGTATAACGTAGGAAAATGTGAGGTTGTCCACTTTGGCAGAAAAAATAAAAAAGAAAATTATTATTTAAATGGAGTAAAATTGCAAAGTGCTGCTGTACACAGGGACCTGGGCATCGTTGTGCATGAAACACAAAAAGTTAGTATGCAGGTACAGCAAGTAACCAGGAAGGCAAATGGAATGTTGGTGTTTATTGCAAGGGGCATAGAAAATAAAAGCAGAGAAGTCCTGCTACAACTGTACAGGGTATTGGTGAGGCCACACCTGGATTACTGCATACAGTTTTGGTCTCCGTATTTAAGAAAGGAAATACTTGCTTTGGAGGCAGTTCAGAGAAGATTCACTAGGTTGATTCCAAAGATGAAAGGGTTGACTTATGAAGAGAGGTTGAGTCGGTTGGGCCAATACTCATTGGAGTTCAGAAGAATGAGAGGTGGTCTTATTGAAACATAAGATAATGAGAGGGCTTGACAAGGTGGATGCAATGAGGATATTTCCACTCATAGGGTGAAACTAGAATTAGGGGTCATAGTCTCAGAATTAGTGGTCGCCCATTTAAAACTGAGATGGGGAGGAATTTAATATCTCAGGTGGTTGTAAATCTGTGGAATTCTCCGCCCCAGAGAGCTGTGGCGGCTGGGCCATTAAATATACTTAAGGTGGAGATAGACAGCCTTTTAGCGATAAGAAAATAAAGGGTTATGAGGAGCGGGCAGGGAAGTGGAGGTGAGTCCATGATCAGATCAGCCATGTTCTTAGTAAATGGCGGAGCAGGCTTGAGGGGCCAAATGGCCTACTCCTGCTCCTATTTCTTATGTTCTTATGTTCTCGTTACACAGTACCAGATCTAAGATAGCCTGCTCTCTGGTTGGTTCTGCAAAATACTGTTCAAAGGAAACTATCCCAGATACACTCTCTGAATTCTTCCTCAAGGCTACCTTGGCCAATTTGATTTGTTCAATCAATATGAAGATTAAAATCGCCCATGATTATTCCTGCTCCTTTTTTACAAGCCTCCAGTATTTCTTGATTTATACTCCATCCAACAGTGTAGTTACTGTTAGGGGGCCTATAGACTACGCGCACCAGTGAGTGTAGTATTTATTCTGTATCTGTCAGTCTCTGGTTAGCGAGTGTGGCTTTTCCTTTATACCTGTAAGTTTATGGTATGGAAGAGAGGTTTTCACTCTGTACCTGTCAATTACTGGTAAGTGAGTTTGGGTTTCATTCTGTATCTTTCATTCTCTGGTATGTGAGTGTTGGATTTACACAGTCCCTGTCATTTTCTGATATGTGAGTGTGGGTTTTACCTGTGTCTGTCTGTTTCTGATATTTATGTGTGAGTTTTAACATAGAAACATAGAAAATAGGTGCAGGAGGCCATTCAGCCCTTCGAGCCTGCACCACCATTCAATAAGATCATGGCTGTTCATTCCTTCAGTACCCCTTTCCTGCTTTCTCTCCATACCCCTTGATCCCCTTAACCGTAAGGGCCATATCTAACTCCCTCTTGAATATATCCAATGAACTGGCATCAACAACTCTCTGCGGCAGGGAATTCCACAGGTCAACAACTCTCTGAGTGAAGAAGTTTCTCTCATCTCAGTCCTAAATGGCTTACCCCTTATCCTAAGACTATGTCCCCTGGTTCTGAACTTCCACAACATCGAGAACATTCTTCCCACATCTAACCTGTCCAGTCCCGTCAGAATCTTATATGTTTCTATGAGATCCCCTCTCATCCTTCTAAATGCCAATGTATAAAGGCCCAGTTGATCCAGTCTCTCCTCATATGTCAGTCCTGCCATCCCGGGAATCAGTCTGGTGAACCTTTGCTGCACTCCCTCAATATCAAGAACGTCCTTCCTCAGACTAGGAGACCAAAACTGAACACAATATTCCAGGTGAGGCCTCACTAAGGCCCTGTACAACTGCAGTAAGACCTCCCTGCTCCTATATTCAAATCCCCTAGCTATGAAGGCCAACATACTATTTGCCTTCTTCACCACCTGCTGTACCTGAATGCCAACTTTCAATGACTGATGTACCATGACACTCAGGTCTCATTGCACCCCCCCTTTTCCTAATCTGCCGCCATTCAGATAATATTCTGCCTTCGTGTTTTTACCTCCAAAGTGGATAACCTCACATTTATTCATATTATACTGCATTTGCCATGCATTTGCCCACTCACCTAACCTGTCCAAGTCACCCTGCAGCCTCTTAGCATCGTCCTCACAGCTCACACCGCCACCCAGTTTAGTGTCATCCGCAAACTTGGAGACATTACACTCTATTCCTTCATCCAAATCGTTAATGTATATTGTAAAGAGCTGGGGTCCCAGCACTGAGCCCTGCGGCACCCCACAAGTAACTGCCTGCCATTCTGAAAAGGACCCGTTTATCCCGACTCTCTGCCAACCAGTTCTCTATCCACGTCAGTACATTACCCCCAATACCATGCGTTTTGATTTTGTACACCAATCTCTTGTGCGGGACCTTGTCAAAAGCCTTTTGAAAGTCCAAATACACCATATCCACTGGTTCTCCCTTGTCCACTCTACTAGTTACATCCTCAAAAAATTCCAGAAGATTCATCAAGCATGATTTCCCTTTCATAAATCCATGCTGACTCGGTCCGATCCTGTCGCTGCTTTCCAAATGGGCTGCTATTTCATCCTTAATGATTGATTCCAACATTTTCCCCACTACTGATGTCAGGCTAACCGGTCTATAATAACCCGCTTTCTCTCTCCCTCCTTTTTTTAAAAAGTGGCATTACATTAGCTACCCTCCAGTCCATAGGAACTGGTCCAGAGTCGATAGATTGTTGGAAAATGATCACCAATGCATCCACTATTTCTAGGGCCACTTCCTTAAGTACTTTTGGATGCAGACTATCAGGACCCGGGGATTTATCGGCCTTTAAACCCATCAATTTCCCTAACACAATTGCCCGCCTAATAAGGATATCTTTCAGTTCCTCATTCTCATTAGACCCACTATCCCCTCGTACATTCAGAAGGTTATTTGTATCTTCCTTTGTGAAGACAGAACCGAAGTATTGGTTCAATTGGTCTGGCATTTCTTTGTTCCCCATTATAAATTCACCTGAATCCGGCTGCAAGGAACCTACATTTACTAATCTTTTTCTCTTCACATATTTATAGAAGCTTTTACACTCTCTCTCAGTCTATGGTGTGTGAGTGTGAATTTTACTCTGTATATAACAGTTTTTGGTGTTTGTGTGTGGATTTCACTTGATACTTGTCAGTTTCTGGTACGTTAGTTTGCAATTCCTCTATCCCAGTCAGTTTCTGTTATGTGAATGCGAGCTGTATTCTGTACCTATCGGTTTCTGAAATGTGACTGTGCATTTTACTCTGTCCATGTCTCTTTCTACTCTGCGATTGTGGGTTTTCATCCGGCACTGTCAATTTTTGGTATCTGAGTGTTGATTTTCTTTGAGAGTGCGGTTTTACTCATTATTTGTCAGTGTTTGATATGTGAGTGTGGGTTGTAATCTGTATCTGTCAGTTACTGGTGTGTGTGTGTGGTTTTCACTCTCTACCTTTCAGTCTCTGGTATATGTGTGGATTGTATCGGTAAATTTCAATCTCTGGTCGATGAGTGTGGGTTTTACTCTCGGTCAGTTTCAGGTAATGTGGGCTTTGGTCTGTATCTGTCTGTTTCTGGTATTTGAGTGGGGCTTCATTCTGCACCTTTCAGTTTCTCTGATGTGAATGTGGGCTTTAATCTGTAACCATCAGTTTCTGGTATGCGAATGTGGGTTTTATTCTGTATGTGTCAGTTTCAGGAACGTGAATGTAGGTTTTACTCTGTACCTGTCAGTTTCAGGAATATGAATATGGGTTTTATTCTGTATCTGTCAGTTTCTGGTATGTGAGTGTGGGATTTACTCTGTAATGTCAGTTTCAGGTATGCGAGTGTGGGATTTACTCTGTATCTGTCAATCTATGGTATGTGAGTATGGGATTTACTCTGTATCTGTCAGTCTATGGTATGTGAGTGTGGGGTTTACTCTGTATCTGTCAGTCTATGGTATGTGAGTGTGGGTTTTACTCTGTATCTGTCAGTCTATGGTATGTGAGTGTGGGTTTTACTCTGTATCTGTCAATCTATGGTATGTGAGTATGGGATTTACTCTGTATCTGTCAGTCTATGGTATGTGAGTGTGGGGTTTACTCTGTATCTGTCAGTCTATGGTATGTGAGTGTGGGTTTTACTCTGTATCTGTCAGTCTATGGTATGTGAGTGTGGGTTTTACTCTGTCCCTGTCAGTTTCAGGAATGTGCACGTGGGTCGTAACTCTGTACCTGTCAGTTTCAGGAATGAGAGTGTGGGTTTTACTCTGTACCTGTCAGTTTCAGGAATGTGCACGTGGTCCGTAACTCTGTACCTGTCAGTTTCAGGAATGAGAGTGTGGGTTTTACTCTGTACCTGTCAGTTTCTGGTATATGTGTTTGAGTATTATCTGTATGTGTCAATCTCGGTAACATGAATGTACATTTTTGACAGTATTTTTCACTCGCTGGGATGTTAGTGTGCGTTTTATTCTTTACCTGTCACTCACTTTTATGAGAGTGTGGATTTTACTCTATAGCTGTCATTCCCTGGGATGTGTGTGTGGACTTCACTCTGTATCTATTAGTCTTTGGTGTGAGTGTGGGGTTTACTCTGTATCTGTCAGTTTATGGTATGTGAGTATGGGTATTATTCTGTATCGGTCAGTCTATAGTATGTGAGTGTGGGTATTATTCTGCGAATGTCAGTTTCAGGAATGTGAATGTGGATTTCACCTATATGGATAGGTCCCTTACAGTCAGAATCAGGTGAATTTATAATGGGGAACAAAGAAATGGCGGACCAATTGAACAAATACTTTGGTTCTGCCTTCACGAGGGAAGACACAAATAACCTTCCAGAAATACTATGGGGCCGAGGGTCTAGTGAGGAGGAGGAACTGAAGGAAATTCTTATTAGGTGGGAAATTGTGTTAGGGAAATTGATGGGACTGAAGACTGATACATTCCCGGGGCCTCATAGTCTGAACCCCAGAGTACTTTAGGAAGTAGCCCTGGAAATAGTGGATGCATTGGTGATCATTTTGCAACAGTCTATCAACTCTGAATCGGTTCCTATGCACTGGAGGGCAGCTAATGTAACACCACATTTTAACAAAGGAGGGAGAGAGAAAGCGGGTAATTATAGACCAGTTAGCCTGACATCAGTAGTGGGGAAAATGTTGGAATCAATTATTAAAGATGAAATAGCAGCACATTTGGAAAGCAGTGATGGGATTGGTCCAAGTCAGCATGGATTTATGAAGGGGAAATCCTGCTCGGCAAATCTTCTAGAATTTTTTGAGGATATAACTAGTAGAGTGGACAAGGGAGAACCAGTGAATGTGGTGTATTTGGACTTTCAAAAGGCTTTTGACAAGGTCCCACACAAGAGAGTGGTGTGAAAAATTAAAGCACATGGTATTGGGCGTAATGTACTGACGTGGATAGAGAATTGGTTGGCAGATAGGAAGCAGAGAGTCGGGATAAACGGGTCCTTTTCAGAATGGCAGGCAGTGACAAGTGGGGTGCCGCAGGGCTCAGTGCTGGGACCCCAGCTATTTATAATATACATTAATGATTTGGATGAGGGAATTGAGTGTAATATCTCCAAGTTTGCAGATGACACTAAGCTGGGTGGTGGTGTGAGCTGTGAGGAGGACGCTAAAAGGCTGCAGGGTGACTTGGACAGGTTAGGTTAATGGGAAATGCGTGGCAGATGCAGTATAATGTGGACAAAAGTGAGTTTATCCTCCTTGGTGGCAAAAACATGAAGGCAGAATATTATCTGAATGGTGGCAGCTTAGGAAAAGGGGAGGTGAAATGAAACCCGGGTGTCATGGTAAATCAGTCATTGAAAGTTGGCATGCAGGTACAGCACGCGGTGAAGAAGGCAAATGGTATGTTGGCCTTCATAGCTAGGGGATTTGAGTATAGGAGCAGTTGTACAGGGTCTTAGTGAGGCCTCACCTGGAATATTGTGTTCAGTTTTGGTCTCCTAATCTGAGGAAGGACATTCTTGCTATTGAGGGAGTGCAGCGAAGGTTCACCAGACTGATTCAGGACTGACATATGTGGAGAGACTGGATCAACTGGGCCTTTATACATTGGCATTTAGAAGATTCTGACGGGACGGGACGGGACAGGTTAGATGCGGGTCGAATGTTCCCGATGTTGGCGAAGTCCAGAACCAGGGGACATAGTTAGGGTTAGGTTTAGGGCTAGGGGTAAGCCATTTAGGACTGAGATGAGGAGAAATTTCTTCACTCAGAGAGTTGTTAACCTGTGGAATTCCCTACCGCAGAGAGTTGTTGATGCCAGTTCATGGATATATTCAAGGAGGGAGTTAGATATGGCCCTTACGGCTAAAGGGATCAAGGGTACGGAGAGAAAGCAGGAAAGGGATACTGAGGTGGATGATCAGCCATGATCTTATTGAATGGTGGTGCAGGCTCGAAGGGCCGAATGGCCTACTCCTGCCCCTAATTTATATGTTTCTGTGTTTCAACTCTGTACCTGTCAGTTTCAGGAAAGTGAGTGTGGGTTTTACTCTTTATCTGTCACTCACTTTTATGAGAGTGTGGATTTTATTCTACAGCTGTCATTCTCTGGGATGTGGGTGTGGTCTTTACTCTGTATCTATTAGTCTTTGGTGTGAGTATGGGTTTTATTCTGTATCTGTCAGTTTCAGGAATGTGAGTGTGGGTTTTACTCTGTACCTGTCACTTTCAGGAATGTGAATGTGGATTTTATTCTGTACCTGTCAGTTTCAGGAATGTGAGTGGGGGTTTTACACTGTACCTGTCAGCTTGTGTTATATGAGTAAGTGTTTTAATCAGTACAATACCTTCCAGTTTCTGGAAAGGGAGTGCATATTCTAGTCTGTATCTATCACTCTCGAGGATGTGTGTGTGCGTTTTATTCTTTATTGGTCAGTCTCTGGGATTTGAGTGTGGGTTTTTCTCTATCTGTCAGTTTCTGGTATATGGGTTTGGGTATTATCTGTATGTGTCAATCTCGGTAACATGAATGTACATTTTTGACAGTATTTTTCATTCTCTGGGATGTGAGTGTGCATTTTATTCTTTATCTGTCACTCACTTTTATGAGTGTGTGGATTTTACTCTACAGTTGTCATTCTCTGGGATGAGTGTGATCTTCACTCTGTATCTATTAGTTTTTGGTGTGAGTGTGGGATTTACTCTGTATCTGTAAGTCTATGATATGTGAGTATGGGATTTACTCTGTATCTGTAAGTCTATGGTATGTGAGTGTGGGGTTTACTCTGTATCTGTCAGTCTATGGTATGTGAGTGTGGGTTTTACTCTGTATCTGTAAGTCTATGGTATGTGAGTGTGGGGTTTACTCTGTATCTGTCAGTCTATGGTATGTGAGAGTGGGTTTTACTCTGTATCTGTAAATCTATGGTATGTGTACGTGAGTTTTCTTCCCGTCAGTTTCTGTTATGTGAATGTGTGTTTTATTCAAGTGTGCGAATGTGGATTTCACTCTGTACCTGCCAGTCTCGTGTGTGTGAGTGTGGCACTTTTTATCTGTACCTGTCTTTTTCTGTTATGAATGGGGTTATATTCTGTACATCACAGTTTCTGTTATGTGAGTGTGGAGTTTACCCCCATTCTACCTGTATGTCACTGGTATGTTAATGTGTTTATGTTTTCTGTACCCAACAGTTGCTATTATATGAATGTTGATTTCATTCTGTGCCTTTAAGTGTCTGGTACAGCTGTGGCATTGTGGGTTTGACATTGATTCAGTCAGTCACTTTCAGGTGATTTTACTCGATATCTGTCACACTCTGGAATGTGACTCTGTGTTTTATTCTGTGTCTGTCCATCTCTGGGAAGTAAGTGTGGGTTTTATTTTTATCTGTCTGCTTCGGTTATTTGAGTAACGGTTTTAATCAGTACCTGTAAGTTTCTGTTATGGGAGTGTGGTTTTTAGTCTGCATTTGTCAGTCTCTGGAATGTGAGTGTGGGTATTACTCGATCTATCAGTCTCTGGAATGTGAGTGTGGGTATTACTCTATCTATCGGTCTCTGGAATGTGAGTGTGGGTGATAGAGTATTCAAACAGGCTCATTTAGACAGACTGTGAAAATTCACAGACCCCCCAAGTCAAAGCTGTTACATGCTGCTCAGCATGTTGCATTAACTCATCAATCAACTTGACATTTTCGGACCTTGGGTAGCGAGCCAATAAAACGTTAAAAGACTTTCAATTGAGCCAATAAGGTCAAAGAAGGCGAGTTCTTTTCTGTAAATTGATCCAGGTATACAGTACAGCCATTTTGACCATGTGTCTCAGTAAGACAAAGAAACTGGCAATCAGCCAGCAGTTTGTTACTCTCTGCCGAGATTAAAAAGTTAAAACTACCATCGGAGTTCGTATTTCATTGGAAATTAAGAGATCTAACAATTTTGATGCTGTGAACAGGATCGCTGAGGAAAGAAACTGAATTTTGGACATCGGACCTACATTGAGGTAAGGACTCCTCTTTTTAAAAAAAAGTCCTCGGTCAAAAGTCTAAATTCGCCTCTCCTTCTATGCGATTCCGAAAGCCTCCGGTTTGCGAACCCTCCGGTTGCTAGTCGGCTCGAGGTCCCATAGACATCTAAACTTCGGCGGTGTGTTAGTTAATTAATCACCAACCTATTGATCGGCTAGCAGGCCTACGACTCGAGATCCCAGCAAAGAACTCAGTAAAGAAATGGCAGCAGGAGAAAAGGGCAAAGAATTGCCTACAAATGTTAAAGGTGGGCAGGCACCACCTGAAGTTTCGCTAGATTTAATTCTCGAACAGTTGAAAGAATACATAGAGCAACAATTCAACTTATCTAAAACCTGTATTAAGATCGAACAAAAGTACGGAACCTCCAAAGGACAATGGTCCTTGGACGAGATTAAAAGGGTCTGGGGAAAAACGACCCGTATGAAAAATAAAGAGCGAACTAGATGGTCCCTAGCGGTTATGGGACAGATTCGAAACCGGAATGAAATTATAATGCGTTCCCAACATGATCGAGAACTGACCAGTACAAAGGATCAATTGCAAGCAGTTTGTGCACAGCTGCGACAGAAAAAGCTTGAACTTGAAAAGCTGGAAGCGGAAGTTAAAGATCTTAAAGGTGAAATTAAAGAATGGAAAAAATCATTAGGTCAAGAGACAGTAATAGGAAAAGGAAAATGTATTGATCAATTCCCAGGGTACCCATGTTTGGATAAATTAAAAGCGCAAACCCGAAGACACGACCGAGGACGCAGCCAGGGATACAATACAGTGTCGGAGGATGATGAAGAATTAGGGGTGCGTTTTGCCCCATTTAAAAAAAGACGAGTTGTAGTCAAATCAGAAGAGACTGCGGATGAGGGCAGAACCAAAAAAACAAAGAGAAGGGTGTATGCAGAATACTTAGTTCATGCTCCGGCAGACCCAGAGAAAATTGATAAATGGTCCAAGGAATTGCCCAATCCAAAGAAAGGGGGGAGTAAAAACGTGAGATCAATTGGACCACTTAAGAAATATATATCAACTTCATCCCTGGGATGGAGTGCAAATTTTGACCATAATGGTACCAAAAACACAGGGAAGAAAATTGCACGACAAGGTAGATGAAGCTTTGGGGCAGAATGAGCAAGAATTAGATGCAGGATGGGAGACGATTAAACACTGGCTGCAAGCCTTCAGTCCAGCTAAGACAGACTGGGGAAAAATTGCAGCCTGCCAACAGAAAGGAACAGAGGAGGTCCTGGAGTATGACGAGCGGTTTAGATGCACGTGGCTAGAACATTTGGGTATGAATAATACGGATGAGGAAATGGATGAACAAGCATTTGGACCCCTGAAAGCAGCTTTCATCGCAGGTCTAAAGCCAAAACTGTCCAAAATGCTTAAGGTAATGTTACCGGACTGGGAAGGTAGAGGAACTACCTTTGCAGCATTGGTGGATCGATGTAACCAATTAGATCGGGATATGGGAGCTAAAGTCTGAGCTGTACAGGCTATGGGATGGAAATCCCAGGATTCCGATAAACAGTCATTCGGAAAATTACCCGGAAAATGTCATTATTGTGGGAAAGAAGGTCACTGGGCCAAGACGTGCAAGGCAAAACAGAAAGGTCGTGGCTGGGGAAGAGGACGCAGCCAGGGATACAATTCAGCCAACAAGCCAGGCTTGTCACAAGATAACGACCTCATAGAAGCATTTAAGCGACTGACAATACAACAACAGAAGGAGTTACTTGGGCTAGCAAAAAACAATTAGAGCCCACCCTGGCCCCCCTCCTCGCACTAATACAACAGAGGGGAGATGGGCTATATATAACTGTGAGGGTGGGCGATAAGGATGTGGACTGTCTTTTAGACACAGGGGCGGAATTAACATGCTTACCCCTACAATATGGAGACTTTTTGCCGTTGGATGGTAGGGCACGTACAGCCTATGGAGTTGGGGGCCATAAAATGGAAATTAAAAGGACAACATCGGTACTTATAGGGCTGGGTCCACATGAACTAACCACGCCGGTCTGGATAGGCCCAGTAGATCAACCCCTTTTGGGAATGGACGTTCTAATCCAAATAGATTCATCGTTGCATTTCGAGGATGGTCGGGTGACATGGTCAATTAGAACTTTGAAGAAAGAAGAATTGAAGGAACACCCGATATGGGCTAAAGATAAGAACGATTGTGGCCTACTCCAGATGGAGCCTGCGTTATTTACAGGGACCAAGCCTCCATGCACTAAACAGTATCCCATCAGTCCAACTGCCATCGCGGGAATCTTACCAGTTATTCAGCAATTGGAGAAACAAGGGGTGCTTATTAAAACGCATAGCTCCTCCAATAGCACCATGTGGCCGGTACAGAAATCTAATGAGACTTGGCGTTTGACTGTCGATTATAGGAAAGCTAACCAGTGTATTGATCAAAAAGCTCCTTTGGTCGCAGATCCCTCCACCATTTTTAATGCCCTCAAACTGGAACATAAATATTTCTCGGTTATAGATATGGCCAACGGATTTTGGTCGGTGCCTCTGGCACCGGAGGTTCGACAGTGGTTTGCTTTCACTGTCCAAGGACAACAGTATACTTGGACCCAGTTACCGCAGGGTTTCCACAACAGCCCTACGGTATTCCACATGGCTTTACAAAGCCATTTGCGAGAATTACCTCCCCTGTCATCCACAGTCATCCAATATGTAGACAATATCCTGCTAGCTTCAAACACGGAAGAACAGCATGAACAAGATTTATGAGCTTTGCTGGATCACCTTTGGCTGAAAGGACATAAAGCCAGCATCGACAAAGCACAAATATCCCAAGAAGAGGTTGTATACCTGGGACAAAAGATTTCACAAGGAAAGAGAGAACTTACCCAGGATAGAACTGCAGCCATTTGGGCTGCTAAAAAACCCACCACTATTCAGGAACTAAGGTCTTTTTTGGGATTGTGTAACTTTAACAGAAATTGGATTGACACCTTCACACAGCTTGCTCAGCCACTGAATGATATTTTAAAGGGGAAACGTGCCTCTAAAGAAGCCATCACCCTCACTAAAGAACAGCAAGAGGCCTTCCTGAGTTTGAAAAAGGCTTTGTATTTGGCACCGGCTCTGGGAATCCCCGACAGTGGTAAGCCATTTACCCTGTTTGTCCATGAGAAAGAAGGATATATGACAGCTATACTGACACAAGAACATGGGGATCGGCAAAGACCTATTGGCTATTATTCGGCAAAACTGGATGCGGTAGCCCTCGGATGGGGAAGTTGCCGAAGGGCCATGGAAGCTACATGTCAAGCGGTAATGACCACTGCGGGTCTAGTCCTCGACCAAAAGCTGATTGTCAAGTGTCCCCACACCGTACACGCTTTGCTGTCTATGAATAGAATGTCTCAGGTGACAGCAGCAAGATGGACCCGCTGGACAGCAGTTTTGGAAGCTCCTAATCTCCATATCGTCCGGGCCAACCCGGTTAATCCCGCAACTATGCTCCCGATGTCAGAATCGAGGGAGCAAGAGGGGGGAGAATGTGAAGAGCATGACTGCGTGGAGATTTTAAAAGAAACAGAAGAAGCAGCCTTAGCAGCAGAGGAGCCTCTGCACAACCCAGACCTCATCCTGTTTACAGATGGTTCCTCCTTTGTTGACAATGGTACCAGAAAAGCATGATGGGCAGTTACAACCTTATATGAGGTAGTGGCAAAAGGATGTTTACCCTCAGGAATGTCAGCACAACAGGCCGAGTTATGGGCCCTGTCAGAAGCATGTCGAATAGCAGAAGGACAGGCAGCTAATGTCTACACAGATTCGCGTTATGCTTTTGGAGTCGCTCACGACTTTGGTATGTTATGGCGGAAAAGAGGATTCCTCACTGCTGCTGGTACACCTATCCGAAATGGAAAAGAAGTCTGAGACTTACTGGAGGCCATACAATTACCTCAGGAAGTGTCCATCCTGAAGTGTAAGGCCCATACCAAGGAAAATACCACAGAAGCACAGGGAAATGCCCGAGCCGACCAGGCAGCTAAAGATGCCGCCTCACAGGGCGTTCCTCCAGGAGAACCAACACAGATGCGCAGATTGAAAGCACTCAGGACTCTGACACGAGACCTTCAAACAATGCAAGGCGAGTGCTCCAGAGATGAAAAATGGACATGGATTGAGGCAGGAATTAAGCTATGCGAAGATGGTGTCTGGAGACAAAGTTACCGACAAGCCAGTCGCGCCACAAGCGCTTATGCCTTTTTTAGCCCAACAGATCCACTCGTGGGGACACTTGGCCTCACAACAGATGACGGCACGGTTCCAGAAAAGCTGGTGGGGTCGGGGATTTAAAAAACATGCCCAGCTGGTAACAGACCGCTGTGTGGTCTGCCAGAAAAATAATTCTGGACCCATCACGGTAATGCCCCAACTGAGGCCCCCTGCCCTTGTTGGACCATTCCAGCATCTGCAGGTTGATTATATATCTCTTCCTTCATGCCAAGGATACACTAAAATTCTTGTCATGGTCGACAGATTCTCTAGATGGGTAGAAGCTGTCCCAACTAAAAGAGCCACAGCCAATCACACTGCAACGGTCTTGTGTAAGGATTACATTCCCCGATGGGGAGTTCCGAGTAGCATTGACTCAGATCAGGGAACACACTTCACAGGTGCTGTCTGCCAAGAAGTCTGTAGGTTACTGAACATTACGTGGGATTTACACTGTCCTTATTATCCACAATCATCAGGACAAGTAGAACGAATGAATCGAACTCTGAAACAACAGCTTGCCAAATATCACCAAGAAGGAACACCATGGCCCCAGGCACTACCAATAGTGCTATGTAGCATTAGGGCAACCCCGAACAGAACTACAGGTCTAAGCCCATTTGAAATTATAACAGGAAGACCCATGTCGCTGCCAGGAACTATCGATTTACGGAAAGCTGATGTTCACTTAATGAGTGACACTTTGTTATCATACTGTCAGAACTTAACCAATGCTATTAGTTCTGTTTCCCGACAGGTATCGGCAGCTTGGGGTAATCCACCCGAAGGAGGACACGACATCATCCCGGGAGTCTGGGTCTATGTGAAAAAGTTGCAGAAAGAACCTTTGGGTGCCAAGTGGGAGGGACCTTATGAAGTGTTATTGACCACCCAGGCAGCTGTTAAAGTCCAAGGAAAGAAAGCCTGGATCCACGCTTCACACGTTAAACGAGCACCCGTAACTGAAGCTGAAATCTAATAAGGACAATTACATTTTGCGAAAATGTATAAATTTACTGTAGTATTGATTGTAGGTATTCTAGGCATAGGCCTACTTCTTACTAGCCGACCCTCTGCACCAAAGGGAAATAGCAGGGTAGCAAGGGAATTACATGTAAATACCTTTTACTTTTATATTGCTTGTTTATGTTATGCTTAAGGAAAGGTGGTTTACTGGTTGAATTAAGATATTGATTTGGATTAAATTGGAATAAGGTTAATTAACCTACTAAAACCAGACTTCCATTGTGGCCACGATGGAACTCGGGTTGGTGTAAATTTGTGTGGAAGCTACTAGTCCGGACATGTGGCGAAACACATCAACAAATTTTAGAAGGAAACTCTACTAACATGTATGAAATTATTTTGTAGAATGTTTAACCAGTGATACCTGAAGTTTTATGATTCAGTTTGTGAAAGAATCAAAGGGGGGATTGATAGAGTATTCAAACAGGCTCATTTAGACAGACTGTGAAAATTCACAGACCCCCCCAAGTCAAAGCTGCTACGTGCTGCTCAGCATGTTGCATTAACTCATCAATCAACTTGACATTTTCGGACCTTGGGTAGCGAGCCAATAAAACGTTAAGACTTTCAATTGAGCCAATAAGGTCAAAGAAGGAGAGTTCTTTTCTGTAAATTGATCCAGGTATAAAGTACAGCCATTTTGACCATGTGTCTCAGTAAGACAAAGAAACTGGCAATCAGCCAGCAGTTTGTTACTCTCTGCCAAGATTAAAAAGTTAAAACTACCATCGGAGTTCGTATTTCATTGGAAATTAAGAGATCCAACAGTGGGTATTACTCTGTATCTATCAGTCTCTGGAATGTGAGTGTGGGTATTACTCTGTATCTATTGGTCTCTGGAATGTGAGTGTGGGTATTACTCTGTATCTATCAGTCTCTGAAATGTGAGTGTGGGTTTTAGTCTGCATTTGTCAGTCTCTGGAATGTGAGTGTGGGTATTACTCTGTATCTATCAGTCTCTGGAATGTGAGTGTGGGTATTACTCTGTATCTATCAGTCTCTGGAATGTGAGTGTGGGTATTATTCTGTATCTATCAGTCTCTGGAATGCAAAACTGCTTTTTTTTCTGTAACTTAGTTTCTGGTGAGTGACTGGAGTTCACTCTCTAACTATCTGTCTCTGGTATGTGAGTGTGAGTATTTGTCTGTAGCTGTAAGTGCCTGGTATGGGAGCGTGGGTTTCATGGTCTGTCAGTCAGTCACTCTCAGCTACTGGAGGTGATTGTGATTCTCTCTCAATCTGTCATTCAATGTGTCTGAGTGTATGAATCATTATGTTTCTCTCAGTCTCTGGTACTGTTTGAGAGTGTGGAATTAATTCTGTAGCTGTCAGTTTCTGTTACTGTTTGTGAGTGTGGGATTGATTATGTATCTGTTAGACTGGTAAGGTGTGTGAGTGTGGGATTGATTATGTATCTGTTAGACTGGTGATGTGTGTGAGTGTTGGATTGATTATGTATCTGTTAGATTGGTGATGTGTGAGTGTGGGATTGATTATGTATCTGTTAGACTGGTGATGTGTGAGTGTGGGATTGATTATGTATCTGTTAGACTGGTGATGTGAGAGTGTGGGATTGATTATGTATCTGGTAGACTGGTGACGTGTGAGTGTGAGATTGATTATGTAATTGACAGTCACTTGTACTGAGCTATTCTTGCTCTGTGTGAGTGTGGGATTTGGTTCCTTCTCCACCTGCTGTAGGCGGATGATAGTTTGCGATTATTGATGACTGTCTCAGGAGGAGGTTTTGTTCAGTCCACTAACTCCGTTTCTCTGCTCTGGTTTGTTAGCTGTTGGGTTTGAGAGTCAGTGTACAGACACCAGTATGGATTGACACCATTTCAGTATCTATCTGTTTGTGGGTGTGAGTAAAGGAGTGAAATTGGATCTGCCTTTCAGTGCGATATGATTGGACTTTGAAACAACATATTATTGTACTGCTCCAAGTGACTGTGGGATTCATAACGTAACTCTGGAAATGTGGATCACTGTGGAACTGACAGCTGCTGCTGCCTGTGACAATATGATTGAGGTTAGTTCTTTGTCTCTGCGCTCTGTGAGTGATAATGTACTTAACGTGTGTGAGAAGAAGCTGCCTGCACTGTCCTTGTGTTCTGGGTTGAGGAAAGATCAAATTTATTCTGGCTTGGTGAAGTATTTTGCTCTGGGAATAATAATAGGAGAACACTATTAGTTATGATATGCACAGGTGATGGAGAGAATATAAATATAAAGTTATAATTAATGTGTTTGTTTATAATAAAGTAAAGTATCTGGAGAGAGGAATCCGCGATACAAACAGTGTCATTGTCTGATCTCACTGCAGTACAGCGGCACTCAGATTCACCACACCAGGTGTGTAGGACGGTTCTATAGTAAGTTATCAGCATCCAGACACAACCCACACCCAGAACTGGTCCATGAATGGGACAGAGAAACATAGAAAATAGGTGCAGGAGTAGGCCATTCGGCCCTTCGAGCCTGCACCACCATTCAATAAGATCATGGCTGATCATTCACCTCAGTACCCTTTTCCTGCTTTCTCTCCATACCCCTTGATCCCCTTAGCCGTAAGGGCCATATCTAACTCCCTCTTGAATATATCCAATGAACTGGCATCAACAACTCTCTGCGGCAGGGAATTTCACAGGTTAACAACTCTGAATGAAGAAGTTTCTCCTCATCTCAGTCCTAAATGGCTTACCCCTTATCCTAAGACTGTGTCCCCTAGTTCTGGATTTCGCCAACATTGGGAATATTCTTCCTGCATCTAACCTGTCCAGTCCCATCAGAATGTTATATGCTTCTATGAGATCCCCTCTCATCCTTCTAAACGCCAATGTATAAAGCCCAGTTGATCCAGTCTCTCCTCATGTGTCAGTCCTGCCATCCCAAGAATCAGTCTGGTGAACCTTCGCTGCACTCCCTCAATAGCAAGAATGTCCTTCCTCAGATTAGGAGACCAAAACTGAACACAATATTCCAGGTGAGGCCTCACCAAGGCCTTGTACAACTGTAGTAAGACCTCCCTGCTCCTATACTCAAATCCCCTAGCTATGAAGGCCAATATACCATTTGCCTTCTTCACCGCCTGCTGTACCTGTATGGCAACTTTCAATGACTGATGAACCATGACACCCAGGTCTCGTTGCACCTCCCCTTTTCCTAATCTGCCTTCATTCAGCTAATATTCTGTCTTCGCGTTTTTGCCCCTAAAGTGGATAACCTCACATTTATCCACATGCTACTGCATCTGCCATGCATTTGCCCACTCATCGAACCTGTCCAAGTCACCCTGCAGCCTCTTAGCGTCCCCCTCACAGCTCACACCGCCACCCAGTTTAGTGTCATCTGCAAACTTGGGGATATTACACTCAATTCCTTCATCTAAATCATTGATGTATATTGTAAAGAGCTGGGGTCCCAGCACTGAGCCCTGCGGCACTCCAGTTTTCTGCCCCTTGGTATTCCGTAGCTCCACCCATACCGATTCCACATCATCCAGGCTAATGTCCTTTCTTACTATTGCATTAATTTCCTCTTTAACCAGCCGATTGGCACAGTCCAGGTTTTTGTCTTCCACTCCAATGGGACTACATGTAAAATTCTGAATTGCTTCCTGGAATATAACCACAGGTAGCTGGGCTGTGCAACAATTGTTCTCAGTCTATTGAAACAGAGTTGCGGGCCTGTGACATTATCAAAATGTCACAGTGACCGGATCCTGATGTATCTCAGGGAGCGACAATGTATCTCTCGATCACCAGCAACACGGTTCTGGAGAAGTCAATGCACCAAAACAAAATAACCCATTTTTGAAATGTCTCCTTTTACACTCCTCTCCTGGTGCCTGCAATAGATGCACTTTGTGACACTCCTCACATCCTCACTGTCAGGCTGTGTTTCCACTGTTCAATGTCCAAGAACAACAGACACTGAGATTGGAACTGAATCAGGAACATTCATTACTGATTTGGGGAAAGAAAGCAGCAATGATTTGAAAGAGCGAGGTGATTTACTTTCTCTGACACACAGCCTGAGAATGGCCTCTCCCTTCCCCCATGCACTTCATGTTCCAGAACTATTCCTGTTCCACTCCACCTCTTACAGACAGCCCCCGACTGCCGCTGAACTTACCCCGACTCGAAGCCCATCTGCGGACACAGTCCCAACGCGATGAGCTGCTGTTTGCTCCCTGACTCGGGCCCGGGATATCTCCGCTCCCTGATGTGTTCAACGATCATCAGCCCAGCACAGAGGAAACGGCAGCTGCTGGCAGAGGAGAGGAGCAGCACGTATTTAGCGCATGCTCAGACCATCTTTTTGTCAAATTAAATTAGCAAAAATGGGATTGTTTCACAAGTTGCTTTTATCACTAATTAAATGGGCCACATTGAGAGCATGTTAGTTATCATCCGAATTACTGAAAAAATGATTGTGTAAGCCTGACACTGGGGTAAGATTGCTTAAACTGTTCTATTCATTCTGTCAGTCTCTGGTGTGTGTGTTTCCCTGTCAGTTTCCGATAGGGGAGTATGGGTTTTACTTGCATATTATTGCTCAGGTACACGGGTGTGGGTTTCATACTGTACCCGTCAGTTTCTGCTATGTGAATGTGGGATTTATTCTATACCGCTCTGTTTCTGGTATCTGAGTGTGTGTTTTATTCTGTACCTATCAGTTTTTGTGAAGTGATTGTGAAATTTATTCTGTACCTGTCAGTCTCTGCTATGTGAGTTGGGATTTATTGTGTACCTGTCAAATTCTGATATGTGAGTATGGGTTATTCTGTACCTGTCTGTTTCTGGTATGTGAGTGTGGAATTTTATCTGTATCTGTCAGTTTCTGTTTTATCATGTACCTGTCAGTTTCCGGTATGTGAGTGTGTACTTTAACCTATATCGTCAGCTTCTTGTATGTGAGGGTGGACTTTGACCAGTATCTATCAGTTTTTCGGATCGGAGTATGGATTTTATTCTGTACCTGTCAGATTCCGGTATGGGAGTATGGATTTATTGTGTAACTGTCAGTTTCTGATATGTGAGTGTGGTTTTAATCTGTACCGGTCATTTTCTGGTATCTAAGTGTGGATTGCATCCTGTACCTGTCAGTTTCTGGAATCTGGATGTTGATTGTATTCTGTACCTGTCAGTTTCTGGGATGTGATTGTGGGTTTTTTTCTGTGCCAGTCAATTTGTGGTAGATGTGTAGGGTGTCAGTTTCTGGTATCTGAGTGTGGATTTTTACCTTTATATGTCAGTTTGTGCAAAGTGAATGTGGGATTCATTCTGTATCTCTCATTCTGGGGTAAGTGTGTGTGTGTTTCCTCTGTACCTGTCAATTTCTGGTATGTGAGTGTGGGTTTTATTCTGTATCTGTCAGTTTCTGTATCTGTGTGTTGCTTTTATTCTGTATCTGTCAGTTTCTGGTATGTGAGTGTGTGTTTTATCCTATATCTGTGAAATTTACAGATCAGAGACAGCCCTAAAAGACAATAGTTTTTCACATTATAGTCGACAAATGTGATTCAAAAATATTTGGAGTAGAGACGAGCTATTAATACGTTATATAAACCATATTTGTCAGGGGTACAGTGAGTGAGTGTGGAATTCATTCTGTATCTGTCAGTCTGTGGTACAGTGAGTGAGTGTGGGATTAATTCTGTATCTATCAGTCAGGGGTACAGGGAGTGATTGTGGGATTTATTCTGTATCTGTCAGAAATGCAAGTGTTTGTTGTTGCTGTAGAAATGAAGCTTTTCAGTTACTTACGGTGGTTAACATTTACACAGAAGAAAATATCAGAAGCAGCCTCATGGATAACCATCGGGAAAGTGCTGTTACTGGTGAGATCACGATGTGCTCGATGCAAACTTGGCTAATAACCCTAGAGGTGATGGAACAGAAAGCAACATTTGGGGACGTTTGAGCGAGATGAGAAAACATAACCAGCGCGAGGAGCGTTGATCAGAGAGCTGGTGGGCAAGAAGCATTGAGCTCCTGTTTACTGCCCGATGCTATTTACAAAACAACGGGGAAGAACAGTCCCTGAATCTGTGAACTTGAGGAGGCCTTTCAGCACATGGAACCTGGAGGCAAATCATCCCTTTGAGCCTGTTCTATAAGGAACAGGAGGAGGCCATTCAGTCCCTCGAGCCTGTTACATAAGGAACAGGGGGAGGCCATTCAGTCCCTCGAGTTTGTTACATAAGGAGCAGGAGGAGGTCATTCAGTCCCTCGAGCCTGTTACATAAGGAACAGGAGGAGGCCATTCAGTCCCTCGAGTCTGTTACATAAGGAACAGGAGGAGGCCATTCAGTCCCTCGAGCCTGTTACATAAAGAACAGGAGGAGGCCATTCAATCCCTCGAGTTTGTTGCACAGGTACAGGAGGTGGGCATTCAGCACCTCAGCCTTGCTATAAAGGAATTGGTGGAGGTGATGCATCGACTGGATACTGTTACACAGGAATAGAGGAGGCCATCCATCCTCTGGAACCTTTCACATCAGAATAGGAGGAGGCCATTCAGATCCTCAAGCATGTTATGTAGGAACTGAAGGAGGCCATGCAGCCCCCCGAGAATGTTATAGGAACTGGAAGAGGCCAATAAGCCAGTCGCACATGTTATATTGCGACTGGAGGAGGCCACTCATCCCGTCTAACTTATTATACAGGAACAGGAGATGGCTGTTCAGCACCGAATGTTGTTAGACAGGAACAGGATGAGGCCATTCTTCGCCTCGAGCCTGTTACATTGGATCAGGAGGATGCCATTCAGCCCTTCCATTCTGTTATGTGGGAAGAGGAAATTCAGCCTCTCTAACATTAGAAACACAAGCAGACTACTCAGCTTTTGATTCTGTGACATGGGAACAGCAGGATGTTTTTCATCCCCTCGAGCTACTTACATTAGGAACAGGAGAAGACCACTCAGTCCCTCGGGTCTGTTATATAGGAACAGGAGTAGGCCAATTCCACCCCTCGGAACTGTTAACCAGGAACAGGAGGTTGGCATTCAGCCCCTCGAGCCTGTTACAGAGGAATTGGAGGAGGCCATTCAGCCCCTCCTGCATGTTATATAGGAACTGGAGAGGGCCATTCAACAACTGGAGTTAAAAAGCAATAGACGATGCAATTCTGCCCCTCGGGTCTGTTACATTAGGAATAGAGCAAGGGCAATCATCCCCACGGGATTGTTTCATGGGAACAGGAGGAGGGCATTCAGCCCATCGAGTTTGTTACATAGGAACTGGAGGAGGCTATTCAGTGCCTGGAGTCTGTTACACAGGAATAGAAGTGACTATTCAGTCCCTGGAGCCTGTTACATAAGAACGAAAGGAGCCCATTCATTCCATTCCAGCCCAATACATAGGTGCAGGGCAAGATCATTCTGCCCCTAGAGCTTGTTACATAGGAATAAGAGGAGGCCATTAAGCCCCTTGTGTTTATTACATTAGGAACTGGAGAAGGCCACTCAGTATCTCCAGTCTGTCAAATTAGGAATAGGAGGAGGCCATTCAACACCACAAACATGTTTAATTCGGATAAACTGTCTGTGTATCCGCACACTGTGATAGGTGCCGTACCTACTGTGTGTGAGAAGGAGCTGGTTGCACTGTTCCTTATGTCTCAGGTGTTCCGGTTCCTTCAATTCCTTGCCTGTAGGAGAAGGTATCTCTGATTATTCAAGAATAGGAGGGGTAGAAAAGATTAAAGTGATGAATGTAATCGTTCAAATAATATTAATTATGAACATTCACAAAGGGAAGCCAGCGATACAAACAGTGTCAGTGTCTGACTCCACTGCACTGCAGCACTCAGCTTCTGCACACCAAGTGTGTTGGGCAGATTTACAGCAATTTACTGACATCCAGACACAACCCAACCCCTGCCCTGCTTCAGGAATGGGACGACCCGATGGAGCACGGACTTTTACACAGCTCAGATTGCTGCTCCCCTCTCCCAGGGCACTAACCGTTCAACCAAAAACAAAGAGCCGCTGTTTAAAACATGTCCTTCACATTTCTCACCCGGTGCCTGCAATCGATGCTCCTTGTATAAATCCTCAGTGTCCGGCTCTGCTTCCACTGCTCGCTGTCCAATGACAACAAACACGGTGAGACTGGAACTAAAGCAGGAACGTTCACTACTGGTTTGCAGGGAGAAAGCAGCAATGATTGTAAACAGCAGATCCTTCCCATTCTGTCTCCCTTACCCGGGACACACACAGCCCGAGAATGGCCTCTCCCTTCCCTCACTCACTTCACTCAGACCAGTTCTTGCTCTACTCCGCCTGTTACACACAGACCCCGACTCCCCCTGAACTTCCCCCGGACTCAGTGCTGATCTCTGAGCCCATCTGCGGACACGCTCCCAAAGCGATGTGCTGCTGTAAGGAGGCTGCTGCTCGCTGCCTTACCCCGAGGCCGCAGTGTCTCCATTCCCGGCTGTTTAAACCATCTTCTTCCGTTCACTGACTGAATGGCGCTCACAGGCAGGGCTGGGGGAGGGGAGGGCGCATGCGCTCTTCTGCTCACTGGAAATCGACACCGGGGGCGGGGCTTATCCGCGCATGCGCAGCCTTTAAAAATCAAAGTGAACTTTTCCCGATTTGCTTTTATCAGAATCTGAGCAAAGGAACTGGGCCTGGGCGGCAAGGACAGAGAATGTTTAAAGCTGGGAGCCTTGTCCCTTTGAGATGCTCAATATGCGATCATTCCGTGCAGGGTGTTTTTCTCTTCGTGAGCCCGTCCTCACAAAGCAATCCTGCAGAAACATCGGCGGGACGGGGGAGTAGGAGTGTTTGCTGGGACTGTGCAGGAGTTAATAGCTGACAGAAACTGTCCCAGTTTAGCTTAATCAGAGTGAAACACTCGATCACTGAGAGTAATACCGAACGGCCCTGAGCTGCAAGATTACAGAGAGTACAACAGGCAAGCGAGGGTTAAATGTGGGACCTTGTTTCTCACACTTTCTGACACTGTCCCGCAGTGTGGGATTAATAATGTGTCTGTCAGTGGTACAATATCAGTGAGAGAGGGGACTGCATCTTCTGTCTCTTCAATGGGATCTTTCAGGATCAAACCGGACCTCACAGGTCAGTCTGGAACTGATACTGTGCATGTTTCTGTGTCTCACGTCCTGCCTTGATCTCTCCTGTCTCTCTCTCAGCACTCTGACCCCCCACCCCTCGCCCCCACCCCACTCTCCCCACTCTCCCCTCTCTCTCTCTGTTGCTATCCCCCTTTCTCTTGTACTGTTTGGGAAGGCGGGATACTGTTATTTAGCGTGATGTGGAAACACTATTGGAAGTATAACCCTGATACTGTCTCTATTCTCTCCCTGGTGCTCTACATGACGCTGTGGCACTGTTACTGAGTGTAAGATGGAGACACCAATAAAAAGTGTAAGACTGATACTGTGCCTGTCTCCCTCTATCTTCCACTGGTACGGTACATGAATGTGTGATACTAGTATTGAGCGTAATAGGGAGACACAGTTAGCGTGTTTCAGGTGTCTATCTCTGCCGCTCTCTCAGATAGCCATCTCTGGGTGATGAGGATCGAATGGATAGGTCACCAGTTACTGTTAAATGTCCCTCAATTTAGAAGGTTAGAGAGACAAAGAGAGGCTGGAGAGGTGAAGAGCACATAATTTGTATTTTCAGATACATTAAACATATTTCTGCATGCGAACAATATAACAACTTAAAGCATATATGGGTTAAGCCAGCCACTGCTGTGATTGGCTCCTGCCCCTGAATCTGGGGAACAGACACTGTGAGGAGCGCCGGTCTCAGAGTGTTTAACACTTACTGAGTTGGGAAACTACAACTAACCCCGAGAATCGGCAGCACAGGCCGAGCGGAGAGGAAACCCTGTGCTGGGAGCTATAAATCTGGGACAGTTTGTGCTGTGAATGTGCAGATGTGAACATTGTGTGAGTGATAGTGTGTGTCTACTGTTATATGGTCCACGTCTCTGAGCCACACAGGAGGGCGGGTAGCACTACTGCCCTGTAGACCATGAGCTTGGTGGCAGATTTGAGGGGCTGATCTTACATAAGAACATAAGAACATAAGATTTAGGAACAGGAGTAGGCCATCTAGCCCCTCGAGCCTGCTCTGCCATTCAAAAAGATCATGGCTGATCTGGCCGTGGACTCAGCTCCACTGACCCGCCCGCTCCCCATACCCCTTAATTGCCTTATTGGTTAAAAATGTATCTATCTGTGATTTGAATACATTCAATGAGCTAGCCTCAACTGCTTCCCTGGGCAGAGAATTCCACAGATTCACAACCCTCTGGGAGAAGAAATTCCTTCTCAACTCGGTTTTAAATTGGCTCCCCCGTATTTTGAGGCTGTGCCCCCTAGTTCTAGTCTCCCCGACCAGTGGAAACAACCTCTCTGCCTCTATCTTGTCTATCCCTTTCATTATTTTAAATGTTTCTATAAGATCACCCCTCATCCTTCTGAACTCCAACGAGAAAAGACCCAGTCTACTCAATCTATCATCATAAGGTAACCCCCTCATCTCCAGAATCAGCCTAGTGAATCGTCTCTGTACCCCCTCCAAAGCTAGTATATCCTTCCTTAAGTAAGGTGACCAAAACTGCACGCAGTACTCCAGGTGCGGCTTCACCAAAACCCTGTACAGTTGCAGCAGGACCTCCCTGCTTTTGTACTCCATCCCTCTTGCAATGAAGGCCAATATTCCATTCGTCTTCCTGATTACCTGCTGTACCTGCAAACTAACTTTTTGGGATTCATGCACAAGGACCCCCAGATCCCTCTGCACCGCAGCATGTTGTAATTTCTCCCCATTCAAATAATATTCCCTTTTAATGTTTTTTTTTCCAAAGTGGATGACCTCACATTTTCCTACATCTGCCAAACCTTAGCCCATTCGCTTAACCTATCTAAATCTCTTTGCAGCCTCTCTGTGTCCTCTACACAACCCACTTCCCCATCTTCGAACACTCTTTTCCTCAGGCGGCCGAAGGCTGCGTTGTCGCACTGGAGGTGGTGGTCAATCTCGTTGTCGATGTCTGCCTTTGCTGATAATAGGCTCCCGAGGTATGGAAAGTGGTCCAAGTCGTCCAGGATCGCGCCGTGGATCTTGATGGAAATCGCTGGAGAAATACCACCAATGATGTCTCCGCAAGATCCTGCAAATCCCCTGGGAGGACAGACGCACCAACGTTAGCGTCCTCGACCAGGCCAACATCCCCAGCATCGAAGCACTGACCTCACTCGACCAGCTCCGCTGGGCAGGCCACATTGTCCGCATGCCTGACACAAGTCTCCCAAAGCAAGCACTCTACGCGGAATTCCTACACGGCAAGCGAGACCAAGGTAGGCAGAGGAAATGTTACAAGGACACCCTCAAAGCCTCCTTGATAAAGTGCAATAACCCCACCGATACCTCGGAGTCCCTGGCCAAAGACCGCCCTAATTGGAGGAAGTACATCCGGGAGGGGAATGAGCACCTAGAGTCTCGTCGCCGAGAGCATGCAGAAACCAAGCGCAGGCAGCGGAAGGAGCGTGCGGCAAACCGGTTCCACCCACCCTTTCCCTCAACGACTGTCTGTCCCACCTGTGACAGCCTGTAATTCCCGTATTGGACTGTTCGGTCACCTAAGAACTCACTTTCAGAGTGGAAGCAAGTATTCCTCGATTTTGAGGGATCATCATAGGCAGTCCCTCGGAATCGAGGAAGACTTGCTTCCACTCTAAAAATGAGTCCTTCGGTGGCTGAACAGTCTAATACGAGAACCACAGTCCCTGTCACAGGTGGGACAAATAGCCGTTGAGGAAAAGGGAGGGTGGGACAGGTTTGCCTCACGCTCCTTCCGCTGCCCGCGTTTGATTTCTGCACGCTCTTGGCGTTTAGACTTGAGGTGGGCCGGTGAGACCAATATCACTGTGTTTGTGTGTCCGTCTCATCGCCGGATTCCAGAGTCCCTCTTGTGTAAAATTCAAAGATTTCCCTGTCAAGGATCGCCCTGCTCCCCTGCTCAGGTCTAAAGCGGGAATTTCAACGTAAAGTTTGATGAGATTTCAAATTTTAGTCGAAAAACAGAGAAAATGTCCGCGATCGGGTGAGAGAGCGCGATCAGTGCAGCAATGAAACGGGTTTAAATCTAAATTGTTGCCTTCTATTCGGAGGAAACTTTCTCGACAACAAACATCCCGGTGTTCGGGACAGAAAGAGGCCAGTCTGCCTCTGGAGGGCCCGGGTTGAATTGGAGTCGGACAGTTAATGAGGAGAGAGAAACACAGAGAGGCTGGAGGGGCGGGGAGCTGACAGCAGGATGTCTCCGCCCCGTCCGCTCGCTGCCTTTAAGTTGCTCTGTGCCGCCGCCTCCCGTTTCATTTCTGACCCAGCTCTGACTGTCAGAGAGATTTTCCACAGAGTCACCGACATGACTGACACTGCAGCCGCTGAAACCGCTCCTCCTGCCGCCGCCGCACAAACCAAGGCTCCCAGCAAGAAGAAGAAGGCGGCTTCCCGCTCCAAGCCAGCCGGTCCCACGTTGGGCGAACAGATCCTCAAGGTTGTGGCCGATGGCAGCGGTCGCAAGGGGATGTCCCTGGCCGCGATAAAGAAGGCTCTGGCGGCCAAAGGCGTGGATGTGGAGAAGCGCGGGTCCCAGATCAGGTTCAGTATCAAGAGGAATGTGACAAATGGCTTCCTGGTGCAGACCAAGGGCACGGGCGCCTCGGGCTCCTTCAAAGTCGCTAAGAAGGAAAACCAGGGGAAAGTGGGAAGGAAGGTGAAGAAACCAGCAGCCAAAAAATCTCCAGCCAAGAAACCAGCAGCCAAGAAATCTCCGGCCAAGAAACCAGCAGCCAAGAAATCTCCCGCCAAGAAAAGGAGCACCAAGAAGGCGCTAACAGTAAAAAAGACAGCGAAAGCGGCGGCTGGGAAGAAGGCGGCGGCGAAGAAACCCAAGAGCCCCAAGAAGGCCTCAGGCACAAAGGTGAAGGCGGCCAAAAAGGTGGAAAAACCGAGGGCCAAGGCCAAATCAGCAAAGCCCAAGAAAACAGCGCCCAAAAAGTAAATAAAAAGTGCAACTTGTAAACATCTGAACCCAAAGGCTCTTCTCAGAGCCACCCACGCCTCTCAGAAAAGAGCTGATCCCCGAATCAAATGATCACTGTCCCGGGGCCGGGCTCAGATTTCAGACAGAAATCATTGAACATGAAGCCAGGACCCCTGGTGACTCGCTGACATTGGCTGCACCCACCCCTCCCCCAGTGTCTGCAATAAAACACACAGAGAATGGGATGTCCGGCCCGAGCCTCACTGTAACTGGGGATGTGTTCGGCTCCAGTCTCAGTTCCTGGTCATTGTCATTTCACAGATTCAGGGGGAGAGTCTGTGAGACGGTGATACTGGCGGAGATACTCCGCATCATAACTCAAACCCCAAACACCACATTCTCCAAATCAGCTGGAATAAGGTGTTTGTAAACTGCTGAACCCGTCTGTGAGAGGAAGTGTGGGGAGATGGAACAAGGTCTGAGATTGACAGGGAAGGATCTGTATATAGACGGGAATATTCGCGACTGTTAATTGTAACGGGACCTTATTTAAAACTTCTGGTTCCTGGAAGCCTTGAAGATGAATTCCGAGACTAAAGGTTTGTGCGGAGCGCTGTGTTTCGGTTCTATTGTCGGGAAACGGTTTGAAATTGGCGGCTGCAGAAAGCTGGAGGAGGAGCTGGAAGGTCAGAGGCCGCTCTCTGCTCTGTCTGTCAATCTTGACTCTGTCTCCTCCCCTTCCCGCCTCTCTCACTCTGCACTTTCTCAGTCAGGTCGGCTCCGGCTCTATAAAAAGGAGCCGGGAGGCGGTCGCGTCTCATTCAGCGACTGTTTGAGTGAAGAATCATCATGTCTGGAAGAGGTAAAGGAGGCAAAGGACTGGGTAAAGGCGGAGCTAAGCGGCACCGTAAAGTGCTCCGTGATAACATCCAGGGCATCACCAAACCAGCCATCCGCCGCCTGGCTCGCCGTGGCGGTGTCAAGCGGATCTCGGGCCTGATCTACGAGGAGACCCGCGGGGTGCTGAAGGTTTTCCTGGAGAATGTGATCCGAGATGCAGTCACCTACACTGAACACGCCAAGCGCAAGACGGTCACTGCCATGGATGTGGTGTACGCTCTGAAGCGGCAGGGCCGCACTCTCTATGGATTCGGCGGCTGATTAACTCGACCCTTCCCCCCCCAAACACAACACAAAGGCTCTTCTAAGAGCCACCCACCGCCTCATAGAGAGAGCAGCGACCTGGGGATGGGAATGCGGACAGTTTGGTTGGGAAATGGTTTCGGCTGTTTAATTAATGGAAAAAAATATTTGGATTTATATAGCGCCTTTCACGCCCACCGAACATCTCAAGACCAATTAAGTACTTTTGGAGTGTAGTCGCTGTTGGAGTATGGGAATTATTAAATATTTTACAACTATTGTAAATATGAGAGATCAGATACTCCGGCTGACAGTCACAATTACCGGGCGGGATACACAGTCCCCTTTACCCAGACATTACAGTCTCCCCTCATAGCTAATTCCTGTCATGTTGTGAGGTTTCTGAGAATCGGTTAAACGGGACGGCACTGGCGGGATCGATGCGGGACTTGTGTTTACAGGAAGCAGTGACCGGGGATTTATTCCCGCCCGGTACAGACCGATCAGGGAATGGAACAGAATTCAAACCGGAATGTTGCAGAGAGTGGGATTGGTGACTTATAATGGGGCACAATCGCCGTTATAAAGATTGGGATTCTTAAATTGCTGGCGGGAAATTAGAGTTTATTTAATCTCTGTTGGTTGATATTCTGAAATTGGCGGGCTTTTTGAAATTGACCAACTGTCAGTTTCAGTTCAGCCAATCAGGATCCAGTAATCCCCGCCCTTCATTTTCACTCTCGGTGCTTGGTTCAAACTTGATTGGCGGTCGGGCTGCAGCCAATCACAGCCCCGGGGCGGACCCTCACACACTTTAAAAGGAGGCCCGAGAGGAGGCTCTGCATTACCAGTCCCTGTGTCCCAGATTGTGCTGAGATCCGTTCAGAAAATGGCCAGGACCAAGCAGACAGCGCGCAAATCCACCGGAGGGAAAGCTCCTCGCAAACAGCTGGCGACCAAAGCGGCCCGGAAGAGTGCTCCGGCCACGGGCGGAGTGAAGAAGCCTCATCGCTACAGACCCGGCACCGTGGCTCTGAGGGAAATCCGCCGCTACCAGAAATCCACCGAGCTGCTGATCCGCAAACTGCCCTTCCAGCGCCTGGTGCGGGAGATCGCTCAGGACTTCAAGACCGACCTGCGCTTCCAGAGCTCGGCCGTCATGGCCTTGCAGGAGGCCAGCGAGGCTTACCTGGTGGGGCTCTTTGAGGACACCAACCTGTGCGCCATCCACGCCAAGCGAGTCACCATCATGCCCAAAGACATCCAGCTGGCCCGCCGCATCCGCGGGGAGCGCGCCTAGACTCCCCCTGCCTCGGCTCGAAGCTTCAGCACCAAGTGCAACAAAGGCTCTTTTCAGAGCCACCAAATCAGCAAAGGAAAGAGCTGCGATCTCCTATAACCAGAACTTCGTGTTGTTCATTAACCCACTCTAGGGACGGGCAGAGGGTGTGGGACTGATTACTGATCGTATGTTCATATACCAACTCTGTTCACATGGGAGTTATTGACTAATATTAACTAATGAGTCATTTAATATCTTCAGAAACTGACATCGGCTTTGCGTCGCTCTGACCCCGAGTTCCCCGGGGCAGAGCACAGATTTCCCCATTCGGTGTTGCCGGAGAATGGGGGCAGGCAGATCTGGGAAGTACTGCAATTGACCCGGGTCCTGTGTGTGTGTACATCGCTAGCTGAGGCAGTGCGGTCTAAACTGACCGGCTTAGCAGAGAAATACACAGCCCGGGAACAGAAGCAGCATTCAAATTATCTCAAACCAGACCAGAATTAAACTAGGCCCTTTTATTACAAGCATTAATTCATCACCGCCGACTCTCTAGTTTTCATAGACAGATTAAAGAATATTTAAGGAACCGGTGGCGGTATTTATACAATTGTTGAGTGACAACTGTAGTTCAATTATTCGCTGTTAACTGGAAGAGTGTATGTGTGAGCAGAGACCGGGAACTGAAAACTCCCCCATACAGATAAGGGGTAAGGCATTTGGGACAGAGATGAGGAGAAACTTCTTCACTCAGAGTTGTTAACCTGTGGAATTCCCTACGGCAGAGTTGTTGATGTCAGTTCGTTGGATATATTCAAGAGGGAGTTCGATGCGGCCCTTACGGCTAAAGAGATCAAGGGATATGGAGAGAAAGCAGGAAAGGGGTACTAAGGTGAAAGATCAGCCATGATCTTATTGAATGTGGTGCAGGCTCGAATGGCCTACTCCTACACCTATTTTCGATGTTTACAGGTCTGAAACAGGCCAATCTATCGGTACATGAATTCAAGGGCTCTGACTCCATTAAGTCAGTAAACAGCCCTTCCACAGATACTGTGGGTGGCTCTGAAAAGAGCCTTTGGGTTATTAAATTAAATCTTGTCCGCTTTACTTGGACGAAGTGGTGGTTTTCTTCGGCAGCAGCACAGCCTGGATATTCGGCAGCACCCCGCCCTAAGCGATGGTCACCTTTCCCAGCAACTTATTGAGCTCCTCGTCGTTGCGGATGGCCAGCTGCAGGTGTCTGGGGATGATGCGGGTTTTCTTGTTGTCGCGGGCCGCGTTGCCGGCCAGCTCCAGGATTTCAGCGGTCAAATACTCGAGCACAGCAGCCATGTAGACCGGGGCTCCGGCACCCACACATTGAGCGTAGTTCCCATTTCGCAGAAGCCTGTGAACACGGGAACTGCAATCCGGCCCGGGAGGAATGAGACTTGGCCTTGGCCCGAGCTTTACCGCCGGTTTTTCCTCTTCCAGACATTTCCACAATCCACAGATTCAGAGAAAGAATGCGAAACTCCTCCCACATCTGTTCTTCTTATACATTCTGGAGGGATGCAGGGAGTGAACTTGTGATTGGTCGCTCTGCGTTGCATTTCATTGGTCTTTTCCGATGACCAATCACCATCTGCTTAGCCTGCCACTGAAAAGAGGGCGAAAATTATTGTTCGACTTCCAACGAATCTTCAATTTCAAAAACCCCGCCAATAATTTTTACAATGCTGATTATGTTAATAAATTCATCATTAGCTAAAGATTTCCAAACACATTTTATTCCATATTGCCTTCCAAATTCCAGGATGTTACAATCAGGATTAAATTCGGGTTGACTTTCAAACATTCTGTAACGGGACACATTGCAGCTCAATCTTTGTACAATTTGGGAATCACAGATCATGGATCGATCCTCCGCACAGGCGGGAGTGAGACCAGAACTGGAAGTCCTTCTGTGAAAAGAGAAGAGGGGCAGAGTGTTCAAACTGCCCCGTTCTGGTCTCTGTAAGAACTCCCATTCTGGGTTGTTGCACACGCAGGCCCCGGGTAATAAGCGGGTTGACTAACTAGAATTTTTTTTTTATTGAAAAGGGCTTGAGAAATAATGAGGTGAGTAAAGTCTGAGTCTCAACCCTTAAAACAAGACCATAATTCGTCGACAGGCGACCAGGGAGTGTTTGTAGTTTACTGGGAGGGAAATTCATCAGAGAAGCTAAGGCTGAACCGGACAGTAAAACCGCTTATCTGAAAATTCGTATCTAAATCTATCCTGGATCTTTAAATGTTGTCAAAAACACTTGCTCAGGAAATAACTACAGTAATTTGAGGTTAAAGGATGACGCATTTGTGCAGCTCTTTCAGAGAGGTTGTGGGTGGCTCTTAAAAGAGCCGTTGTGTTTGGGGTTTGTTCTGTCAGGACAACGTGGTGTTTTACTTGGAGCTGGTGTACTTGGTCACCGCCTTTGTCCCTTCCGACACGGCGTGTTTGGCCAGCTCCCCGGGCAGCAGCAGGCGCACGGCAGTCTGGATCTCCCGGGAGCTGATGGTGCAGCGCTTGTTGTAATGGGCCAGGCGGGAAGCCTCACCCGCGATGCGCTCGAAAATATCGTTCACAAAAGAGTTCATGATGCCCATGGCCTTGGAGGAGATGCCGGTGTCGGGGTGAACCTGCTTCATCACTTTGTAGATGTAGATGGAGTAACTCTCCTTCCTCGACTTTCTGCGCTTCTTGCCGCCCTTCGGTGGTGTTTTCTTGATGACTTTCTTGGCGCCTTTCTTGGCAGTAACTGATTTCTTCTCTTCAGGCATCGTCTTGTTCAATTCAACCCAGACATGACGTAAACTTAGCTCGGAGCTCGTATTATATAGGCAGCCCCACACTCCGCCCACAGCCCTATGCTAATGAGGAATGGGTGAAGGCAACGATTGTGATTGGTTCACTCGCTGCGTAGTCAATTTCCATTGTTCTGTAATTCTCTGATTGGTCTCTTTAAACATCCAATCAGATTTACTGCTCGCCACAATCTCAAATTCTTGAATTATATCATTAGTTACATCCCCTCCCGAGCCATATTCTGTTCTTTATCGATTTCGATGTCTACATGTTCGACAGACATTGACCGGTTTGTAACCGAGATTGCCTGAGGGTCACTTCTGGTCAGGACTTGGGAGTCCTTCTATGAGGGCAAAAGGCCCTCACGGTCCTTCCGCCCTGATGCTGCCTTCCTCCCACCGTTTAATTCAACACCTTTCTTATCTGTCACTGCTGTAACTACATTAGTTGTTTCAGTGTTACCTTCACCTGGAATATGCCGTACCTTCTGTGCCGTAAACGGCCTATTTCCCTTAGCACAGGGGACATAAATTTAAAGTAATTGGCAGGATTAGAGGGGAAATTTCTTCACGCAGAGGGTTGGGGTCTGGAACTCATTGCCTGAATGGGTGGTCGAGGCAGAAACCCCCCCACCCGAAGACCACCTAATAAGACTGTGTTATTTTGCCATCTGGGGAGTACACCCCAGCAAAACACCCACCCAGCACTGTGAGGGGAGACCTGCCCTCACAGCTTCCCTCTTTCCCACCCCCTCTCTCTCTCACTCTATCTCTCTCTCTCTCTGTCTCTCCCCTCTCTCCCTGAGACCCCTTTCCTCCTAATTAAAAAATCAAGACAACTGAGCAGAGGGAGCAAGGCCCCTCCCCAATCGTTAACCAGGGGAGAGGTGTGCCTCATTAAGAGCTCACACATTTAACGAGGCCTATTAAGACCATTAAGGCCTGTGACTTTGGGGTGCGTGTAGCCCTTAAAGGGACCCCATGATGGCGACCCCATCCACGTCGGTGGCAGGGCCAGTTAAGACGTACGCGCAGGCGGTGTCCGCAGCCACGGCGCCTCCTGCTGCCCTGCCACCATTTAGATTAATAACTAAAAAACATGGGGTCAAGAGCTACACTCACCCCACTATGAGCATCGAGGAGTGCGTGCGGGCGATGGCTGGGGTAGTCGGCCTCTCGGCCATTGTCGCGGCCTCCAAGATGTCCGCGAAGGCTGTGCTCTTCCTGGAGTCAGAGCGGGCAGTGTCCCTGGCCCGTGAAAAGGGGCTCACGGTGGGCGGGGCGTTCCTGCCGGTGGACCCTCTCGAGGCCACCGCGCAGAGGGTCATTCTTTCGAATGTACCGCCCTTTGTTCCCGCTGAGCTCCTGCTCCCCCACCTATATCAACTGGGGGAGGTAAGGTCGGGGATTAACCCCATACCGCTCGGCCTCAGGGAGAACAGCCTGCGCCACGTGTTCTCCTTCCACCACCAGCTTTTTGTCCGGCTGGCGCTGGTGGAGAGATGGAGGGCACCTTCAATGTGGTGCATGAGGGGACTGCCTACCGCGTCTTTTGGACGTCGGACGGCGTGCGGTGCCATGCTTGTAGGGAGGTGGGGCACGTTCGCAAGAACTGCCCCACCTCCAAGGCCGGCAAAACACCGAGGGCGGCCAAGGCTAGCGCCACCACCACCCCTCCCCCTAGTAGCGTCCGCGTGGATGCGCGGACATCGTCGGAGGCCTTTGTCTTCATGGCCTCCGGCGGGGGGGTAGGGAGAGCATCCGGGTGGAAGGAAGGCACGGAGGAAGGTGAAATACCTTGAGGTGCGCCCCTCAGTGCGCCGGACAGCCCCATCACCGCGCTCGGCCCACCCCTGTCACCGGCGAGCGCGGGGTGCCCTGAGCCCGTGCCCGAGCCCTCGACCAATACTGCAGAGGGGCTCGGGCGCGGGCAAGAAAAGCAAAAGGGGGGGGCGGAGTGGGAGGGCTCGGCAGACATGGAGTTATCCCTGTCTCCGCGCCCCACCAGACAAAAAAGGAGGCGCCACTCCAATGAGGCGGAGGGGGAATAACTTCCCTCCGCGGAGGAGTCGGTGCCCGCCGCATGTCCCGCGTCCCCCACCAGCGCCCCCAAACTGCGCCGTAGGCGGGGGGAATCTGTCCCCGGGGAGGGTCAGACAGTCGAGGCTGCCCAGCCTCTGCCTCCTGGGGATGGCGTGCCTGTCGTGGGGGGCGCGGGGCCAGTGGAGGAATGCATCGCTGCCGGGTCGGGCTTCCCGGGGACTGAGGCGGGCGGGGCCGAAAAGGCCGAACCTGAGCCCGCCCAGCCATTATCCAACTTCCCCCGGGAGTTGCTCGATCCGGCAGATAAAGAAAATTTTAATAATTTTAAAGAACCTTCGCACGCTGGGCTGGGGGGTGGCGGCGGGAAGGGGGAAGAACACCAACCCTCGCCCCCAACTTTGGAGCTGGGGGACTTGGAGGACCTGGAGCAGTTCTTCGACCAGGTCTCTCCATGTTCCCCGGTGCCTGGGGTGGAGGGGGAACCCCTTCCGCTGCCGCTTCCTGACCCAGCACCACAATTAAAAGAGCCCAGTGGGGACTCCTAGGGGTGGGATTGGAGCAGAGCCAGGGCCGGATGCAGCGGCTGGGCCATTTGCCATACCTCGGGCAGTCGACGGACCGGATGCTGGCGGCGCCCTCCTGGAGGGGGATGGGGACTCGGTGGAGGGCGCGGGAGAAGATCTCGAGTCCATCGCCAGTGAGGCGGTGGATCTCCTCGTGCCTGCTGCTGAATCCCCCCTCATTCCTGTAAAGGAGCTCCGGGACTTTATGGTCCAGAGCCAGGGTCGCCGCAACCGAGCCCATCTGGCCCTGGAAAAATAGTCCGAGCCGGCGCTCCTCATCAGGCCCATCTGTGCTGCCGCTAAAACCATGGCCATGGGCGGGCCCTTATCAAAGGCGCAAAGCCTTGAGCTGCGCCAGTTCAAAACGTTCCTCGCTGGGCTGCTGAGGGAGTGGAGGTCAACAAACGACACCTCTCCCCCTCCCCGCCCACAATAGGTTAAGGTAGAGGTTGCACTATGCTTTTGCCATGAAGATAACCATAGCCAGCCTCAACATCAACGGCGGCAGAGAGGCACGCCGTAGATTTAACAATTTTTCGCTCCTGCGGGAGGGGAAATATGTGGTGTGCTTCCTGCAAGTAACCCTATCCGTTCCGGGAGACGAAGCCACGTGGCTCCTGGAATGGCAAGGAGAGGTTCGCATGAGCCACCTCACTGCCACTTCTTGTGGGGTGGCCATCTTGCTGGCCCCGCATTTTCAGCCGGAGATCTTGGGGGTCGAGGAGCCCGTGCCAGGCCGCTTGCTGCACGTAACGGTTCGCCTGGGGGACGTGCCGCTCCATCTCGTGAATGTGTACGCCCCTGAGCCCGGCCCGCAGCAAACGCGCTTCTTCGAAGAGGTGTCCGCTCTTCTTGGCTCCGTTGGTGACTGCGTTGTCCTCAGATGGGATTTCAACTGCACTCTCGAGGTGAGGGACCGCTCCGGTGTCCCGCAGAGCATGACGGCGATCAAGAAGTTGAGGGACCTGGTCGGGTCCTTCGACTTGGTGGACATTTCGCGAAATCTCCATCCCGACTCCTGCGCCTTTACTTGGGTGAGGCCTGGAGTAGGATGGTCCAGAATTGACCACCTTTACGTATCTTGAGCATACAGTTCCTGTGTTTTGGCGGCCTCCATGCAGCCGGTGCCGTGTTCGGACCACCACCTGGTGTGGGCAGAGCTCGCTTCGCTCCGCGCGAGGATGGGGTCCGCGTACTGGCATGTTAACAACCAGCTGCTGGAGGACAAGCGGTTCCAGGACTCGTTCCGTCGTTTCTGGGCTGACTGGAGAAGGAAGCAGGGGGGCTTCCCCTCCTTGAGGCTATGGTGGGACGTGGGCAAGGTTCACGTCCGTGTCTTCTGCCAAGAGTATGTGAGGGGGTCGACCAAGGGGCGGGCAGCCAGGGTCGGGCGCCTAGAAAAAGAGGTGCTCGACCTGGAATCCCGTCTCGGTCAAGTTGTCGAGGACCCGGCCCTGCGGACGGTGTACGAAGCAAAGAAGGCTGCGCTGAAGGACCTGCAGTTTGTCGGGTCCCGAGGCATGTTTGCTAGGTCGTGGATCTGATTCCTGTGGGATCTGGACCACGGCTCCCCCTTCTTCTACTCGCTGGAAAAAAAACAGGGTGTCCATAAGCAGCTCTTGACGCTGCTGGCCGACGACGGCTCTCTCATCTTGGATCCACAGGGCGTCAGCAACAGGGCCCGAGGATATTATGGGGCTCTGTTCTCTCCGGAGCCGTCCAGCGAGGAAGCGCATAGAGTTTTGTGGGAGGATCTGCTGAAGGTCAGCCCGGAGGGCGGTGAAAATCTGGAAGCTCCGCTAAGCTTGGCGGAGCTGACCAGCGCCCTCAACCGGCTCTCGAGGGGAAAAGCCCCGGGGCTGGACGGGCTGACCGTGGAGTTCTACAGGGCATTCTGGGACGTCCTGGGGGGCAACTACACGCGGGTCCTGGGGGAAAGTCTGGCGACCGGGGAGATGCTCCTCTCTTGGCACAGGGCAGTTATCGTCCTGCTGCCTAAGAAGGGCGATCTCCGCCTATTTAAGAACTGGCGCCCGGTCTCCCTCCTCAGCACGGACTACAAAATCTTTGCCAGGGTGATATCTGCTCGCCTTGGCGCCGTGCTGGACCACATGATCCACCCCGACCAGTCCAACACGGTCCAGGGCCGGACAATCCATGATAAGATCCATCTGGTCCGGGACCTCATCCATCACTCCCAGGAGGCTGGTCTGTCGGTCGCCTTCCTATCTCTAGACCAAGAGAAGGTGTTCGACAGGGTGGATCACGACTATCTGTTCGGAACTCTGCGCGCTTTTGGGTTCGGGATGCATTTCGTCGCCCGGATCCGACTTTTGTACGCCGCCGCGGAGTGTCTGATTCAGGTTAACGGGTCCTTGACGGCGCCCCTTCGCTTTAGGAGGGGGGTGCGCCAGCGATGCCCCATGTCCGGCCAGTTATATGCCATCTGCGTGGAGCCTTTCCTGCAGACGAGGTTGACGGGGCTGGCTCTGCAAGGGCCGGGCATGGAGGTCTTCCTCTCGGCTTATGCCGATGACGTGCTCCTCACGGTAGAGGATCCTGTTGACCTGCGGAGGATGTGTGAGTGCCAGGAGATTTACTCGTCCGCATCCTCCACCAGGATCAACTGGGAGAAATGTTCCGGACTCCTGGTGGATCAGTGGCGGGCGGACTCCCTGCCGGAGGAGCTCAGGCCTTTTGCTTGGAGCACGACCCATCTCCTCTATCTGGGAGTCTACCTTAGCCCCGACGAGGAAGCCTGGCCTGCGAACTGACAAGAGCTGGAGGCCAAGGTCGCCACTCGCCTAGGGCGCTGGACAGGAATGCTCCGAGTGCTGTCCTACAGGGGTCGAGTGCTAGTCATAAACCAGCTGGTGGCCGCTATGCTGTGGTACCGGCTGGTCACTTTGACCCCTCCCCCTGCGTTTGTCGCCAAGATACAGAAGAAGCTGGTGGACTTCTTCTAGAACAACAGGAAGCACTGGGCCTCTGCGGCGGTCTTGAGTCTCCCACTGAGGGAGGGCAGTCAGTCGTTGGTGTGCATCAGCACCCAGCTCGCGACTTTCCGTCTTCAGACCCTGCAGAGATACCTTTACGTTGAGCCCCCTCCTAGGTGGCGTGCGCTGGCGACGTATTTCTTCTGCCAGCAGCACAGCCTCAACTATGACACGCAGCTCCTGTTTGTGAGCTTGGGGAGCATCAGGACCGCCATCCAGGGGCTGCCTGTCTTTTACCAGGAACACATCAGAGTCTGGAACAAAGTCTCCACCAAGCGCAGCTCTCCACCGGCTGGAGTGGCGGCTGTCCTGCAGGAGCCGCTGCTCGGGAATCCGTACCTCCACGGCCGAGGTTTCATGTGGCAGTCGGACGAGAGGGCTGTGGCTGGTGAGGTGACCAGGGTCAGGGACCTGCTCGATGGCGGAGGAGCGGGCTGGATGGCGCCAGACATACTGGCCGCGTGGCCGATGCCATCGAGTCACTAAAAACAGCTCTGGGCTCTGACTCCGTTAGGTGTGTCGAGGAGGCTCAAGCACATGGGGAGATCCCGTCCGAACTGACCCCCGTCCGGACGGAATTCCTCATCGGCGCCAAACCCCGGAACCTCCCTCGGGAGCCGGCGCCTCACAACTTGAGCCGCCTCGGAGAAATCCCCTCCGTGCCTTTCAGTTCTGTGCAGAGGGGTTTCCTGTACGGGCTGCTCCTGCACACTCTCAACTTTGCCATCCTCGTCTGCCATCCGGACATGCCATGGCGTACCATCTTGCGGTCCGGAGGAGGCGGGGGTCCCCGATGCAGTGCACTCTACGCGGGAGTTCTCCCATTATTTATCGGGGACTTGGCCTGGAGGGTGGTGCATGGAGCAGTCCCATGCAATAAAATGTTTAAGCCGGTTCACGGGCTCCCAGGCCGCCTGCAATTTCTGCAGTCTGGAAGAGTCCGTGTTCCATGTTTTTAGTGAATGTATGAGGTTGCAGCCCCTGTTCCATTATTTCAAGGGGCTGCTCCTCAATTTCTGGCTGCACTTCAGTCCCACACTCCTGATCTTTGGGCACCCTGTGCGGAGGGGAGCGGGTAGGTCCGAAGGCCTCCTTGTAGGACTGCTCCTGGGCATGGCCAAGGGTGACATCAGCTGGTCCAGGCAGCGGGCGGTAGAGGGGGTCATTCAGCCTGACTGCCTGCCTCTCTTCCATGCTTACATCCAGGCCAGGGTGTCCCTAGAGATGGAGCACACGGTGTCCACCGGTACGCTCGCGGCCTTCCGCGAGAGGTGGGCGCCGGAGGGACTGGAGTGCATCGTCACCCCCGGCAACCAAATTTTAATATGATTTTATATGTTTTAAAGTTTAATTTGTTTTAATTGCTGGGTTTTAGTGTCCCCCTCCCCTTTTATAGGGGACACTTGTAAATTATGGTTTTACTGCCCAAAAAACCCCCCACAAAAATCATCAAAAAAAAAGGGCACGTGAAAAGTGTTTGGAGTGTCCCCCAGATCGTGGGGGAGCACTTGGATTAATTTATTATGTTTTCCTCAAAAGAGTTGTGCCGTAAACGGCCTATTTCCGTGAGCACAGGGGACATAAATTCAAAGTAATTGGCAGAAGGTTTAGAGGGGAAATTTCTTCACGCAGAGGGTGGGGGTCTGGAAATCACTGCCTGAATGGGTGGTCGAGGCAGAAACCCTTACCATGTGCACTTGAAGTGCCGTAACCTGTGGGATTAGGCTGGATAACCTTTTGTTGGCCGGCACGGACACGATGGGCCAAAGTGGCCTCCTTCCGTGCTGGAAGCTTCGATGATAAATGTCTATAATTCTGAAACTAAAAGGATATACCATCCATCGTGCATATGCGGACTTAAAACATATAGACATTGGCGAAAATATCTATCTATACAGAACAAAATGTAAATCAACGATATCTCCCTCCGGCACCCTCCCCCCCCCCCCCTCCCTGTGAGGCGGTGGGTGGCACTTCGAAGAGCCTTTGCTTCCATAGAAAGTGCGGTCCTGTCGTTTGAGAGCGAATACCAATTCCATGGCAGTGACCGTCTTGCGCTTGGCTGCTCAGTGCAGGTCTAAATTGACCGGCTAAGGAGAAATACACAGCTCGGGAACGGCCGGAGCTCCCGGGAACAGAACCAACATTCAAACTCTCAAACCAGACTAGAATTAAACTAGGTCCTTTTAATAACCGCCGACTCTCTTCATATAGCTTTCATTGATAGACTAAAGAATATTTAAGGAACCGGTTGCGGTATTTATACAAGTTTTGAGTCTCTGACAACTGTAGTTTAATTATTCGCTGCTAACTAGAACAGTTTGTGTGAGCAGAGAACCGTAATGCAGATACCAGGAACTGAAAACTCCCGCATACAGGTCTGAAACAGACCAATTTGTCGGTAACTGAACTGAAGGTCTCCATTAATACAGTCAGCAGCCCTTTTACAGATACTGTAAGTGGCTCTGAAAAGAGCCTTTGGGTTATTAGATTAAATCTTGTCCGCTTTACTTGCTCTTGGACGAAGTGGTGGTTTTCTTGGGCAGTAGCACAGCCTGGATATTAGGCAGCACCCCGCCCTGAGCGATGGTCACCTTTCCCAGCAGCTTATTGAGCTCCTCGTCATTGCGGATGGCCAGCTGTAGGTGTCTGGGGATGATGCGGGTCTTCTTGTTGTCACGGGCCGCGTTGCCGGCCAGCTCCAGGATTTCAGCGGTCAGATACTCGAGCACAGCAGCCATGTAGACCGGGGCTCCGGCACCCACACGCTGGGCGTAGTTCCCCTTTCGCAGGAGCCTGTGAACACGGCCCACAGGAAACTGCAATCCGGCCCGGGAGGAGCGAGACTTGGCCTTGGCCCGAGCTTTACCGCCGGTTTTTCCTCTTCCAGACATTTCCACAATCCGCAGGTTCAGACAAGGAATGAGAAACTCCTCCCATATCTGCCCTTCTTATACCTTCTGGAGGGATGCAGGGAGCGAACTTGTGATTGGTCAATCAGTCGTGGATTTCATTGGCCGTTTCCGATGACCAATCACAGCCTGTTTAGTCCACCAATGAAAGCAGGGCTGAAATTATTGGTTCCCAACATTCAGAACCTAACGATTTTTAAAATTCAAAAATCCCGCCAATAATTGTTAAAATTGCGGATTATGTTAGTAACTTCACCATTAGCCATATATTTCTAAACAATTTGTTTCCTTTTATCTTATTCCATGTTTCCCTTGCAAATTCCAGCCTGTTACAATCAGGATTAAATTTGGATTCAGTTTCAAACTGTCTGCAACGGGCGGGACTCAGTCCCCACTGATTCTGTAACGGGACACATTCCAGCTCCATCTTTGTAAAAGTGAACTTGTTTTCACAGGAACTGCTCTGGGAGTGAGACCAGAACTGAGATTCCTTCTGTAAAAAGAGAAGAGGGACAGTGTGTTCAAACTGCCCGTGTTCTAGTCTCTAAGAACTCCCATTCTGGGTTGTTACAATGCGGGGAGTCTCGGGTTAATAAACGGACTGAGCGCAACGGAATAAAACAAAACGTGAAAAGGGCTTGAGTGAGAATGTGTGACTGAAATCGGAGTTTCCCCGCCCCCCAAAATAAATTCGTCGGCAGGCGCTGTGAATGAACGGGTCTGAGAGCAAAGGGAAAGCGACCAGGGCCCGTGTTTGTAGTTTATTCACTACAGGAAATTCCAGCGACGCCAAGGTCGAACTCGTCAGTGAAGCTACTTATGAGAATTCAAAACTAAATCTACAGCTGGAACTACAAAGGTTCTCACACACAGGAAATAATTACAGTAAATTCAATCTGAAGGGTGATGTGTTTGTGCAGCTCTTTCAATTATGTTGTGGGTGGCTCTTAAAAGAGCCGTTGTGTTTGGGGTTTGTTGTCAGGACAGCGTGGAGTTTTACTTGGAGCTGGTGTACTTGGTCACCGCCTTTGTCCCTTCCGACACGGCGTGCTTGGCCAGCTCCCCGGGCAGCAGCAGGCGCACGGCGGTCTGGATCTCCCGGGAGCTGATGGTGCGGCGCTTGTTGTAATGGGCCAGGCGGGAAGCCTCACCCGCGATGCGCTCAAAAATATCGTTCACGAAGGAGTTCATGATGCCCATGGCCTTGGAGGAGATGCCGGTGTCGGGGTGAACCTGCTTCATCACTTTGTAGATGTAGATGGAGTAACTCTCCTTCCTCGACTTTCTGCGCTTCTTGCCGCCCTTCGGTGGTGTTTTCTTGATGACTTTCTTGGCACCCTTTTTCGAAGCTGGTTTCTTTTCCTCAGGCATCGTCTTGTTCAGTCAGGCACAGATATAAAGGAAATTCTGCTCCAGGCTAGCATTATATAGGCAACCCCACACTCCGCCCACAGCCCTATGCTAATGAGGGATGGGCGAAGGCAATGACTGTGATTGGTTTATTGGCCGCGTTGTCAATTCCCATTGTTCTGCATCTCTCTGATTGGTCTCTTTAAACATCCAATCAGATATATTGCTCGCCACAATCTCAAATTCTTGAATTAGGTCATCAATTACATCCCCTCCCGATTGAGACACCGTTCTTTATGTTTCTGTTCTGCTCTCAGGCAAAAATGGTTAATGATGGCCGGACTTATGAGGAAGGTTCATTCACGTTTTTTCCTACATATATATATATATATCTGAACAGCAAACTCGCTGCTGTGTTTGTCGTTCTAGATTTCTACATGTTCGAGATATTGACCGCTTTGTAACCGAGATTGTCTGAGGGTCACTTCTGATCAGGACCTGGGAGTTCTCCTATGAGGGCAAGGGACCCTCCCTGCCCTTTCGCCCTGATGCTGCCTTCCTCCTATCGTTTAATTCAACACCTTTCTTATCTGTCACTGCTGTAACATGGATATAACAGCATGGATTTATGAAGAGGAAGTCATGTTTGACAAATTTGCTGGAATTCTTTGAGGATGTAACGAACAGGGTGGATAAAGGAGAAGCAGTGGATGTGGTAAATTTGGTCTTCCAGAAGGCATTTGACAGGTGCCACATAAAAGTTCTGCACAAGATAAAAGTTCACGGGGTTGGGGGTAAAATATTAGCATGAATAGAGGATTGGCTAATGAACAGAAACCAGAGAGTCAGGATAAATGGATCATTCTCGGGTTGGCAATCAGTAACCAATGGGATGCCACAGGGATCAGTGCTGGGACCCCAACTATTTACAATCTATATTAACAACTTGGATGAAGGGACCGAGTGTAATGCAGCCAAGTTTGCTGACGATACAAAGATGGGAGGAAAAGCAATGTGTGAGGAGGACACAAAAATTCTGCAAAAGGACATAGACAGGCTAAGTGAGTGAGCAAGAATTTGGCAGATGGAGTAGAATATTGGAAAGTGTGAGGTCATGCACTTTGGCAGAAAAAAATCAAAGAGCAAGTTATTATTTCAATGGCGAAAGATTGCAAAGTGCTGCAGCACAGGGGACCTGGGGGTAATTGTGCATGAAACACAAAAGGTTAGTATGCAGGTACAGCAAATTACCAGGGAGGCCAATGGAATCTTGGCCTTTATTGCAAAGGGGATGGAGTATGCGACTGTTGTACAGGGTATTGGTGAGGCCACACCTGGAAGTTTTGGTTTTCATATTTAAGAAAGGATATACTTGCTTTAAAGGCAGTTCAGAGAAGGTTCACAAGGTTGATTCCGGAATGAGGGGGTTGACTTATGAGGAAAGGTTGAGTAGGTTGGGCCTCTACTTATTGGAATTCAGAAGAATGAGATGTGATCTTATCGAAACATATAAGATTATGAGGGGGCTTGACAAGGTGAATGCAGAGAGGATGTTTCCACTGCTAGGGGAGACTAGAACTAGAGGGCTTAATCTTAGAATAAGAGGCCGCCCATTTAATACTGAGTTGAGGAGAAATTTCTTCGCTGAGGGTTGTGGATCTGTGGAATTTGCTGCCTCAGAGAGCTGTGGAAACTGGAACATTGAATAAATTTAAGACAGAAACAGACAGTTTCTTAAACGATAAGGGAATAAGAGGTTATGGGACAGGGAAGTAGACCTGAGTCCATGATCGTATTAAATGGCGGAGCCGGCTCGAGGGGCCGTATGGCCTACATTTGCTCCTATTTCTTATGTTCTAATTACATTAGTTGTTTCAGTATTACCTTCACCTGGAATGTGTTGTAAATGTCTATGATTCGAAGACTAAAAGGCCATTCCGTCCATCGTGTAGATGCTAATTTAAAACACCTAACACCACAATATAGATCTTGGCAAAAAACATATCTACACAGAACAAAATGTAAATCAACTATCTCGCCCCCTTTCCCAGGTCACTGCTCTCTCTGTGAGGCGGTGGGTGGCTCTGAGAAGAGCCTTTGTGTTGTGCTTGGGGGAAAGGTCGCGTTGTTCAGCCGCCGAATCCATAGAGAGTGCGGCCCTGCCGTTTCAGAGCGTACACCACATCCATGGCTGTGACCGTCTTGCGCTTGGCGTGCTCAGTGTAGGTGACCGCATCCCTGATCACATTCTCCAGGAAAACCTTCAGCACCCCGCGGGTCTCCTCGTAGATCTGGCCCGAGATCCGCTTGACACCGCCACGGCGAGCCAGGCGGCGGATGGCTGGTTTGGTGATGCCCTGGATGTTATCACGGAGCACTTTACGATGCCGTTTGGCTCCGCCTTTACCCAGTCCTTTGCCTCCTTTGCCTCTTCCAGTCATGATCATTCTTTACTAAAATCGCCGCTGAATCATCTCTCGCCTTACCCATTGTCTGTTGAGCCCACCAATGAAACGAGGGCAGAAATTCCTGTCAACAGTCACACCTCGAATTATTTTTAATTTCAAAAACCCCGCCAATAATTTTTTTAAGTGCGGATTATGTTAATAAATTCACCATTAGCCAAAGATTTACAACCAGGTTTGACTTCCTTTTATTTTATTCCATATTTCCCTTACAAATTCCAGGCTGTTACAATCAGAATTAAATGCGCGTTCACTTTCAAACTGTCTGTAACGGACGGCAATCAATCCCCACTGACTCTGTAACGCGACACATTCCAGCCCAAACTGTGTAAAAGTTGGGAATCACAAATCATGGATCGATCCTCCGCACAGGCGGGAGTGAGACCAGAACTGGGAGTCCTTCTGTGAAAAGAGGAGAGGGACAGAGTGTTCAAACTGCCCCCGTTCTGGTCTCTGTAAGAACTCCCATTCTGGGTTGTTACACTGCGGGAAGTCTCGGGTTAATAAACGGATTGACCCGTAACAGGAATTGAAGAATAAACTTGAAAAGGGCTTGCGAGAGAATGAGGTGACTGAAATCTGAGTCTCATCCCCTGAACAAGCTCTTAATTCCTCGGCAGGCGCTGTAAATGGGAAAGAGCGACGAGGAACCGTATTTGTAGCTTGAATGGCGGGAAATTCAACAGCGGTCCTAACGTCGAACCAGACAGTGAAGCTGCTTATGAGAATTCAAAACTAAATCCACAGCTGGAACTGCAAAGGTTCTCAAACACACTTGTTAAGGAAATAATTACAGTAAATTGAGTCTAAAGGGTCTTTCAGAGAGGTTGTGGGTGGCTCTTAAAAGAGCCGTTGTGTTTCTGGTTCTGTCAGGACAGCGTGGAGATTTACTTGGAGCTGGTGTACTTGGTCACCGCCTTCCTACACGGCGTGCTTGGCCAACTCCCCGGGTAGCAGCAGGCGCACGGCGGTCTGGATCTCACCGGAGCTAATGGTGTCAGATTCTGGTATGTGAGTGTGTATTTTATTCTGTACCTGTCAGTCCCTATTATTTGAGTGTAGTGTTTAGTCTGTACCCGTTGGTCTCTGGTATGTGAGTGTGGGGTTAATCTGCACCGCCAGCTGCTATGTGAGTGTGGATTTTATTCTGTACCTCTCGGTTCTGGTATATGAGTGTGAGTTTAATATCTACCTGTCAGTTTTTGGTATGTAAGTGTGATCTTTAATCTGTACCTATCAATTTCTGGTATATAACTGTGGGCTTTATTCTGTACCTGTCAGTTTTCGTTATATGACTGTATTTTATTATGTACCTGTCAATCTCTGTTATATGACTGTGGGGTTAATCTGTACCTGCCAGTTTCTGGTATGTGAGTGTAAGTTTTATTCTGTACCTGCCAGTTTCTGGTTTGTGAGTGTAAGTTTTATCCTGTACCTGTCAGTTTCTGGAATATGAGTTTAGGTTTTAATATGTACCTGTACAGGCCCTGAGCCCAATTTGAAATAAGGATTAAGTAAAGATGAGCATTTGACCAGGGGAGCCTGACGCGTCGTACTAACTACTTTGGATCAAACACATACACTCTCTGTACCGTGGAAGGCTGGCTGCAGCAAAGGTCGACCGTGTATCAAACCACACATAATTCCAGCTGATTATTAAAGGACTAAAATACCGCTCTTTCAAGACTTTTTTCTTTTTAAAGGTGAGTGCTGGGCAGGATCGGATAATTTAAGTGCAAGGTCGGAGGAGAACTCGAATTGTGTTGCGTGGAGTTCATGTCTTGGTGTGGAACTCTGCAGGAAGATTATGTTGCAGAGTGGAGCAGTTTTACTTCCAGCTCTGCCCTGCTTTAATGCTGCCTCTGATGCACTAATTGCGACCAGACTGGTGCTGCCAGATGCTTTCAATGCAACTATTTTTACTCCTGTCTCTCTACACCCCACCCCCCTCCCCCCACGTCCTGCAAGGGCTGGTTTGCAAATTGTTGCGTTTTAAGCTTTCTGTTGTCTTCTACAATACAGAGGATCAGTTTAAACGAGTCTTGTGTGTGTGGGGTTAAATGTCTGAGACTGTTAATTCTGTTTCTAACTGAGCTCAGTTTAAAAGCAGCACTTGAAAGCAAGCCACAGGAGTTGGGTGCATTTCGGCTGTTTTTGAAGTTTTATGTGGGAGGCGATAGTGCTGGCTACAAAAAAAATACATATATTTTTAGACTTTTCAATGTGTAATAAGGTGAATTGAAAGATTCCTTTAGCAGTTTTACCAGATGAAGTCTGGACAGTGGCCAAAGTGGAATAAAACCAATCTTGTTCACTTAAGGGTTTTATGTAGCAGGTTTTGTTTTTACGGTGTCACGTCCAGCTGTGTGTAATAAGACTCCTTTTTATAAAGTTTTAAAAAAACTCCACGGCGCTTCGCAATCCACCCACTGCCCACATCCCGTGGAGTCGTTTTTAATGGGACACAGGAAACTAGAATGAAAGGTAAAACGCAGAATCTTTAGTTAATCATTGTCGCTCCTGGGAACAGACTGATTTCTGGCCGCGCGTTCTGCTCTGAAACCAGTTAATGTACAGCTGGGAAAGCGCAGCCGGTAAACAGAATGGGTGACCTGGGCCGCCAGTGTCACCAGTGGAATTAATTCTGGTCTGGGCTCCTCCGAACTTCTTGTCTTCAAACATTTGCTCCTCTGAATTTTCCTGAGCTGCAAAAATCCGCCCCCTCCCCCCCCCCACGTCCTCTACACCCTTTCCTCCTCCTCCGGTGTGTCAAAATTCAGTTCCCCACTCGCTCTTTCCCATGACCTTAAAACTGTGTCTCTCCTCACCTCCCTCCAGTCCTCCCTTCCTCGGTCGGTCTCTGGGCTTTTAAACTTTGGAATGACCACTTCTGATTCATCGCTTCTCCTCTCCCTCATTTCTGTCCTTTCGGATGGGACGGATAGAGTGGTCATTATCACATTGCTGTTTGTGGGAGCTTGCTGTGCGCAAAATCGCTGCCGCCTTTCCTACCTTACAAAAGTCACTGCACTTCAAAAGTACTTCATTGGCTGTGAAGCGCTTTGGGATGTCCTGAGGTCATGAAAGGCGCTATAGAAATGCAAGTCTCTCTTCTTTTGAGGTGACTGGCACTGTGAGCTTTACCTCTTGATCTTTGGATTTTTCAATTCATTTTGATCGAATTTTTATTCGTGGCAAGACGAAGAAGTTAATCATTAATCGGGGCAGCGCTGCATCCTGCTGCTTGTGTGTTGGAAATGAAGAATCTCTAGCACAGAAACAGCCCACTCACCCGCCTGATCAATGCTGGTGTTTATAATCCACACTAGCCCTCTCTCCCTCTAATTGCCTCTTCCCACCCTGCCCTAGTTTCCCTCTCCCGCATGAATGCATCAAGCCTCCCCTTCAATGCATCAATGCTCTCTGCTTCATCACTCCCCGTGGCAGCAAGTCCCACATTCTCACCACTCTCTGTAAAGAACTTCCTCCCAAATCTGTTACTGGCTATCTTATATTTATGCTCCCTTGTTCTGGACTTGTCCACAAGTGAAAAACGTTTCTCCACACCCACCACACCCACTCCTTCATAATGTTAAAGACCTCTGTCAGATCTCCTCTTAGGCTCAGAAGAGGCGAGGGCCCAGGGGCAGCACGGGCCAGCCCACACTGCGATATGTGTGCGCACTAGGTCCGTGCAGCAGAGCTGGTCTCCAGTCGTCTTGGTTAATCCTTGCCACTGGACCAAGACCTAGCTCTGCCAAGCCCGTGTGGTGGCTGGTGTGCAACGGCCACCACACGTTAAAAAAATCCACGCACAGGCATCTTCCACCCTTCAACATGTAGTTCGGGACCTGGAATATTAGGTCCTTCATTGAAACACCTGTGAATTCATCCCTTTTTGGCTGGAAGTAAGTCATCCTCGTTTCGAGGGACTGCCTATGATGGATGCGAGTGTGGGCTGTAATCTGTACATATCAGATTCTAATATGCGAGTCGGTATTATATTCTGTACCTGTCAATCTCTGGTATGTGATTGTGGGTTTAATCTGTACCTGTCAGTTTCTGGTATTGAGTGTGGTGTTTATTCTGTACCCGTTAGTCTCTGGTATGAGAGTGTCGGGTTAATCTGCACCTGTCAGCTGCTATGTGAGTGTGGATTTTAATCTGTACCACTCGGTTCTGGTATGAGTGTGGGTTTAATATCTACCTGTCAGTTTTTGGTATGTGAATGTGAGGTTTAATCTATATGTGTCAGTTTCTGGTACGTGGGTGTGGTCTTTAATCTGTACCTATCAATTTCTGGTATATGACTGTGGGCTTTATTCTGTACCTGTCAGTTTCTGTTATATGACTGTATATTTTATTATGTAACTGTCAATCTCTGTTATATGACGGTGGGGTTAATCTTTACCTGTCAGTTTCTGGTATGTGACTGTAGGTTTTATCCTGTACCTGTCAGTTTCTGGTATATGAGTTTAGGTTTTATCCTGTACCTGTCAGTGTGTGGTATGAGTGTGGGGTGTAATCTGTACATATCAGATTCTAATATGCGAGTGGGTATTATATTCTGTGCCTATCAATCTCTGGTATGTGAGTTTGAGTTTTAATCTGTACCTGTCAGTTTCTGGTATGTGAGTGTGTGCTTTAAATCGAACCTGTCAGTTTCTGGAATATGTAATGTGTATTTTATTCGGTACCTGTCAGTTTCTGGTATATGAGTGTGGAGTTTAATCTGCACCTATCAATTTTTAGTTTATGATTGTGGGCTTTAATCTGTACCTGTCAGTTTCTGGTATGAGAGTATGGGTATATCCTGTACCTGTTAGTTTCTGGTATGTGAGAGTGGGTTTTAATCTGTACCTATTAGTTTCTGGTATATGAATGTGGGTGATATTTTGCACCTGTCAGTTTCTGGTATGTGAGAGTGGTTTTTAAGATGTACCTTTCAGTCTCTGATATGAGAGTAGGGATTAATCTGTATCTGTCAGTTTCTGGTATATTTGTTGGGTTTAATCTGTAACCATCAGTTTCTGGTAAAAAGTGTGTGGTTTAATCTGTACCTGTCAGTTTCCGGTCTGAGTGTGGGTTTTAATCGAGACCTATCAGTTTCTGGTGTGCAAGTGTGAATTTTATTCTATATATTTCAGTATCTGGTCTATGAAAGTGATATGTTTCAATGGTGAAACAGCATAAGAACATAAGAAATAGGAGCAGGAGTAGGCCATATGGCCCCTCGAGCCTGCTCCGCCATTTAATACGATCATGGCTGATCTGATCATGGACTCAGGTCCACTTCCCTGCCTGCTCCCCATAACCCTTTATTCCATTATCAGTTAAGAAACTGTCTATCTCAGTCTTAAATTTCTTCAATGTCCCAGCTTCCATAGCTCACTGAGGCAGCAAATTCCACAGATTTACAACCCTGTGAGAAGAAATTCCTCCTCATCTCAGTTTTTAATGGGCGGCCCTTATTCTAAAATTATGTCCCCTAGTTCTAGTCTCCCCTATCAGTATTCTCTGATCCTACTGCTCCATGTGGCTGTAAGATTCACAATGTAACTCAGCCACTTCGGATCACTGTTGGACTGACAGCTTCTGCTGCCTGTGACAATAGGATTGAGGTCAGTTCTGTGTCTCTGTGCTTTGAGTGATAATGTACTTCCTGTGTGCGAGAAGGAGCTGCCTGCACTTTTCCTTGTGTTCCGGGTGGAGGAAATATCACATTTATTCTGGCTTGTTGAAGTATTTTGCTTTGAGAATAATACCAGAACAATATTAGTTATGATATGGACAGCTGATGGGGAAAATATAAAATAAAGTTGTAATGTTTATAATAAAGTAAAGTATCTGGAGAGAGGAAACTGATACAAACAGTGTCCTTGTCTGACCTCACTGCAGTACAGCGACACTCAGATTTTCCACACCAGGTGTGTAGGACGGTTCTACAGAAAGTTATCAGCATCCAGACACAACTCAAACCCAGCACTGGTCCATGAATGATTGATACAGTCGAGGTTTATATCTTCCACTCCCACAGGACTACCTGTAAAATTCTGAATCGCTTTCTGGATTATAACCACAGCTACCTGGGCTGTACAACAATTGTTCTCAGTCTATAGGAACTGAGTTAAGGGCCTGTGCAGTTAACAGAATGTCACAGAGCCCGGATCCTGATTTATCTGAGGGAGCGACAATGTATCTCTCAATCACCTTCAACACGGTTCTGGAGAACTCAACGCACCCAAAACAAAATTACCGAATTTGAAATGTCCATTTTCACACTTCTGTCCTGGTGTCTGCAATAGATACACTTTATGACACTCCTCACATTCTCACTGTCAGGCTGTGTTTCCACTGTTCAATGTTCAAGAACAACAGATACTGTGAGATTGGGACTGAATCAGGAACATTCACTACTGATTTGGTGAACAAAAGCAGCAATGATTTGAAAGAGTGCGGTGATTAACTTTCTCTGTTACCTTACACTGTACACACACAGCCCGGGATATCTCCGCTCCCTTCCCCCAATCACTCCATGTTCCCGAATTACTTCCTGCTCCACTCTGCCTCTTACGAGCAGCCCCCGATACCCCGACACAAAGCCCATCTGTGGACACAGTCCCAATGTGATGAGCTGCTGTAAGGAGGCTGCTGTTTGCTCCCTTACTCTGGCCCGGGATATCTCCGCTCCCTGATGAATTCAACGGTCATCAGCCCAGCACAGAGGAAACGGCAGCCGCTGGGGGAGGGGTGCTTGCCTGTGCCTTTCCCGTCGGTTTAAACACTGGCGGGGAGAGGGTACGGGGGAGGAGCAGGCAAGTATTTCAATGCTGGAGCGTGAAGCCTGGAGGCAGATCTGGAAGCTCAGAGGCCGCTGTCTCTGCCCAACCTTTCACCCTGATTCTGGCTCCTCCTTGCCTCTCGCACGCTCTGCCTTTCTCAACCAGATCCGGGCTGGCTTCATAAACTCTCGCCATCCAGATGTGTTTATCATTCAGTTTATGTTCCTGTGAAGAATCATCATGTCTGGAAGACGTAAAGGAGGCAAAGGACTGGGCAAAGGTGGAGAAGTGGGGGAATCATTCATCATCTCAGTCTCTCTTACAGTATGTGAGTGTGGCTTTCATTCCTTTTCTGTCTGTCACTGGTACCGTGTGGTATGTTGGGTATCATTCTGAATCTGTCATTCTCTGATACGGTAAGTGTGCATGAAATTAATTCTGTATCTGTCAGTCACTGAGATGGGGTGCAAGTCTGAGATTCATTCTGTATCTTTCAGTGTGATAATGTGTTTGTAGACAATCAATGTGGGGAATCAACCTCGTGAACCTTCTCTGAACTGCCTCCAATGCAGAGACCAAAACTGTACGCAGTACTCCAGGTGTGGTGTTACCAATACCCGGTACAGTTGTAGCAGGTCTTCCCTACTTTTATACTCCAGCCCCCTTGCAATAAAGGCCAACATTACATTTGCCGCCTTAATTACTTGCTGTACCTGCATGCTAACTTTTTGTCTTTCATGTACAAGGACCCGTAGATCCCTCTGTACCGCAGCATTTTCTAATCCCTCCCCAATTTAAATAATAATTTGCTTTTATATTTTTCCCACCAAAGTGGATAACCTCACATTTTCCCACATTATATTCCATCTCCCAAATTTTTGCTCACTCACTCAGCCTGTCTATATCCCTTTGTAGATTCTTTGCGTCCTCCTCACAACTTGCTTTCCTACCTATCTTTGTATCATCAGCAAATTAAGCTACATTACACTTGGTCCCTTCATCCAAGTCATTAATATAGATTGTAAATAGTTGAGCTCCCAGCACTGATCCCTGTGGCACCCCATTAGGTAGTTTGCCAACCTGAAAATGACCCATTTATCCCGACTCTCTGTTTTCTGTTAGTTAGCCAATCCTCTATCCATGCTAATATATTACCCCCAACCCGGTGAGCTTTTATCTTGCGCAGTAACCTTTTATGTGGCACCTTATCAAATGCCTACTCGAAATCTAAATACACGACATCTACTGGTTCCCCTTTATTCACTTTACTCGTTACATCTTCACAGAACACCAACAAATTTGTCAAACATAATTTCCCTTTCATAAAACCATGTTGACTCTGCTTGCCTGTACCATGATTTTCTAAATGTCCTGCTGCTACTTCCTCAATAATGGACACCAGCATTTTCCCAATAACTAATGTTAGGCTAACAGTTTCCTGCTTTCTGTCTCCCTCATTTCTTAAATAGGGGAATTACATTTGCTGTTTTCCAATCCTCTGGGACCTCTCCAGGATCCAGGGATTTTTGGTAATTACAACCAATGCAGCCACCATCTCTGTAGCCACTTCTTTTAATACCATAGGATGCAGGTCATTAGGTCCAGGGAACTTGTCCACCTTGTCCCTCTCCTCATAGCCCCTTGATTATCCATTATTGGGAAGACCGATACAAAATATTTATTCAAATTCTCTGCCATTTCCCTGTTTCCCATTAATTCCCCAGTCTCATCCTCTAAGGGACCAACTTAGCTACTCTCTTTCTTTTTATATACCTGTAGAATCTCTTACTGTCTCTTTTTATAGTTCTTGCTAGTTTATTCCCAATCTATCTCCTTTCCTTTTTTTTAGTTGTTCTTTGCTCTTTTCTAAAAAGTTCCCAATCTTCTGGCCTTCCACTAATCGTCGCAACATTGTATGCCTTTGTTTTCAATCTGATACCATCCTTTACTTCTTAGTTAGCCATGGCTGGTTCATTCTTCTTAAGAGTCTTTCTTTCTCACTGGAATACATCTTTGCTGCGAGTTATAAAATATCTCCTTAAATGTTTGCCACTGCTTATCTACCGTCTTACTCTTCCTTTGTAATTGCCTTTAAGATCAGAGACCCAAGTTTCTCAGCCTCAAACCGAATTTGGAATTATACCATGTTATGATCACTCTTCCCAAGAGAATCCTTTATTACGAGATCATTAATTAATCCAGTCACATTACACATTACCAGATCTAAAATAGTCTGCTTCCTCGTTGGTTCCACATTGTATTGTTCGAAGAAAACATCCCAAATACACTCTTTGAACTCTTCCTCAAGGCCAATTTGATTTGTTCAATCAAAATGAAGATAAAATTCACCCATGATTATTGCAGTATTTCTTACAAGCCTCCATTTTTTATTGATTTATATGCTGCCCTGCAGTGTAGTCACCGTTAGTGGGCCTACGTACTACTCCCACCAGTGATTTCTTTCCCTTATTATTTCTTATCTCCACCCAAACTGATTCTACATCTTGATCTTCTGAGAAGAAAAGGCTGAAGTGTTTACAACCATCTTGAGCTAAAAATGCCAAGAGGATGATCCATTTCGGACTCCTCCTAAGGAAGCCAGTCTTCAACCAATTCGATTCACTCCATGTCAAGAAATGGCTGAATGCATTGGATACAGCAAAGGCTATGGGCTCCGACAACATACCTGCTGTTGTGCTCAAGACTTGTGCTCCAGAACTAGCCGCGTATCTAGCCAAGCTGTTCCAATACAGCTACAACACTGGCATTTATCAGACGATGTGGCAAACTGCCCAGGTATGTCCTGTCCACAAAAAGCAGGACAAATCCAATCTGGCCAATTACTGCTCCATCAGTCTATTCTCAATCATCAGCAAAGTGACGGAAGGTGTCACCAACAGTGCTATCAAGCGGCATTTACTCACCAATAACCTGCTCACCGATACCCAGTTTGGGTTCCGCCAGGAGCACTCGGCTCCAGACCTCATCACAGCCTTGGTCCAAACATGGACAAAAGAGCTGAACTCCAGAGGTGAGGTGAGAGTGACTTCCCTCAACATCAAGGCAGCATTTGACCGAGTGTGGCATCAAGGAGCCCTAGTAAAACTGAAGTCAATTGGAATCAGGGGGAAAACTCTCCACTGGCTGGAGTCATACCTAGCACAAAGGAAGCTGGTTGTGGTGGTTGGAGGTCAATTATCACAGCCCCAGGACATCGCTGCAGGAGTTCCTCAGGGCAGTGTCCTAGGCCCCAACCATCTTCAGTTCCTTCATCAATGACCTTCCTTTCTTCATAAGGTCAGAAATGGGGATGTTCGCTGATGACTGAAAAGTGTTCAGTTCCATTCGCAACTCCTCAGATAATGGAGCAGTTCATGCCCGCATACAGCAAGACCTGGACAACATTCAGGCTTGGGCTGATAAGTGGCAAGTAACATTCACGACACAAAAGTGCCAGGCAATGACTATCTCCAACAAGCAAGAGTCTAACCACCGCCCCATAATATTCAATGGCATTACCATAGCCGAATCCCCTACCATCAACATCCTTGGGGTTACCATTGACCAGAAACTTAACTGGACCAGCCACATAAATACTGTGGCAACAAAAGTCAGAGGCTGGGTATTTTGTGGCGAGTGTCTCACCTCCCGATTCCCCAAAGCCTTTCCACCATCTACAAGGCACAAGTCAGGAGTGTGATGGAATATTCTGCACTTGCCTGGATGAATGCAGCTCCAACAACACCCAAGAAGCTTGACACCATCCAGGACAAAGCAGCCCACTTGATTGGCACCCCATCCACCACCTTAAACATTCACTCCTTCCATCATCGACGTACCGTGGCTGCAGTGTTTACCATGTACAAGATGCACTGCAGCAACACGCCAAGGCTTCTTTGGCAGCACCTCCCAAACCCACAACCTCTACCACCTAGAAGGACAAGGGCAGCAGGCGCATGGGAACACCATCACCTCCACGTTCCCCTCCAATTCACACACCAAGCTGATTTGGAAGCATATCGCCATTCCTTCATTATCGCTGGGCCAAAATCCTGGAACTCCCTCCCTACAGTACTGTGGGAGTATCATCACCAGACGGACTGCAGCAGTTCAAGAAGGTGGCTCACCATCATCTTGTCAAGGGCAATTGTGGATGGGCAATAAATGCTAGCCTTACCAGCAACGCCCACATCACATGAACGAATAAAAAAAAAACAAACAGAACCATCTAACCTCTCAAGTCTACGTAAAAGATTCCATGATGTTATTTCGAAGCAATCTCTCCGGTGTCCTGGCTAACATTTATCCCTCAACCAACATCACTAAAACAGAAGCTGTGAAAAACATTTTATAAATACAAGTCTTCCTTTAACAAAGGAGAAAAGGTTCAAAAATGGAACAGTCGGTAACAGGACATCAATTAGTCTCCTCTTGGAGAAATCCAGGAATCGACTCACTGTATGTAGGAAACAAAGCTGATTTAATTGACAGTTGTTTGACAGAGGGTGCAGAAAAGATTTACGAGAATGATTCCAGGGATGAGGGACTTCAGTTACATGGATAGACTGGTGAAGCTGGGGTTGTTCTTCTTAGAACAGAGAAGGTTGAGAGGAGATTTGGTCGAGGTGCTCTAAAATCATGAGGGGTCTGGACAGAGTAGGGAGAAAATATTCCCATTAGCGGAAGGGTGGAGAACCAGTGGACACAGATTCAAGGTGATTGGCAAAAGAACCAAAGGCGACATGAGAAAAAACGTTTTTTTAAGCAGCGAGTGGTTAGGATCTGGAATGCACGGCCTGAAAGGGTGGTGGAGGCAGATTCAATCGTAGCTTTCAAAAAGGGAATTGGATAAAAGTACCTGAAATAAAACATTTGCAGGTCTACGGGGAAAGGGCGGGGAGTGGGACTAGCTGAAGTGTTCTTGCAGAGAGCCGGCACGGGCTCGACAGTCCGAAAGGCCTCCTTCTGTGCTGTAACCATTCTATGATATCCAAAAATTTAAACTCCAGTCCAGCTATAGGGATTAATTGCAACAAACCCCAACTGTCTGAGTGAACATGGTTCAGTCCTGGATATGATTAACGGCAACAATATCAGCAGAGTTCAACCGCTGCAGTCACTTGTGAACTCGCTGGTGTCTCAGCAGGTTGGATGACTGAGTGAATCCCTTCCCACACTCAGAGCAGGTGAACGGCCTCTCCCCAGTGTGAATGCGTTGGTGTATTAGCAGGTGGGATGATCGAGTGAATCCCTTCCCACACACGGAGCAGGTGAACGGCTTCTCCCCAGTGTGAATTCGCTGGTGTGTCAGCAGGTTGGATAAACAAGTGAAGCCGTTACCACACTCGGAGCAGATGAATGGCCTCTCCCCAGTGTGAGTGCATTGGTGTATCCGCAGGTTGGATGACTGAGTGAAGCCGTTCCCACACAAGGGACAGGTAAACGGCCTCTCCCCATTGTAAACACGCTGGTGTTCAGTGACGTCAGATGAACGAGTGAATCCCTTCTCATACACGGAGCAGGTGAATGGCCTCTCCCCAGTGTGTTCGCTCGTGTACCAGCAGGTTGGATGAACGAGTGAATCCCTTCCCACACACGGGGCAGGTGAATGGCCTCTCTCCGTTGTGACAGCGTCGATGAGTTTCCAGCGCAGAGGGACAATTGAATCCCTTCCCACAGTCCCCACATTTCCACGGTTTCTCCGTGCTTCGGGTGTCCTTGTGTCTATCCAGGTTGGACGATCAGTTGAAGTCTCGTCCACACACACAACACGTGTACGGTTTCTCCCGGCCGTGAACGGTGCGATGTTTTTTCAGGCTGTGCAACTGGTTAAAGCTCTTTCCACAGGCAGTGCACTGGAACACTCTCACTCGGGTGTCTGTGTCTCAGTGCTTTTCCAGTCACACGAAGTTTAAAATCTTTTCCCACAGACAGAACAGACAAACGTTTATCCTTCCACATTCAAAGGCTGATGATATACAGGTGAATTGAGTAACTCTGTCAGATCTTCAAATGATTGGTTTGAGTTTCCCGTCTGCAAATCCTCCTTTTCTAATATCCTGTAAAAGGAGTTTACAAAAGTCAGCACTGGAAGTGCAGGGTAGAAATTGAGGACAGACAATCCTAATTTCTATGGAACATTCTTTCCTCTCTTGTTCCCCCAAAGCTGTAAATTCCCGTCCCACACACTCTCCCTCCACCCTGTGCTGAAATCCAAAGTCATCGCACCACCTCCATCATTTCTTTCTTCCATCTGCAGTTTTCTCACTCCCTCTTCTCTGGTTGGATTCAGTTCTACATCCCGTCTGTGCAGACTGAGAATAAACGAGGAAATTATTTTCTCTCCTGGTCACTGGGACCCTAAAGCCCTACCCGCCCACTGCTCCTGTACCAAGATGACCACGCATCTCGATCCTGATCCTGTCAAAGAATTCGGCTAGTTACCCCGAGCGGTCAGGTCTATCACCGCGGGTCAAACATGGGTCCTACGGGCTCGTATTTGGGGTCTGAGGCCTACACCAGGTGTTTATGAAGCTGCCCATCCCACCCAGGGATCCAATTCCTCCGCTGAGCCCACAAGCTCCTACCGACTCGTGGAACGTCTCTACCGCCTCAGACCACCTCCACCACTGGCACTGCACCTGCTCAGAGCACAGCCCGGTCCCACGTCTGGGCTCCTGTTGTTATTGATAGAGCACTTTACCCCTGCGCGGGGTATTTTGGTTACAGAAGTAAGCGTCGCAACATTTGGTAGTGAAATGGATTGACTCAGGACAGACAGCAGGGATTATTGCAGGAAATAACACAGTGCAGTGAGAAAGGAAATGCAGTGGATGTTGTGTAGATGGATTGTCAAAAGGTGTTTGATAAGGAGCCGGACAGGAGGCTTGTTGATCAAATTAAGGCTCATGGTATTAAAGGGAGTGGGGCTGTGTGGAGAGGAAGTTGGGTAAAGGGCAGAAAACAGAGAGTTGTGGTTAATGGATGTTCTTTAGACTGGAGGGATGGAAACAGTGGTGTCCCCCAGGGTCAGTGTTGGGACCATTGCTCTTAATATAGAGAAATGATCTGGGCTAGGGAATAAGCACATAAGAATTAGAAGCAAGAGCAGGCCATTTGGCCCTCAAGCCTGCTCCACCATTCAATAAGATCATATTGATTCATCAATTGATCCACCGTTACGAAAAACAATAAGAATAAAACCGGACGGACCACCCAGCATCGACCTCCGCACCGGTTACGGACCCGACAACGGCACACCCAGCCCAGTCTTTCTCACCAACATCTGGGGACTTGTGCCAAAATTGGAAGAGATGTCCCAGACTAGTCGAGCAACAGCTTGACATCGTCATACTCACAGAATCATACCTTTCAGCCAATGTCCCAGACTCCTCCATCACCATCCCTGGGTATGTCCTGTCCCACCGGTGGTGGTACAGTAGTATACAGTCGGGAGGGTGTGGCCCTGGGAGTCCTCAACATTGACTCCGGACCCCATTAAGTCTCGTGGCTTCAGGTTAAGCATGGACAAGGAAACCTCCTGCTGATTACCACCTACCGCCCTCCCTCAGCTGATGAATCAGTACTCCTCCATGTTGAACACCACTTGGAAGAAGCACTGAGGGTAGCAAGGTGCACAGAATATACTCTGGGTGGGGGACTTTAATGTCCATCAAGACTGGCTCGGTAGCACCACTACTGACCGAGCTGGCCGAGTGCTGAAGGACATAGCTGCCAGACTGGGCCTGCAGCAGGTGGTGAGAGAACCAACACGAGGGGAAAACCCTACTTGCACCCATCCCTTCGGAAAGGGCACGAGAGTGGGAGCAGCGGTAAGCCTACAAAGGGCGTGAGTCAGCCGAGCAGACAGCCGAAACAGCACCAAGTGACCTGGGAGGGTAAGAAGTAAAAAGATTCAAAGTGTGACATCATAGGAAAGCAGGGAAGTGATTGGTTGGTCAGTTTTTCTTTCTTTTCTTGGCCATTGGGTTTAAATTAAGAACTGGGATTAAAAATCTAAACTTTCAAAACGTGAAAACTTAACTAAATACATTCGAGATGGCAGGGCAGGCGATGTGTTACTGCTGCTGCATGTGGGAGCTGGTTGACCCCATTGAGGTCCACGGCGACCACATCTGCAGTAAGTGTTGGCTGCTCGAGGAACTTCGGCTCCGCGTTGATGAGCTGGAGTCCAAGCTGCAGACACTGCGGCACATCAGGGAGGGGGAGAGTTACCTGGACCCTATGTTCCAGGAGGCAGTCACACCCCTTAGATTCATTCGTTCAACTTTGGTCCGTGGTTAGGGACAGGAGGGTGTGACTACGAGCGAGGCAGCTTTGGGGACCCAGGAGGTAGTGATGGAGGAGCCTCAGTCCTTGCAATTGTCCAACAGGTACGAGATTCTTGTTCCCTGTTTGGACGAGGGCAGGGACTGCAGGGAGGATGAGCAAACTGATCACAGCGCCATGGTACAGGAGGCCATTCAAGTGGGGGGAGTAAAAAGAAATGTTGTAGTGGGAGGAAACAGTATAGTTTCGGAGATAGATGCTGTTCTCTGCAGCCGAGTGCGTGAGTCCCGAAGGCTGTGATGTCTGCGCGGTGCCAAGGTTAAGGACATCTCCTCTGGGCTGAAGAGGAATTGGAGTAGGAGGGGGAAGATCCAGTTGTCGTGGTCCACGTAGGTACCAATGACATAGGTAGAACAAAGAAAGGGGTTCTGCTGAAGGGTTTTGAGCAGCTAGGGGCTAAATTAAAAAGCAGAACCACAAAGGCAATAATCTCTGGATTACTACCTGAGCCACGAGCAAATATATTTCGGTGAGAAGGAAAGACTTTAAGCGACGGGAGAACTATCCGCGGTTAATGAAGGAAGTAAAGGACGGTATCAAATTGAAAACAATGGCATACAAAGTGGCCAAGATTAGTGGGAGGCCAGAGCATTGGCAAATGTTTTTAAAAACAGCAAATGATGACTAAAGAAATAATAAAGAGAGGGAAGGTAGATTATGAGAGTAAACTAGCAAGCAATATAAAAAGAGATTCTACAGGTATGTAAAAAGGATAGGGTAGCTAAAGTAAATGTTGGTCCTTGGAGGATGAGACTGGGGAATTAATAATGGGGAACGTGGAAATGGCAGAGACTTTGAACAAATATTTTGTATCAGTCTTCACTGTAGAAGACACTAAAAACACCCCAATAATAGATAATCAAGGGGCTATAGAGAGGGAGGAACTTAAAGCAATCACTAAAGAAAAAGGACTCTAGTAAAATAATGGGATGAAAGGTGGAAAAGTCCCCTGGACCTGATGGCTTACAATCTTGGGTCTTAATACACAGTAATGCTCCCTCTACACTGTCCCATCAAACAATGCCAGAGCAGATACAGCACAGGTTAGATACAGAGTAAAAATCCCCCTGCACTCCCATATCAAACACTCCCAGGGGAGGTACAGCACAGATTAGATACAGAGTAAAGCTTCCTCTACACCGGCCAACAAACATTCCAAGGGCAGGTAAAGCATGGGTTAGGCAGAGGGTAAAGCTTCCTCTATACTCCCCTATCAAACAATGCCAGGGCAGGTACAGCCCAGATTAGATATAGCGGAAAGCTCCCAGAACACTGTCCCATCAAACACTCACAAGGCAGGTACAGCAAGGATTAGATACAGAGCAAATCTCCCTCACCACTGTCCCATCAAAACCTCAAAGGATGGATATAGAACATAAGAAATAGGAGCAGGAGTAGGCCATTTGGCCCCTCGAGCCTGCTCTGCCATTCAATAAGATCATGCCTGATCTGATCCGGGCCTCAACTGCACTTCCCCTCCCGCTCCCCATAACCCTGGACTCCCTTATCCTTCAAAAATCTGTCTATCCTCACATTAAATACATTCAATGACCCAGCCTCCACAGCTCTCTGAGGTAGAGAATTCCAAAGATTTATGACCCTCAGATAAGAAATTCCTCCTCATTTCAGTTTTAAACAGGTGACCTCTTATTCTGAAACTATGCTCCCAGTTCTAGATTCCCCCAAGAGGGGAAACATCCTCTCTGTATCTACCCTGTCAAGCCCCCTTAAAATCTTATACGTTTCAATAAGATCACCTCTAAGTCTTCTAAACTCCAATGTGTACAGGCCCAACCTGCTTTACCTTCCTTCATATGACAATCCCTTCATCTCAGGAATCAACCTCGTGAACCTTCTCTGAACTGGCTCCAGTGCAAGTATACCCCTCCTTAAATAAGGAGACCAAAACTGTACGCAGTTCTCCAGGTGTGGTCTTACCAACGACCTGTACAGTTCTTACTTTTATACTCCATCTCCCTTGCAATAAAAGGACAACATTCCATTTGTCTTCCTAATTACTTGCTGTACCTGCATGCTAAATGTTTGTGTTTAATGTACAAGGACCCCCAGATCCCTCTGTACCACCGCATTTTGTAATCTCTCCCCATTTAAATAATAATTAGCTTTTTTATTTTTCCTACCAAAGTGGATAACCTCACATTTTCCCACATTATACTCCATCTGCCAATTTTTTGCCCACTAACTTAGCCTCTCTATATCCCTTTGTAGATTCTTTGCGTCCTCCTCACAACTTCCTAGGTTAGCACAGGTTCAGTGCACGGTAAATCTCCGTCTACATTAGCCCATCAAACACGCCCAGGACAGGTACAGCATGGATTGGATACATTGTAAAGTTGCCTCTACACTGTCACATCAAATACTCTCAGGGCAGGTCCAGCACAGGTTAGGTACCAATTAAAGCTCCCTCTAACTGTCCCATCAAACATTGCCAGAGAAGGTGCAGCACGGGTGAGATACAGAGCAAAGCTGCCTCTGCACTGTCCCAAAAACACTGCCAGGGCAGGTATAGCCCGTGTTAGATACAGAATAAACCTCTATCTACACTGTCCCATCCAAAACTCCCAGGGCAGGTATAGCATGGGCCAGATACAGAGTAAAGCTTCCTCTTCACCGCCCCATCAAACACTCGCAGGGCATGTATAGCATGGTTCAGATACAGAGTATAGTTCCCTCTACACTGTCCCATCAAACACTCCCAGAGCAGGTACAGCAGGGGTCAGAAACAGAGTAAGGCTTCGTCTACACTGTCCCATCAAATATTTGCAGGGCAGGTACAGCACGGATTAAATAGAATAAACCTCCCTCTATATTGTCCCACCAGACACTCCCAAGGGCAGGTACAGTACTGGTTGGATACAGAGTAAATCTCCCTCTACACTGTCCCATACAATACTCCCAGGGCAGGTACAGCAAGGATTAGAAACAGAGTAAACCTCATTCTACACTGTCCCATCAAACACAACTAGGGCAGGTAGAGTACTGGTTAGATAAAGAGGAAAGCTTCCCCTACACCAACCCATCAAAGCTCACAGGACAGGTAGAGCATGGGTTAGATACAGAGCAAAGCTCCCTCTGCAGTGTCCCATCAATCACTCACAAGGCAGGTACAGCACAGGTTATGCAGAGAGTAAAGTTCTCTCTACACTGTTCCATCAGACACAACCAGGGCAGGTACAGCACTGATTAGATATAGCGTAAAGCTCTCTGTACACTGTCCTGTCAAAAACTCCCGGGGCATGTACAGCATGGGTTAGATACAGAGTAATACTCCCTCTACACTGTCGCATCAAATACTCCCAAGGACAGATATGGAATATAAGAAATAGGAGCAGAGTCGGCCATTTGGCCTCTCGAGTCTGCTCCGCCATTCAATAAGATCATGGCTGATCAGATCCAGGCCTCAACTCCACTTCCCCACCCACTCCCCATATCCTTGACTCCCTTATCTTTCAAAAATCTGTCTATTCCCACCTTAAATACATTCAATGACCCAGCCCCCACAGCTCTGTGAGGTAATGAATTCCAAAGATTCACAACCCTGAGAAGAAATTGCTCCTGATTTCCCTTTGAAATGAGTGACCCCTTATTCTCAAACTATGCCCCCTAGTGTTAGATTCCCCCACGTGGGGAAACATCCTCTCTGTATCTACCCCGTCAAGCCCCATCAGAATCTTATACGTTTCAATAAGATCACCTCTACGTCTTCTAAACTCCAATGAATACAGGCCCAACCTGCTTTACCTTCCTTCATATGACAACCCCTTCATCTCAGCAATCAACCTCGTGAACCTTCTCTGAACTGCCTCCAGTGCAAGTATATCCTTCCTGAAATAAGGAGACCAAAACTGTACGCAGTAGTCCAGTTGTGGTCTTACTAATGCCATGTATAGTTGGAGCAGGACTTCCCTACTCTTATACTGCAACTCCCTTGCAATAAAGGCCAACATTCCATTTGCCTTCCTAATTAATTGCAGTAACTGCATGCTGAATGTTTGTGTTTCATGTACAAGGACCCCCAGATCCCTCTGTACCACTGTATTTTGTAATCTCTCACAATTTAAATAATAATTTGCTTTTTTATTATTCCTACTAATGTGGATACCCTCACATTTTCCCACATTATACTCCATCTGCCAAAGCTTTGCCCACTCACTTAGCCTATCTATATTAGTTTATAGATTCTTTGCATCCTCCTCACAACTTGCTAGGTTAGCACAGGTTAGATACAGAGTAAACCTCTCTCTACATTATCCCATCAAACACTCCCAATGTAGGTACAACATGGGTTAGGTGCAGAGTAAAGCTCCCTCTGCGCTGTCCCAGAAACACTCCCAAGGCAGGTACAGCACGGGTTAGATACAGAGTAAAGCTTCCTCTACGCTGTCCCATCAAACACTCACAGGGCAGGTATAGCACGGATTGGATGCAGCATAAAGTTTCCTCTACACTGTCCCATCAAATACTTCCAAGGTGGATACAGTACACGTTAGATGCAGCATAAAGCCCAATTTATACTGTCCCGTCAAACACTCCCATGGCAGGTACAGCACGGGTTAGATACAGAGTAAACCTCCATCTGCACTGTCCTATCAGACACTCCCAGGGCAGGTACAGCTTTGGATAAATACAGAGTAAAACTCCCTCCACACTATCCCATCAAACAATGCCTGGGCAGGCACAGCACAGATTAGATACAGAGTTGCCCATGTAGTGGCTGGCGTGCAACGGCCACCATACGTTAAAAAAAGCCACGCACAGGCATCTTCCACCCTTCAGCATATAGTTCAGGACCTGGAATATTAGGTCCTTCATTGAAACACCTGTGAACTCATCCTTTTTTGGCGTGGAAGCAAGTCATCCTTGTTTGCAGATGACACTAAGCTGGGTGGCAGTGTGAGCTGTGAGGAGGATGCCAAGAGGCTGCAGGGTGACTTGGACAGGTTAGGTGAGTGGGCAAATGCATGGCAGATGCAGTATAATGTGGATAAATGTGAGGTTATCCACTTTGGTGGCAAAAATAGGAAGGCAGAATATTATCTAAATGGTGACAGATTAGGAAAAGGGGAGGTGCAACAAAACCTGGGTGTCATGGTACATCAGTCATTGAAAGTTGGTATACAGGTACAGCAGGCGGTGAAGGCGGCAAATGGTATGTTGGCCTTCATAGCTAGGGGATTTGAGTATAGGAGCAGGGAGGTCTTACTGCAATTGTACAGGGCCTTGGTGAGGCCTCACCTGGAATATTATGTACAGTTTTGGTCTCCTAATCTGAGGAAGGACATTCTTGCTATTGAGGGAGTGCAGCGAAGGTTCACCAGACTGATTCCCGGGATGACAGGACTGACATATGAAGAAAGACTGGATCGACTCGGCTTATATTCACTGGAATTTAGAAGAATGAGAGGGGATCTAACAGAAAAATATAACATTCTGACGGGATTGGACAGGTTAGATGCAGGAAGAATGTTCCCGATGTTGGGGAAGTCCAGAACCAGGGGTCACAGTCTAAGGATAAAGGGTAAGCCATTTAGGACCGAGCTGAGGAGAAACTTCTTCACTCAGAGAATTGTAAACCTGTGGAATTCTCCACCACAAAACATTGTTGAGACCAGTTCGTTAGATATATTCAAAAGGGAGTTCGATGTGACCTTTATGGCTAAGGGATCAAGGGGTATGGAGAGAAAGCAGGAATGGGGTACTGAAGTTGCATGATCAGCCATGATCATATTGAATGGTGGTGCAGGCTAGAAGGGTCGAATGGCCTACTCCTGCACCTATTTTCTATGTTTCAAGGGACTGCCAATGATGATGATGAGATACCGAGTAAACCTCCCTCTACACTGTCCCATCAGATACAACTCGGGCAGATAGAGTACAGGTTAGATTCAGATGAAAGCTTCCCCTACAGCGACCCATCAAAGCTCACAGGGCAGGCAGAGCACGGGATAGATACAGAACAAAGCTCCCTCTACACTGTCCCAACAAACAATCCCAGAACAGGTACAGCATGGGGTTCGGTAAAGAGGGAAGCTCCCTTTATACTGTCCCATCAAGCACTCCCAGGACAGGGACAGCACGAATTAGATACACAGTAAATCTGTGCCAGAGGAAACTGTATCCCAGTGAGAGTCAGTGTCAGAGGAAATTGTACCCCAGTGAGAATCAATGCTAGAGGAAACTGTACCCCAGTGAGAGTCAGTGCCAGAGGAAACTGTACCCCAGTGAGAGTCAGTGTCAGAGGAAACTGTACCCCAGTGAGAGTCAATGCTAGAGGAAACTGTATCCCAGTGAGAGTCAGTGCCAGAGGAAACATGCAACAGAGCCTGGTGTCCAGTCGTCTTGGATCCCCTTGCCAAGCCCGTGTGGTAGCTAATGTGCAAGGGCCACCTCACGTTAAAATAATTCACGCTGTTAGCAATACAAAACAATCCTCTTCCTCTGCAATTATCAATCTATTGCAATTCCCCATGTCTGTAGTTTCGTTATTACAATTCAAAATATCTTCAGTTATCAGCTACAAATTGCATTTGTATCGCGCCTTAAACATAGTAAAATGTCCCAAGGCGCTTCACAGGACCGTTATCAAACAGAATTTGACACCCAATCACATAGGAAATATTAGCACAGGATTAAAAGCTTGTTTAAAAGGGTAGTTATTAAGGAGCATTTTGAAGGTGGAGGGGTTTAGGGAGGGAATTCCAGAGCTTATGGCCTCGGCAGCTGAAGGTACGGCCAACAATATTGGAGGGGTGAAAATTAGGGCTGCTCAAGAGGCCAGAGTTGGAGGAATACAAAGATCTCTGAAGGTTGTAGGGCTGGAGGAGGTTACAGCAATAGGGAGGGGCAAGGTCCTGGATGGATTTCAAAACAAGGATGGAGCAGGAGCCAATGTAGTTCAGTGAGCACAGGGGTGATGGGTGAATGGAAATTGGTACAAGTTGGGATGAGAGGGCTGAGGACAGATTGAGTAGAATAGGCCTATATTCTCTGGAGTTTAGAAGAATGGAAGGTGATATCATTGAAACATAGAATTGACACGGGCTGGATAGTCTCGAGCTAGGGGTTCTAGTATTAGGATAAGAGATCGGCCATTTAAGACTGAGATGAGATATTTCTTCACTTAAGAGTTGTGAATCTTTGAAATTCTGTATTGAATAGAGATCTTACTGAATGGTGGAGCAGACGGGAGGGGCCGTATGGCCTACTCCTGCTGCTATTTCTTGTGTTCTTGTGTGCTTGCGGAGCGTGCGAGGCCGATCAGGAGAGCAATGGAATAGTCCAATGTAGTGGTAACAGAGACAGGGATGAGGGTTTGAGCAGATGAGCTGAGGAAGGGGCAGAGACCGGCGATGTTATGGAGCTGGAAGTAAACGTACTTGGTGATTGAGGGAATATGGATTCGTAAACTCATCTCGGGGTCAAGTACGACGCCAATCAATAAATTGCAACCCTCCATATCTGTGTTTCAGTTTATTAGAATACTATATACCTCGAGTGATCAATGCTTCAATAGTAGTACTTATCAATAGATTTTCTGTTAATTCCAAATGTTCATGAATGAATAATTGATTCTGTCAGTGATAGGCCGTGCTGATATTTCAGATTGGTCTCTGCATCGTGATCAATGAATTGACTATGATGCTTCCAGTTCAATCTTTCCAATGGCTTTCTCACCAGATGGGAAATATTTGAACATTGAGATCTGATGGTGTCGGTGTGAGTTCAGTCCCACCTAATGTAGAGACGGGTCCATCTGCTGGGCTCTGCCTCAAACTGGAGTCACCTCTTAGATCAAAGTCCTTTACTCTAAAACACACACAAGATTCACTGTGACTGTGTTTAGAGACAGAAACTGATCTCACTTCACATCCCATTGCACGGCCTCATGCTGGATAATTGTGCTCGGTGGTCAGTCTCTCCCAGTCTCATTTCCTGTCTTACCTTGTAACCTGTGTGTACTGTCTACAGGACCGGTGTGTATCTGAGTAAATGGCACTTCTCTTACCTTTCTCCCCAGTCGATCTATTGAAGCACTTTCAATCGGAAAGGGCTCCCTGGTTGGTGATCTCACAATCCTGTGCTGGGTCACTTGATGTTGTTCCTCAGTCCACAATCCCTGTTTCCTTCGATCTGTGGAACTTTCTCAATCACTCCGCCATTCACCGGGAGATCTAATTATCACAGGGCAGAAAATTAGAAGAATATTAATGTTGTGAAGTGGAATGTAGTGTAAAGTGTTTTTCCAATGTTTCAGAAAAGTATATGTCCAGTATTTCTGTTTGATTTTATCCTATTCCTCAAGATTCCTGTCCCGCCCGTCTGGACTTACAGATAATCACCAGAATTCTCCCCGGCCTAGGCGCTGTCCGATCTCACTGAGCCCTCGGGTTACACATTGTCTGATCTCACGGGGCCCCCGGGTTACACACTGTCTGATCTCACTGGGCCCCAGGGTTACACACTGTCTGATCTCACTGGGCCCCTGGGTTACACACTGTCTGATCTCACTGGGCCCCCGCGTTACACACTGTCTGATCTCACTGGGCCCCCGGGTTACACACTGTCTGATCTCACTGGGCCCCCGGGTTACACACCGTCTGAGCTCACTGGGCCCCCGGGTTACACGCCGTCTGATCTCACTGGGCCCCCGGGTTACACGCCGTCTGATCTCACTGGGCCCCCGGGTTACACGCTGCCTGATCTCACTGGGCCCCCGGGTTACACAGTGTCTGATCTCACTGGGCCCCCGGGTTACACACTGTCTGATCTCACTGGGCCCCCGGGTTACACACTGTCTGCTCTCACTGTGCCCCCGGGTTACACACTGTCTGATCTCACTGGGCCCCCGGGTTACACACTGTCTGATTTCACTGGGCCCCCCGGGTTACACACTGTCTGATCTCACTGGGCCCCCGCGTTACACACTGTCTGATCTCACTGGGCCCCCGGGTTACACACTGTCTGATCTCACTGGAAGTTTCAGTCTATCTCCCGCATGTCCCCAAACCCTGAGCTCCGGGGCTGTGTGTTCAGTTCGGTGTTTTCCCTCACAGACTCACCGCACCCACCCCGAGCGCTCTGCCCCTGCCCCGGCCGCCCACCATCAGTCCGGTTCCCTGCGGACCCCGGTTCCCCACATTGTCCAACCGCTAGTTGCAGCAAACTGCGCGGCATCCGGGGACTGTGGCGTGGGGAGTGCGGCACCGGACATGCGCACTGCGGCCACGGCGCGTGTTCCTGCGTAAATTAATGACCGTCAGAGAATTCGCGGCCGTCGATTGGCTGCACGCAGCAGATTGCCAGCCACTGCCACCAATTGGAGCCGGCAGCGCCGCAGAGCCCCGCCCACTGTGATGAAGGCGCGCTGGGCAGCTCCGGGGTCACGTGGTTCCTGATTTCAAAAAATGCGGCCGTTCAACCGTTAAACAGGCCACGTCACAGCCCCGCCCACATCGCTTGTGACGTTGGTGCTGAGGGGCGGGACCGCTCGCAGTGCGCCTGCGCCTGCGCCGGACTCCCAGCTCACTCAATCCCTCACCCATGCAGTATTAATTATAACTTTTCTTTATAGAGCGCCTTTAACGTAGTAAAACGTCCCAAGGCGCTTCACAGCAGTGTTACAGGACACAACACATACATTTAACACAGAGCCACAGAAGAAGAAATTGCGGCAGATGACCAAAAGCTGGGTCAAAGAGGTAGGTTTAAAGGAGGGTCTGAAAGTAGGAAAGAGGCGGAGAGGTTTAGGGAGGGAGCTCCAGAGCTCGGGGCCCAGGCAGCTGAAGGGCCGGACACCGATGGTGGAGCGATTATAATCGGGGATGGTCAAAAGGGCAGAATTTGAGGAGTGCAGACATCTTGTGGGCTGCAACAGATTCCAGAGATCGGGAGGGGCGAGGCCATGGAGTGATTTGTAAAAAGTGATTTGTGATTATTAACAGCAACAACTTTTAACCGTGAGTCTTGTTTATTTTGTTTATTTGTACATGGGACGTGCTGGCAACGGAAGAATGACCATAATATGATAGAATGTTACATTAAGTTTGAAAGTGATTTAGTTGAATCCAAAACTGGGATCTTAAATCTAAACAAACAATCTTTTTTTAGGTATGAGGGGCGAGTTGGTTAAGGTAAATTAGGAAACTACATTAAAAGGCATGAAGGTAGATAAGCAACGGTGAGCATTAAATAATTAATACATAATTTACAACAAAAATTCATTCCTTTAAGGCACAAAAACCCCACAGGAAAGGTGGTCCAACCGTGGCTAACAAGCGAAGTTAAAGATAGTTTTAGATCAAAGGAACAGGTTTATAATGTTGCCAAAAGAGCAGTAAGCCTGGGGATTGGGAGCATTTTAGAATTCAGCAAAGGAGGACCGAGAAGTTGATAAGGGAAAATAGAATATGAGAGTAAACGAGCGAGAGACATAAAAACAGAACTGTAAAAGCTTCTATACGTATGTTAAAAAGGAAAAGATTAGCAAAGTAAATGTGGGTCCCCTACAGGCTGAGACAGCAGAAATTATAATGGGGAATAAAGAAATGGCAGAGAAATTAAACACATACTTTGGGGGGAAATTGCAGTTAGAGGCTTCCTTTGGGTGAAAGCCTCCGACCGGAATTATTTTAACAAAATTACCTGATGGTCCTAGAGGAACATAGGATTGTGGTCGGAGTCCTAGTTTCGCAGTACAGCGTACAGTAATATGTCTTCCAAGTATGTATTTGTATCCTGGGATCACGTGGGCCCGGACCACCAATGAACATCTCGTATTCTCATTGATAATAATGGGAGCTCTGGTTGTACAAGCTCCCATTGCTATCAACAACAACAATTTTATTAATATACCACTTTTAACGTAGTAAACTGTCCCAAGGTGATTCAGTGTTATAAGACAAAGCAAATAAATTTGACACTGAGTCATATAAGAAGAAATTACAGCAGATGACCAAAAGCTGGTCAAAGAGGTGGGTTTTAAGGGGCATCTTAAAGGTGGAAAGAAATGTCCAGAGGCAGAGGGGTTTAGGGAGGCAGTTCCAGAGCTTCGGGCCCAGGCAGCTGAAGGCACGGCCACCGATGTTGAACAGTTCTAATCAGGAATGCTCAAGAGGGCCAATTTTGAGGAATGCAGACATCACGTGGCATTGTGAGGCTGAAAGCGATTACAGAGATAGGGAGAGGCAAGGCCATGGAGGGATTTGTAAACAAGGATGAAAATTTTGAAATCGAGGCATTGCTTAACTGGGAGCCATTGTAGGTCAGCGAGCACAGGGCTGATCGGGACTTGGTACAAGTTAAGACATGGGCTGCCGAGTTTTGGATGACCTCAAATTTATATAAAAAATAGGAGCAAAAGTATGGCCCCTCGAGCCTGCTCCGCCATTTAATACGATCATGGCTGATCCGATCATGGACTCCAGTCCACTTCCCTGCCCACTCCCCATAACCCCTTATTCCCTTCTCGGTTAAGAAACTGTCTATCTCTGTTTTAAATTTATTCAATGTCCCAGGTTTCACAGCTCTCTGAGGCAGCGAATTCCACAGATTTACAACCGTCTGAGAGAAGACATTTCTCCTCATCTCAGTTTTAAATGGGTGGCCCCTTATTCTAAGATTTACCCCCTAGTTCTAGTCTCCCCTATCAGTGGAAACATCCTCTCTGCATCCACCTTGTCAAGCCCCCTCAATCTTGTACGTTTCGATAAGATCACCTCTCAATCTTCTGAATTCCAATGATTCGAGGCTCAACCTACTCATTCTTTCCTCATAAGTCAACCCCCTCATCTCCGGAATCAACCTCGTGAACCTTCTCTGAACAGCCTCCAAAGCAAGTATATCCTTTCAGAAATAAGGAAACCAAAACTGTGGCCTCACCAATACCCTGTATAACTGTAGCAAGACTTCCCTGCTTTTATACTCCATCCCCTTTGCAATAAAGGCCAAGATTCCATTGGCCTTCCTGATCACTTGCTGTACCTGCATACTAACCTTTTGTGTTTCATGCACAAGTACCCCCAGGTCCTGCTGTACTGCAGCACTTTGCAATTTTTCTCCATTTATAAAATAACTTGCTCTTTGATTTTTTTTTTCTGCCAAAGTGCATGACTTCACAATTTCCAACATTATGCTCCATCTGCCAAATTTTTACCCACTCATTTTGCCTGTCTATGTCCTTTTGCAGATTTTTTGTGTCCTCCTCACACATTGCTTTTCCTCAGCAAACTTGGCTACGTTACACTTGGTCCTTTCTTCCAAGTTGTTAATATAGATTGTAAATAGTTGGGGTCCCAGCACTGATCCCAGCGGCACGCCACTGGTTACTGATTGCCAACCTGAGAATGAACCATTGATCCCAACTCTCTGTTTTCTGTTAGTTAGCCAAGCCTCTATCCATGCTAATATATTACCCCAACCCCGTGAACTTTTATCTTGTGCAGAATGTTTTATGTGGCACCTTGTCAAATGCCTTCTGGAAGCCCAAATACATCACATTCACTGGTTCCCCTTAATCCACCCTTCTCGTTACATCCTCAAAGAATTCTAGCAAATTTGTCAAACATTACTTCCCCTTCATATATGCAAATATGTTTGATTAACGTGAAAATATAAATTGTGTTCACCGCCCTACCAGCCTCTCTTTGTCTGTCTCTCTCTCCTCCTAAACTGAGGGACATTTAACAGTGATCTATCCATCCCATCCTCATCACCCAGAGATGGCTATCAGAGTGAGCGGCAGAGAGACAGGCATAGTATCAGTCTTAAACACCCTAACTGTGTCTGCATATTAGGCTCAATACTAGTATCTCACATTCATGTATAACACCAGTGGGGGGAGAGAGACACACACATTATCAGTCTTACACTTGGCATCAGTGTCTCCATATTACACTCAGTAACAGTGCCACACTGTCATGTATAGCACCAGAGAGAGAAACAGTGTCAGTGTTGTACTCACAAGTGTGTCCATATCACGTGAAATAACAGGATCCCGCCTTCACAAACAGCACAAGAGAAAGGAGGGAGAGCGAGAGCGAGAATAGGACGGTGAGACACACAAACATGCACAGCGTCAGTTCCAGACTGACCTGTGAAGTCTGCTGTTATCCTGAAAGTCCCCATTGGAGGGACAGAAGTTAAAGTCTCTCACTGATATTGTACCACAGAAAGACACATTATTAATCCCACACTGCGGGACAGTGTCAGAGAGCGAGAGAAACAGCGCCCTACATTTAACCCTCGCTTGCCTGTTGTACTCTCTGTAATCTTGCAGCTCAGGGCCGTTCGGTATTACTCTCAGTGACCGAGTGTTTCACTCTGATTAAACTAAACTGGGACAGTTTCTGTCAGATAGTAACTCCTGCATTGTCCCAGCAAACACACCTATTTCCCCGTACCTCCGATGTTTCTGCAGGATTGCTTTGTGAGGGCAGGCTCATGAATAGAAAAACAATGTGCATGGAATGATCACAAATTGAGCATCTCAAAGGGACTTTAAACATTCTCTGTCCTTTTCCCCCCAGGCCCAGTTCCTTTGCTCATACTCTGATTAAAGTGAATTGGGAAAGTTCACTTTGCTGATTATAGACTGCGCATGCGCGGTTAAGCCCCGCCCCCTGTGTCGATTTCCAGTGAGCAGAAGAGCACATGCGCCCTCCCCTCCCCTCCCCTCCTCCAGCCCTGCCTGTGAGCGGCATTCACTCAGTGAGCGGAAGAAGATGGTTCAAACAGCCGGGAATGGAGACCCCACAGCCCCGGGGTAAGGCAGCGAGCAGCAGCCTCCTTACAGCAGCACATCCCTTTGGGAGCGTGTCCGCAGATGGGCTCAGAGATTGGCACTGAGTCCGGGGGAAGTTCACGGGGAGTTGGGGGATGTGTGTAACAGGCGGAGTGGAGCAAGAACTGGTCTCAGTGAGTGGGGGAAGGGAGAGGCCATTCTCGGGCTGTGTGTGGACAGCATGTGTCCCGGGTAAGGGAGACAGAATGGGAAGGATCTGCTGTTTACAATCATTGCTGCTTTCTCCCTCCAAACCAGTTGTGAACGTTCCTGCTTCAGTTCCAGTTCCACCGTGTTTGTTGTCCGAGACTCCCAAAGCAAGTGCTCTACTCGGAGCTCCTTCACGGCAAACGAATCAAAGGTGGGCAGAGGAAACGTTACAAGGACACCCTCAAAGCCTCCCTGATAAAGTGCGACATGCCCACTGACACCTGGGAGGCCCTGGCCCAAGACCGCCCTAAGTGGAGGAAGTGCATCCGGGAGGGTGCTGAGCACCTCGAGTCTCATCGCCGAGAGCCTTCAGAAATCAAGCACAGGCAGCGGAAAGAGCGTGCGACAAACCAGTCCAGTCCCCCCCCCACCCCCACCCCACTTCCCTCAACAACTATCTGCCCCATCTGTGACAGGGACTCTGACTCTCGTATTGGACTGTTCAGCAACCAAATAACTCACTTCAGGAGTGGAAGCAAGTCTTCCTCGATTCCGAGGGACTGCCTATGATGATGATCATTGGACAGTGAGCGGTGGAAGCAGAGCCGGACACTGAGGATTTATACAAGGAGCATCTATTGCAGGCACCGGGTGAGAAATGTGAAGGACATGTTTTAAACAGCGGCTCTTTGTTTTTGGTTGAACGGTTAGTGCCCTGGGAGAGGGGAGCAGCAATCTGAGCTGTGTAAAAGTCCGTGCCCCATCGGTTAGTCCCATTCCTGAAGCAGGGCAGGGGTTGGGTTGTGTCTAGATGCCAGTAAATTGTTGTAAATCTGCCCAACACACTTGGTGTGCAGAAGCTGAGTGCTGCAGTACTGCAGTGGAGTCAGACACTGACACTGTTTGTATCGCTGGCTTCCCTTTGTGAATGTTCATAATTAATATTATTTGAACGATTACATTCATCACTTTAATCTTTTCTACCCCTCCTATTATTGAATGATCAGAGATACCTTCTCCTCCTACAGGCAAGGAATTGAAGGAACCGGAACAAATGTGAAGTTTCCTCCACCTGAGGCATAAGGAACAGTGTAACCAGCTCCTTCTCACACACAGTAGGTACGGTACCTATCACACTGTGCGGATACACAGACAGGTTATCCGAATTAAACATTTTTGTGGTGCTGAATGGCTTCCTCCTATTCCTGTGTAACAGGCCCGAGGGGGCTGATGGCCACCTCCTGTTCCTAATTTAACAGACTGGAGATACTGAGTGGCCTTCTCGTGTTCCTAATGTAATAAACACGAGGGGCTTAATGGCTGCCTCCTGTTCATATGTAACAAGCTCTAGGGGCAGAATGACCTCCCCCTGTACCTATGTATCGGGCTAGAATGGGTTGAATGGCCTCCTTTAGTTCTTATGTAACAGGTTCCAGGGGCTGAATGGCCTCCTCCAGTTCCGATGTAACAAGCTCGAGGGGCTGAATGGCCCCCTCCAGTTCACATGAAACAGTCCCACGGGGATGAATGCCCTTGTCCTCTTCCTAATATAACAGACCTGAGGGGCAGAATTGCTTCCTCCTCTTGCTTTCTAACTCCAATGGCTGAATGGTCCTCTCCAATTCCTAATATAACAGGCTCAAGGAGCTGAATGGCCCCCTCCAGTTCCTATAATGTTCTCGGGGGGGCTGAATGGCCTCCTCTTGTTCCTACACAACATGCTTGAGGGTCTGATTGGCCTGCTCCTGTTCCAAAGTAAAAGGCTCCAGAGGATGAATGGCCTCCTCTATTCCTGTGTAACAGTATCCAGTTGATGCATTGCCACCACTAATTCCTTTATAGCAAGGCTGAGGTGCTGAATGCTCACCTCCTGTTTCTATGCAACAAACACGAGGGTCTGAAGGGCCTCCTATTCATTTGTAACAGGTTTGAGGGGCTGAATGGTGTCCATCTATTCCTGTAAAGCAGACTCCAGGGCTGAATGGCCCACTCCAGTTCCTAATGTAACAGAGTCGAGGGGCAGAATAGCCTACTGTTCCTATGTAACAGGATCCAGGGACTGAATGGGCCTCCTCTTGTTCCAATGTAACAGGCTCGATGAACTGAATGGCTTCCTCCTGTTCTGTATGTAACAGGCTCGAAGGGATGATTTGCCTTTTTTTAATTTGTTCACTAAATGTGGGTGTCACTGGCAAGACCAGCATTTATTGCCCATCCCTAATTGCCCTGGAGAAGATGGTGGTGAGCCACCTTCATCAACGGCTGCAGTCCGTGTGATGATGGTACTCCCACAGTGCTGTTAGGGAGGGAGTTCTGTTCCTCTGTAACAGGTTCCATGTGCTGAAAGGCCTCCTCAAGTTCACAGATTCAGGGACTGTTCTTCCCCGTTGTTTTGTAAATAGCATCGGGCAGTAAACAGGAGCTCAATGCTTCTTGCCCACCAGCTCTCTGATCGACGCTCCTCGCGCTGATTATGTTTTCTCATCTCGCTCAAACGTCCCCAAATGTTGCTTTCTGTTCCATCACCTCTAGGGTTATTAGCCAAGTTTGCATCGAGCACATCGTGATCTCACCAGTAACAGCACTTTCCCGATGGTTATCCATGAGGCTGCTTCTGATATTTTCTTCTGTGTAAATGTTAACCACCGTAAGTAACTGAAAAGCTTCATTTCTACAGCAACAACAAACACTTGCATTTCTGACAGATACAGAATTAATCCCACACTCGCTCACTGTACCACAGACTGACAGATACAGAGTGAATCCCACACTCACTCACTGTACCACAGACTGTCAGATACAGAATTAATCCCACACTCACTCACTGTACCACAGACTGACAGATACAGAATGAATTCCACACTCACTCACTGTACCCCTGACAAATATGGTTTATATAACGTATTAATAGCTCGTCTCTACTCCAAATATTTTTGAATCACATTTGTCGACTATAATGTGAAAAACTATTGTCTTTTAGGGCTGTCTCTGATCTGTAAATTTCACAGATATAGGATAAAACATACACTCACATACCAGAAACTGACAGATACAGAGGAAACACACACACACTTACCCCAGAATGAGAGATACAGAATGAATCCCACATTCACTTTGCACAAACGGACATATAAAGGTAAAAATCCTGTGTAACCCGGGGGCCCAGTGAGATCAGACAGTGTGTAACCCGGGGGCCCAGTGAGATCAGACAGTGTGTAACCCGGGGGCACAGTGAGATCAGACAGTGTTTAACCCGGGGCCCAGTGAGATCAGACGGTGTATAAACCGGGGGACCAGTGAGATCAGACAGTGTGTAACCCGGGGGCCCAGTGAGATCAGACAGTGTGTAACCCGGGGGCCCAGGGAGATCAGACAGTGTGTAACCCGGGGGCCCAGTGAGATCAGACGGTGTGTAACCCGGGGGCCCAGTGAGATCAGACAGCGTGTAACCCGGGGGCCCAGTGAGATCAGACAGCGTGTAACCCGGGGGCCCAGTGGGATCAGACAGTGTGTAACCCGGGGGCCCAGTGAGATCAGACAGTGTGTAACCCAGGGGCCCAGTGAGATCAGACAGCGTGTAACCCGGGGCCCAGTGAGATCAGACAGCGTGTAACCCGGGGCCCTGTGAGCTCAGACAGTGTGTAACCCGGGGGCCCAGTGAGCTCAGACAGTGTGTAACCCGGGGCCCAGTGAGATCAGACAGTGTGCAACCCGGGGGCCCAGTGAGATCAGACAGTGTGTAACCCGGGGGCCCAGTGAGATCAGGCACTGTGTAACCCGGGGGGACCCAGTGAGATCAGACGGTGTGTAACCCAGGGGCCCAGTGAGATCAGACCATATGTAACCCAGGGGCCCAGTGAGATCAGACCATATGGAACCCGGGGGCCCAGTGAGATCAGACAGTGTGTAACCCGGGGGCCCAGTGAGATCAGACAGTGTGTAACCCGGGGGCCCAGTGAGATCAGACAGTGTGTAACCCGGGGGCCCAGTGAGATCAGACCGTGTGTAACCCGGGGGCCCAGTGAGATCAGACAGTGTGTAACCCGGGGGCCCAGTGAGATCAGACCATGTGCAACCCGGGGGCCCAGTGAGATCAGACAGTGTGTAACCCGGGGGCCCAGTGAGATCAGACAGTGTGTAACCCGGGGGGCCCAGTGAGATCAGACACTGTGTAACCCGGGGCCCAGTGAGATCAGACAGTGTGTAACCCGGGGGCCCAGTGAGATCAGACAGTGTGTAACCCGGGGGCCCAGTGAGATCAGACAGCGTGTAACACGGGGGCCCAGTGAGATCAGACAGTGTGTAACCCGGGGGCCCAGTGAGATCAGACAGTGTGTAACCCGGGGCCCAGTGAGATCAGACAGTGTGTAACCCGGGGGCCCAGTGAGATCAGACAGTGTGTAACCCGGGGGCCCAGTGAGATCAGACCATGTGTAACACGGGGGCCCAGTGAGATCAGACAGTGTGTAACCCGGGGGCCCAGTGAGATCAGACAGTGTGTAACCCGGGGGCCCAGTGAGATCAGACACTGTGTAACCCGGGGGCCCAGTGAGATCAGACACTGTGTAACCCGGGGCCCAGTGAGATCAGACAGTGTGTAACCCGGGGGCCCAGTGAGATCAGACTGTGTAACCCGGGGGCCCAGTGAGCTCAGACAGTGTGTAACCCGGGGGCCCAGTGAGATCAGACAGTGTGTAACCCGGGAGGCCCAGTGAGATCAGACAGTGTGTAACCCGGAGGCCTAGTGAGATCAGACAGTGTGTAACCCGGGGGCCCAGTGAGATCGGAAAGCGCCTAGGCCGGTGAGAATTCTGGTGATTTTCTGTAAGTCCAGACGGGCGGGACAGGAATCTTGAGGAATCGGATAAAATCAAACAGAAATACTGGACATATACTTTTCTGAAACATTGGAAAAACACTTTACACTACATTCCACTTCACAACTTTAATATTCTTCTAATTTTCTGCCCTGTGATAATTAGATCTCCCGGTGAATGGCGGAGTGATTGAGAAAGTTCCACAGATCGAAGGAAACGGGGATTGTGGACTGAGGAACAACATCAAGTGACCCAGCACAGGATTGTGAGATCACCAACCAGGGAGCCCTTTCCGATTGAAAGTGCTTCAATAGATCGACTGGGGAGAAAGGTAAGAGAAGTGTCATTTACTCAGATACACACCGGTCCTGTAGACAGTACACACAGGTTACAAGGTAAGACAGGAAATGAGACTGGGAGAGACTGACCACCAAGCACAATTATCCAGCATGAGGCCGTGCAATGGGATGTGAAGTGAGATCAGTTTCTGTCTCTAAACACAGTCACAGTGAATCTTGTGTGTGTTTTAGAGTAAAGGACTTTGATCTAAGAGGTGACTCCAGTTTGAGGCAGAGCCCAGCAGATGGACCCGTCTCTACATTAGGTGGGACTGAACTCACACCGACACCATCAGATCTCAATGTTCAAATATTTCCCATCTGGTGAGAAAGCCATTGGAAAGATTGAACTGGAAGCATCATAGTCAATTCATTGATCACGATGCACAGACCAATCTGAAATACCAGCACGGCCTATCACTGACAGAATCAATTATTCATTCATGAACATTTGGAATTAACAGAAAACTATTGATAAGTACTACTATTGAAGCATTGATCACTCGAGGTATATAGTATTCTAATAAACTGAAACACAGATATGGAGGGTTGCAATTTATTGATTGGCGTCGTACTTGACCCTGAGATGAGTTTACGAATCCATATTCCCTCAATCACCAAGTACGTTTACTTCCAGCTCCATAACATCGCCGGTCTCTGCCCCTTCCTCAGCTCATCTGCTCAAACCCTCATCCCTGTCTCTGTTACCACTACATTGGACTATTCCATTGCTCTCCTGATCGGCCTCGCACGCTCCGCAAGCACACAAGAACACAAGAAATAGCAGCAGGAGTAGGCCATACGGCCCCTCCCGTCTGCTCCACCATTCAGTAAGATCTCTATTCAATACAGAATTTCAAAGATTCACAACTCTTAAGTGAAGAAATATCTCATCTCAGTCTTAAATGGCCGATCTCTTATCCTAATACTAGAACCCCTAGCTCGAGACTATCCAGCCCGTGTCAATTCTATGTTTCAATGATATCACCTTCCATTCTTCTAAACTCCAGAGAATATAGGCCTATTCTACTCAATCTGTCCTCAGCCCTCTCATCCCAACTTGTACCAATTTCCATTCACCCATCACCCCTATGCTCACTGAACTACATTGGCTCCTGCTCCATCCTTGTTTTGAAATCCATCCAGGACCTTGCCCCTCCCTATTGCTGTAACCTCCTCCAGCCCTACAACCTTCAGAGATCTTTGTATTCCTCCAACTCTGGCCTCTTGAGCAGCCCTAATTTTCACCCCTCCAATATTGTTGGCCGTACCTTCAGCTGCCGAGGCCATAAGCTCTGGAATTCCCTCCCTAAACCCCTCCACCTTCAAAATGCTCCTTAATAACTACCCTTTTAAACAAGCTTTTAATCCTGTGCTAATATTTCCTATGTGACTGGGTGTCAAATTCTGTTTGATAACGGTCCTGTGAAGCGCCTTGGGACATTTTACTATGTTTAAGGCGCGATACAAATGCAATTTGTAGCTGATAACTGAAGATATTTTGAATTGTAATAACAAAACTACAGGCATGGGGAATTGCAATAGATTGATAATTGCAGAGGAAGAGGATTGTTTTGTATTGCTAACAGCGTGAATTATTTTAACGTGAGGTGGCCCTTGCACATTAGCTACCACACGGGCTTGGCAAGGGGATCCAAGACGACTGGACACCAGGCTCTGTTGCATGTTTCCTCTGGCACTGACTCTCACTGGGATACAGTTTCCTCTAGCATTGACTCTCACTGGGGTACAGTTTCCTCTGGCATTGACTCTCACTGGGGTACAGTTTCCTCTAGCATTGACTCTCACTGGGGTACAATTTCCTCTGACACTGACTCTCACTGGGATACAGTTTCCTCTGGCACAGATTTACTGTGTATCTAATTCGTGCTGTCCCTGTCCTGGGAGTGCTTGATGGGACAGTATAAAGGGAGCTTCCCTCTTTACCGAACCCCATGCTGTACCTGTTCTGGGATTGTTTGTTGGGACAGTGTAGAGGGAGCTTTGTTCTGTATCTAACCCGTGCTCTGCCTGCCCTGTGAGCTTTGATGGGTCGCTGTAGGGGAAGCTTTCATCTGAATCTAACCTGTACTCTATCTGCCCGCGTTGAATCTGATGGGACAGTGTAGAGGGAGGTTTACTCTGTATCTCATCATCATCATTGGCAGTCCCTTGAAACATAGAAAATAGGTGCAGGAGTAGGCCATTCGACCCTTTTAGCCTGCACCACCATTCAATATGATCATGGCTGATCATGCAACTTCAGTACCCCATTCCTGCTTTCTCTCCATACCCCTTGATCCCTTAGCCATAAAGGTCACATCGAACTCCCTTTTGAATATATCTAACGAACTGGTCTCAGCAATGTTTTGTGGTGGAGAATTCCACAGGTTTACAATTCTCTGAGTGAAGAAGTTTCTCCTCAGCTCGGTCCTAAATGGCTTACCCTTTATCCTTAGACTGTGACCCCTGGTTCTGGACTTCCCCAACATCGGGAACATTCTTCCTGCATCTAACCTGTCCAATCCCGTCAGAATGTTATATTTTTCTGTTAGATCCCCTCTCATTCTTCTAAATTCCAGTGAATATAAGCCGAGTCGATCCAGTCTTTCTTCATATGTCAGTCCTGTCATCCCGGGAATCAGTCTGGTGAACCTTCGCTGCACTCCCTCAATAGCAAGAATGTCCTTCCTCAGATTAGGAGACCAAAACTGTACATAATATTCCAGGTGAGGCCTCACCAAGGCCCTGTACAATTGCAGTAAGACCTCCCTGCTCCTATACTCAAATCCCCTAGCTATGAAGGCCAACATACCATTTGCCGCCTTCACCGCCTGCTGTACCTGTATACCAACTTTCAATGACTGATGTACCATGACACCCAGGTCTTGTTGCACCTCCCCTTTTCCTAATCTGTCACCATTTAGATAATATTCTGCCTTCCTATTTTTGCCACCAAAGTGGATAACCTCACATTTATCCACATTATACTGCATCTGCCATGCATTTGCCCACTCACCTAACCTGTCCAAGTCACCCTGCAGCCTCTTGGCATCCTCCTCACAGCTCACACTGCCACCCAGCTTAGTGTCATCTGCAAACAAGGATGATTTGCTTCCACGCCAAAAAAGGATGAGTTCACAGGTGTTTCAATGAAGGACCTAATATTCCAGGTCCTGAACTATATGCTGAAGGGTGGAAGATGCCTGTGCGTGGCTTTTTTTAACGTATGGTGGCCGTTGCACGCCAGCCACTACATGGGCAACTCTGTATCTAATCTGTGCTGTGCCTGCCCAGGCATTGTTTGATGGGATAGTGTGGAGGGAGTTTTACTCTGTATTTATCCAAAGCTGTACCTGCCCTGGGAGTGTCTGATAGGACAGTGTAGATGGAGGTTTACTCTGTATCTAACCCGTGCTGTACCTGCCATGGGAGTGTTTGACGGGACAGTATAAATTGGGCTTTATGCTGCATCTAACGTGTACTGTATCCACCTTGGAAGTATTTGATGGGACAGTGTAGAGGAAACTTTATGCTGCATCCAATCCGTGCTATACCTGCCCTGTGAGTGTTTGATGGGACAGCGTAGAGGAAGCTTTACTCTGTATCTAACCCGTGCTGTACCTGCTGTGCGAGTGTTTGATGGGACGGTGTAGAGGGAGCTTTACTCTGTATCTAACCCGTGCTGTACCTGCTGTGCGAGTGTTTGATGGGACAGTGCAGAGGGAGCTTTGCTCTGTATCTAACCCATGCTGTACCTGCCTTGGGAGTGTTTCTGGGACAGCGCAGAGGGAGCTTTACTCTGCACCTAACCCATGTTGTACCTACATTGGGAGTGTTTGATGGGATAATGTAGAGAGAGGTTTACTCTGTATCTAACCTGTGCTAACCTAGCAAGTTGTGAGGAGGATGCAAAGAATCTATAAACTAATATAGATAGGCTAAGTGAGTGGGCAAAGTTTTGGCAGATGGAGTATAATGTGGGAAAATGTGAGGGTATCCACATTAGTAGGAATAATAAAAAAGCAAATTATTATTTAAATTGTGAGAGATTACAAAATACAGTGGTACAGAGGGATCTGGGGGTCCTTGTACATGAAACACAAACATTCAGCATGCAGTTACTGCAATTAATTAGGAAGGCAAATGGAATGTTGGCCTTTATTGCAAGGGAGTTGCAGTATAAAAGTAGGGAAGTCCTGCTCCAACTGTACATGGCATTAGTAAGACCACAACTGGAGTACTGCGTACAGTTTTGGTCTCCTTATTTCAGGAAGGATATACTTGCACTGGAGGCAGTTCAGAGAAGGTTCACGAGGTTGATTGCTGAGATGAAGGGGTTGTCATATGAAGGAAGGTAAAGCAGGTTGGGCCTGTATTCATTGGAGTTTAGAAGACGTAGAGTTGATCTTATTGAAACGTATAAGATTCGGATGGGGCTTGACGGGGTAGATACAGAGAGGATGTTTCCCCACGTGGGGGAATCTAACACTAGGGGGCATAGTTTGAGAATAAGGGGTCACTCATTTAAAAGGGAAATCAGGAGCAATTTCTTCTCTGAGGGTTGTGAATCTTTGGAATTCATTACCTCAGAGAGCTGTGGGGGCTGGGTCATTGAATGTATTTAAGGTGGGAATAGACAGATTTTTGAAAGATAAGGGAGTCAAGGATATGGGGAGTGAGTGGGGAAGTGGAGTTGAGGCCTGGATCTGATCAGCCATGATCTTATTGAATGGCGGAGCAGACTCGAGAGGCCAAATGGCCGACTCTGCTCCTATTTCTTATATTCCATATCTGTCCTTGGGAGTATTTGATGCGACAGTGTAGAGTGAGGATTACTCTGTATCTAACCCATGCTGTACCTGCCCTGGGAATGTTTGATGGGACAGTGTAGAGGGAGTATTACTCTGTATCTAACCCATGCTGTACATGCCCCGGGAGTTTTTGACAGGACAGTGTACAGAGAGCTTTACGCTATATCTAATCAGTGCTGTACCTGCCCTGGTAGTGTCTGATGGAACAGTGTAGAGAGAACTTTACTCTCTGCATAACCTGTGCTGTACCTGCCTTGTGAGTGATTGATGGGACACTGCAGAGGGAGCTTTGCTCTGTATCTAACCCATGCTCTACCTGTCCTGTGAGCTTTGATGGGTTGGTGTAGGGGAAGCTTTCCTCTGTATCTAACCAGTACTCTACCTGCCCTAGTTGTGTTTGATGGGACAGTGTAGAATGAGGTTTACTCTGTTTCTAATTCTTGCTGTACCTGCCCTGGGAGTATTGTATGGGACAGTGTAGAGGGAGATTTACTCTGTATCCAACCAGTACTGTACCTGCCCTTGGGAGTGTCTGGTGGGACAATATAGAGGGAGGTTTATTCTATTTAATCCGTGCTGTACCTGCCCTGCAAATATTTGATGGGACAGTGTAGACGAAGCCGTACTCTGTTTCTGACCCCTGCTGTACCTGCTCTGGGAGTGTTTGATGGGACAGTGTAGAGGGAACTATACTCTGTATCTGACCCATGCTATACATGCCCTGCGAGTGTTTGATGGGGCGGTGAAGAAGAAGCTTTACTCTGTATCTGGCCCATGCTATACCTGCCCTGGGAGTTTTGGATGGGACAGTGTAGATAGAGGTTTATTCTGTATCTAACACGGGCTATACCTGCCCTGGCAGTGTTTTTGGGACAGTGCAGAGGGAGCTTTGCTCTGTATCTCACCCGTGCTGCACCTTCTCTGGCAATGTTTGATGGGACAGTTAGAGGGAGCTTTAATTGGTACCTAACCCGTGCTGGACCTGCCCTGAGAGTATTTGATGTGACAGTGTAGAGGCAACTTTACAATGTATCTAATCCATGCTGTACCTGTCCTGGGCGTGTTTGATGGGCTAATGTAGACGGAGATTTACCGTGCACTGAACCTGTGCTAACCTAGGAAGTTGTGAGGAGGACGCAAAGAATCTACAAAGGGATATAGAGAGGCTAAGTGAGTGGGCAAAAAATTGGCAGATGGAGTATAATGTGGGAAAATGTGAGGTTATCCACTTTGGTAGGAAAAATAAAAAAGCTAATTATTATTTAAATGGGGAGAGATTACAAAATGCGGTGGTACAGAGGGATCTGGGGGTCCTTGTACATTAAACACAAACATTTAGCATGCAGGTACAGCAAGTAATTAGGAAGACAAATGGAATGTTGTCCTTTTATTGCAAGGGGGATGGAGTATAAAAGTAAGAACTGTACAGGTCGTTGGTAAGACCACACCTGGAGAACTGCGTACAGTTTTGGTCTCCTTATTTAAGGAGGGGTATACTTGCACTGGAGCCAGTTCAGAGAAGGTTCACGAGGTTGATTCCTGAGATGAAGGGATTGTCATATGAAGGAAGGTAAAGCAGGTTGGGCCTGTACACATTGGAGTTTAGAAGACTTAGAGGTGATCTTATTGAAACGTATAAGATTTTAAGGGGGCTTGACAGGGTAGATACAGAGAGGATGTTTCCCCTCTTGGGGGAATCTAGAACTGGGGGCATAGTTTCAGAATAAGAGGTCACCTGTTTAAAACTGAAATGAGGAGGAATTTCTTATCTGAGGGTAATAAATCTTTGGAATTCTCTACCTCAGAGAGCTGTGGAGGCTGGGTCATTGAATGTATTTAGTGTGAGGATAGACAGATTTTTGAAGGATAAGGGAGTCCAGGGTTATGGGGAGCGGGAGGGGAAGTGCAGTTGAGGCCCGGATCAGATCAGGCATGATCTTATTGAATGGCAGAGCAGGCTCGAGGGGCCAAATGGCCTACTCCTGCTCCTATTTCTTATGTTCTATATCCATCCTTTGAGGTTTTGATGGGACAGTGGTGAGGGAGATTTGCTCTGTATCTAATCCTTGCTGTACCTGCCTTGTGAGTGTTTGATGGGACAGTGTTCTGGGAGCTTTCCGCTATATCTAATCTGGGCTGTACCTGCCCTAGGAATGTTTGATGGGGCAGTTTGGAGGGAGATTTGTTCTACATCTAACCCGTGCTGTACCTGCCCTGGCATTGTTTGATAGGGGAGTATAGAGGAAGCTTTACCCTCTGCCTAACCCATGCTTTACCTGCCCTTGGAATGTTTGTTGGCCGGTGTAGAGGAAGCTTTACTCTGTATCTAATCTGTGCTGTACCTCCCCTGGGAGTGTTTGATATGGGAGTGCAGGGGGATTTTTACTCTGTATCTAACCTGTGCTGTATCTGCTCTGGCATTGTTTGATGGGACAGTGTAGAGGGAGCATTACTGTGTATTAAGACCCAAGATTGTAAGCCATCAGGTCCAGGGGACTTTTCCACCTTTCATCCCATTATTTTACTAGAGTCCTTTTTCTTTAGTGATTGCTTTAAGTTCCTCCCTCTCTATAGCCCCTTGATTATCTATTATTGGGGTGTTTTTAGTGTCTTCTACAGTGAAGACTGATACAAAATATTTGTTCAAAGTCTCTGCCATTTCCATGTTCCCCATTATTAATTCCCCAGTCTCATCCTCTAAGGACCAACGTTTACTTTAGCTACCCTATCCTTTTTACATACCTGTAGAATCTCTTTTTATATTGCTTGCTAGTTTACTCTCATAATCTACCTTCCCTCTCTTTATTATTTCTTTAGTCATCATTTGCTGTTTTTAAAAACATTTGCCAATGCTCTGGCCTCCCACTAATCTTGGCCACTTTGTATGCCATTGTTTTCAATTTGATACCGTCCTTTACTTCCTTCATTAACCGCGGATAGTTCTCCCGTCGCTTAAAGTCTTTCCTTCTCACCGAAATATATTTGCTCGTGGCTCAGGTAGTAATCCAGAGATTATTGCCTTTGTGGTTCTGCTTTTTAATTTAGCCCCTAGCTGCTCAAAACCCTTCAGCAGAACCCCTTTCTTTGTTCTACCTATGTCATTGGTACCTACGTGGACCACGACAACTGGATCTTCCCCCTCCTACTCCAATTCCTCTTCAGCCCAGAGGAGATGTCCTTAACCTTGGCACCGCGCAGGCATCACAGCCTTCGGGACTCACGCACTCGGCTGCAGAGAACAGTATCTATCTCCGAAACTATACTGTTTCCTCCCACTACAACATTTCTTTTTACTCCCCCCACTTGAATGGCCTCCTGTACCATGGCGCTGTGATCAGTTTGCTCATCCTCCCTGCAGTCCCTGCCCTCGTCCAAACAGGGAACAAGAATCTCGTACCTGTTGGACAATTGCAAGGGCTGAGGCTCCTCCATCACTACCTCCTGGGTCCCCACAGCTGCCTCGCTCGTAGTCACACCCTCCTGTCCCTGACCACGGACCAAAGTTGAATGAATGAATCTAAGGGGTGTGACTGCCTCCTGGAACACAGGGTCCAGGTAACTCTCCCCCTCCCTGATGTGCCGCAGTATCTGCAGCTCGGACTCCAGCTCATCAACATGGAGCCGAAGTTCCTCGAGCAGCCAACACTTACTGCAGATGTGGTCGCCGTGGACCTCAATGGGGTCAACCAGCTCCCACATGCAGCAGCAGTAACACATCGCCTGCCCTGCCATCTCGAATGTATTTAGTTAAGTTTTCACGTTTTGAAAGTTTAGATTTTTAATCCCAGCTCTTAATTTAAACCCAATGGCCAAGAAAAGAAAGAAAAACTGACCAACCAATGACTTCCCTGCTTTCCTATGATGTCACACTTTGAATCTTTTTACTTCTTACCCTCCCAGGTCACTTGGTGCTGTTTCGGCTGTCTGCTCGGCTGACTCACCCCCTTTGTAGGCTTACCGCTGCTCCCACTCTCGTGCCCTTTCCGAAGGGATGGGTGCAAGTAGGGTTTTCCCCTCGTGTTGGTTCTCTCACCACCTGCTGCAGGCCCAGTCTGGCAGCTATGTCCTTCAGCACTCGGCCAGCTCGGTCAGTAGTGGTGCTACCGAGCCAGTCTTGATGGACATTAAAGTCCCCCACCCAGAGTATATTCTGTGCACCTTGCTACCCTCAGTGCTTCTTCCAAGTGGTGTTCAACATGGAGGAGTACTGATTCATCAGCTGAGGGAGGGCGGTAGGTGGTAATCAGCAGGAGGTTTCCTTGTCCATGCTTAACCTGAAGCCACGAGACTTAATGGGGTCCGGAGTCAATGTTGAGGATTCCCAGGGCCACACCTTCCCGACTGTATACTACTGTACCACCACCGGTGGGACAGGACATACCCAGGGATGGTGATGGAGGAGTCTGGGACATTGGCTGAAAGGTATGATTCTGTGAGTATGACGATGTCAGGCTGTTGCTCGACTAGTCTGGGACATCTCTCCCAATTTTGGCACCAGTCCCCAGATGTTGGTGAGAAAGACTGGGCTGGGTGTGCCGTTGTCGTGTCCGTAGCCGGTGCGGAGGTCGATGCCGGGTGGTCCGTCCGGTTTTATTCTTATTGTTTTTCGTAGCGGTGGATCAATTGATGAATCAATATGATCTTATTGAATGGTGGAGCAGGCTCGAGGGGCCAAATGGACTACTCCTGCTTCTAATTCTTATGTGCTTATTCCCTATCCCAGATCCTGTCTCTATATTAAGAGCAATGGTCCCAACACTGACCCTGGGGGACACCACTGTTTATATCCCTCCAGTCTGAAGAACATCCATTAACCACTACTCTCTGTTTTCTGCCATTTACCCAACTTCCTCTCCACACAGCCCCACTCCCTTTAATACCATGAGCCTTAATTTGATCAACAAGCCTCCTGTCCGGCTCCTTATCAAACACCTTTTGACAATCCATCTACACAACATCCACTGCATTTCCTTTCTCACTGCACTGTGTTATTTCCTGCAATAATCCCTGCTGTCTGTCCTGAGTCAATCCATTTCACTACCAAATGTTGCGACGTTTACTTCTGTAACCACAATACCCCGCGCAGGGGTAAAGTGCTCTATCAATAACAACAGGAGCCCAGACGTGGGACCGGGCTGTGCTCTGAGCAGGTGCAGTGCCAGTGGTGGAGGTGGTCTGAGGCGGTAGAGATGTTCCACGAGTCGGTAGGAGCTTGTGGGCTCAGCGGAGGAATTGGATCCCTGGGTGGGATGGGCAGCTCCATAAACACCTGGTGTAGGCCTCAGACCCCAAATACGAGCCCGTAGGACCCATGTTTGACCCGCGGTGATAGACCTGACCGCTCGGGGTAACTAGCCGAATTCTTGGACAGGATCAGGATCGAGATGCGTGGTCATCTTGGTACAGGAGCAGAGGGCGGGTGGGGCTTTAGGGTCCCAGTGACCATGAGAGAAAATAATTTCCTCATTTATTCTCAATCTGCACAGACGGGATGTAGAACTGAACCCAACCAGAGAAGAGGGAGTGAGAAAACTGCAGATGGAAGAAAGAAATGATGGAGGTGGTGCGATGAGTTTGGATTTCAGCACAGGGTGGAGGGAGAGTGTGTGGGACGGGAATTTACAGCTTTGGGGAACAAGAGAGGAAAGAATGTTCCATAGAAATTAGGATTGTCTGTCCTCAATTTCTACCCTGCACTTCCAGTGCTGACTTTTGTAAACTCCTTTTACAGGATATTAGAAAAGGAGGATTTGCAGACGGGAAACTCAAACCAATCATTTGAAGATCTGACAGAGTTACTCAATTCACCTGTATATCATCGGCCTTTGAATGTGGAAGGATAAACGTTTGTCTGTTCTGTCTGTGGGAAAAGATTTTAAACTTCGTGTGACTGGAAAAGCACTGAGACACAGACACCCGAGTGAGAGTGTTCCAGTGCACTGCCTGTGGAAAGAGCTTTAACCAGTTGCACAGCCTGAAAAAACATCGCACCGTTCACGGCCGGGAGAAACCGTACACGTGTTGTGTGTGTGGACGAGACTTCAACTGATCGTCCAACCTGGATAGACACAAGGACACCCGCACCACGGAGAAACGGTGGAAATGTGGGGACTGTGGGAAGGGATTCAATTGTCCCTCTGCACTGGAAACTCATCGACGCTGTCACAACGGAGAGAGGCCATTCACCTGCCCCGTGTGTGGGAAGGGATTCACTCGTTCATCCAACCTGCTGGTACACGAGCGAACACACTGGGGAGAGGCCATTCACCTGCTCCGTGTATGAGAAGGGATTCACTCGTTCATCTGACCTCACTGAACACCAGCGTGTTTACAATGGGGAGAGGCCGTTTACCTGTCCCTTGTGTGGGAACGGCTTCACTCAGTCATCCAACCTGCGGATACACCAATGCACTCACACTGGGGAGAGGCCATTCATCTGCTCCGAGTGTGGTAACAGCTTCACTTGTTTATCCAACCTGCTGACACACCAGCGAATTCACACTGGGGAGAAGCCGTTCACCTGCTCCGTGTGTGGGAAGGGCTTCACTCGATCATCCCACCTGCTAATACACCAACGCATTCACACTGGGGAGAGACCGTTCACCTGCTCCGTGTGTGGGAAGGGATTCACTCGATCATCCAACCTGCTGAGACACCAGCGAGTTCACAAGTGACTGCAGCGGTTGAACTCTGCTGATATTGTTGCCGTTAATCATATCCAGGACTGAACCATGTTCACTCAGACAGTTGGGGTTTGTTGTAATTAATCCCTATAACTGGACTGGAGTTTAATTTTTTGGATATCATAGAATGGTTACAGCACAGAAGAAGGCCTTTCAGACTGTCGAGCCCGTGCCGGCTCTCTGCAAGAGCACTTCAGCTAGTCCCACTCCCCGCCCTTTCCCCGTAGACCTGCAAATGTTTTATTTCAGGTACTTTTATCCAATTCCCTTTTTGAAAGCTACGATTGAATCTGCCTCCACCACCCTTTCAGGCCGTGCATTCCAGATCCTAACCACTCGCTGCTTAAAAAAACGTTTTTTCTCATGTCGCCTTTGGTTCTTTTGCCAATCACCTTGAATCTGTGTCCTCTGGTTCTCCACCCTTCCACCAATGGGAATATTTTCTCCCTACGCTGTCCAGACCCCTCATGATTTTAGAGCACCTCGACCAAATCTCCTCTCAACCTTCTCTGTTCTAAGAAGAACAACCCCAGCTTCACCAGTCTATCCATGTAACTGAAGTCCCTCATCCCTGGAATCATTCTCGTAAATCTTTTCTGCACCCTCTGTCAAACAACTGTCAATTAAATCAGCTTTGTTTCCTACATACAGTGAGTCGATTCCTGGATTTCTCCAAGAGGAGACTAATTGATGTCCTGTTACCGACTGTTCCATTTTTGAGCCTTTTCTCTTTTGTTAAAGGAAGACTTGTATTTATAAAATGTTTTTCACAGCCTCTGTTTTAGTGATGTTGGTTGAGGGATAAATGTTAGCCAGGACATCGGAGAGATCGCTTCGAAATAACATCATGGAATCTTTTACGTCGACTTGAGAGGTTAGATGGTTCTGTTTGTTTTTTTTTTATTCGTTCATGTGATGTGGGCGTTGCTGGTAAGGCTAGCATTTATTGCCCATCCATAATTGCCCTTGACAAGATGATGGTGAGCCACCTTCTTGAACTGCTGCAGTCCGTCTGGTGATGATACTCCCACAGTACTGTAGGGAGGGAGTTCCAGGATTTTGGCCCAGCGATAATGAAGGAATGGCGATATGCTTCCAAATCAGCATGGTGTGTGAATTGGAGGGGAACGTGGAGGTGATGGTGTTCCCATGCGCCTGCTGCCCTTGTCCTTCTAGGTGGTAGAGGTTGTGGGTTTGGGAGGTGCTGCCAAAGAAGCCTTGGCGTGTTGCTGCAGTGCATCTTGTACATGGTAAACACTGCAGCCACGGTACGTCGATGATGGAAGGAGTGAATGTTTAAGGTGGTGGATGGGGTGCCAATCAAGTGGGCTGCTTTGTCCTGGATGGTGTCAAGCTTCTTGGGTGTTGTTGGAGCTGCATTCATCCAGGCAAGTGCAGAATATTCCATCACACTCCTGACTTGTGCCTTGTACATGGTGGAAAGGCTTTGGGGAATCGGGAGGTGAGACACTCGCCACAAAATACCCAGCCTCTGACTTTTGTTGCCACAGTATTTATGTGGCTGGTCCAGTTAAGTTTCTGGTCAATGGTAACCCCAAGGATGTTGATGGTAGGGGATTCGGCTATGGTAATGCCATTGAATGTTATGGGGCGGTGGTTAGACTCTTGCTTGTTGGAGATAGTCATTGCCTGGCACTTTTGTGTCGTGAATGTTACTTGCCACTTATCAGCCCAAGCCTGAATGTTGTCCAGGTCTTGCTGTATGCGGGCATGAACTGCTCCATTATCTGAGGAGTTGCGAATGGAACTGAACACTTTGCAGTCATCAGCGAACATCCCCATTTCTGACCTTATGAAGAAAGGAAGGTCATTGATGAAGCAACTGAAGATGGTTGGGGCCTAGGACACTGCCCTGAGGAACTCCTGCAGCGATGTCCTGGGGCTGTGATAATTGACCTCCAACCACCACAACCATCTTCCTTTGTGCTAGGTATGACTCCAGCCAGTGGAGAGTTTTCCCCCTGATTCCAATTGACTTCAGTTTTACTAGGGCTCCTTGATGCCACACTCGGTCAAATGCTGCCTTGATGTTGAGGGAAGTCACTCTCACCTCACCTCTGGAATTCAGCTCTTTTGTCCATGTTTGGACCAAGGCTGTGATGAGGTCTGGACCCGAGTGCTCCTGGCGGAACCCAAACTGGGTATCGGTGAGCAGGTTATTGGTGAGTAAATGCCGCTTGATAGCACTGTTGGCGACACCTTCCGTCACTTTGCTGATGATTGAGAATAGACTGATGGAGCAGTAATTGGCCAGATTGGATTTGTCCTGCTTTTTGTGGACAGGACACACCTGGGCAGTTTGCCACATCGTCTGATAAATGCCAGTGTTGTAGCTGTATTGGAACAGCTTGGCTAGATACGCGGCTAGTTCTGGAGCACAAGTCTTGAGCACAACAGCAGGTATGTTGTCGGAGCCCATAGCCTTTGCTGTATCCAATGCATTCAGCCATTTCTTGACATGGAGTGAATCGAATTGGTTGAAGACTGGCTTCCTTAGGAGGAGTCCGAAATGGATCATCCTCTTGGCATTTTTAGCTCAAGATGGTTGTAAACACTTCAGCCTTTTCTTCTCAGAAGATCAAGATGTAGAATCAGTTTGGGTGGAGATAAGAAATAATAAGGGAAAGAAATCACTGGTGGGAGTAGTACGTAGGCCCACTAACGGTGACTACACAGCAGGGCAGCATATAAATCAATAAAAAATGGAGGCTTGTAAGAAATACTGCAATAATCATGGGTGAATTTTATCTTCATTTTGATTGAACAAATCAAATTGGCCTTGAGGAAGAGTTCAAAGAGTGTATTTGGATGTTTTCTTCGAACAATACAATGTGGAACCAACGAGGAAGCAGACTATTTTAGATCTGGTAATGTGTAATGTGACTGGATTAATTAATGATCTCATAATAAAGGATCCTCTTGGGAAGAGTGATCATAACATGGTATAATTCCAAATTCGGGTTGAGGCTGAGAAACTTGGGTCTCTGAACTTAAAGGCAATTACAAAGGAAGAGTAAGATGGTAGATAAGCAGTGGCAAACATTTAAGGAGATATTTTATAACTCGCAGCAAAGATGTATTCCAGTGAGAAAGAAAGACTCTTAAGAAGAATGAACCAGCCATGGCTAACTAAGAAGTAAAGGATGGTATCAGATTGAAAACAAAGGCATACAATGTTGCGACGATTAGTGGAAGGCCAGAAGATTGGGAACTTTTTAGAAAAGAGCAAAGAACAACTAAAAAAAAGGAAAGGAGATAGATTGGGAATAAACTAGCAAGAACTATAAAAAGAGACAGTAAGAGATTCTACAGGTATATAAAAAGGAAGAGAGTAGCTAAGTTGGTCCCTTAGAGGATGAGACTGGGGAATTAATGGGAAATGGAAATGGCAGAGAATTTGAACAAATATTTTGTATCAGTTTTCACTGTAGAAGACACTAAAAGCATCCCAATAATGGATAATCAAGGGGCTATGAGGAGAGGGACAAGGTGGACAAGTTCCCTGGACCTAATGACCTGCATCCTATGGTATTAAAAGAAGTGGCTACAGAGATGGTGGCTGCATTGGTTGTAATTACCAAAAATCTCTGGATCCTGGAGAGGTCCCAGAGGATTGGAAAACAGCAAATGTAATTCCCCTATTTAAGAAATGAGGGAGACAGAAAGCAGGAAACTGTTAGCCTAACATTAGTTATTGGGAAAATGCTGGTGTCCATTATTGAGGAAGTAGCAGCAGGACATTTAGAAAATCATGGTACAGGCAAGCAGAGTCAACATGGTTTTATGAAAGGGAAATTATGTTTGACAAATTTGTTGGTGTTCTGTGAAGATGTAACGAGTAAAGTGAATAAAGGGGAACCAGTAGATGTCGTGTATTTAGATTTCGAGTAGGCATTTGATAAGGTGCCACATAAAAGGTTACTGCGCAAGATAAAAGCTCACCGGGTTGGGGTAATATATTAGCATGGATAGAGGATTGGCTAACTAACAGAAAACAGAGAGTCGGGATAAATGGGTCATTTTCAGGTTGGCAAACTACCTAATGGGGTGCCACAGGGATCAGTGCTGGGAGCTCAACTATTTACAATCTATATTAATGACTTGGATGAAGGGACCAAGTGTAATGTAGCTTAATTTGCTGATGATACAAAGATAGGTGGGAAAGCAAGTTGTGAGGAGGACGCAAAGAATCTACAAAGGGATATAGACAGGCTGAGTGAGTGAGCAAAAATTTGGGAGATGGAATATAATGTGGGAAAATGTGAGGTTATCCACTTTGGTGGGAAAAATATAAAAGCAAATGATTATTTAAATTGGGGAGAGATTAGAAAATGCTGCAGTACAGAGGGATCTACGGGTCCTTGTACATGAAACACAAAAAGTTAGCATGCAGGTACAGCAAGTAATTAAGGCGGCAAATGTAATGTTGGCCTTTATTGCAAGGGGGCTGGAGTATAAAAGTAGGGAAGACCTGCTACAACTGTACCGGGTATTGGTAACACCACACCTGGAGTACTGCGTACAGTTTTGGTCTCTGCATTGGAGGCAGTTCAGAGAAGGTTCACGAGGTTGATTCCCCACATTGATTGTCTACAAACACATTATCACACTGAAAGATACAGAATGAATCTCAGACTTGCACCCCATCTCAGTGACTGACAGATACAGAATTAATTTCATACACACTTACCGTATCAGAGAATGACAGATTCAGAATGATACCCAACATACCACACGGTACCAGTGACAGACAGAAAAGGAATGAAAGCCACACTCACATACTGTAACAGAGACTGAGATGATGAATGATTCCCCCACTTCTCCACCTTTGCCCAGTCATTTGCCTCCTTTATGTCTTCCAGACATGATGATTCTTCACAGGAACATAAACTGAATGATAAACACATCTGGATGGCGAGAGTTTATGAAGCCAGCCCGGATCTAGTTGAAAAAGGCAGAGCGTGCGAGAGGCAAGGAGGAGCCAGAATCAGGGTGAAAGGTTGGGCAGAGACAGCGGCCTCTGAGCTTCCAGATCTGCCTCCAGGCTTCACGCTCCAGCATTGAAATACTTGCCTGCTCCTCCCCCGTACCCTCTCCCCGCCAGTATTTAAACCGACGGGAAAGGCACAGGCGAGCACCCCTCCCCCAGCGGCTGCCGTTTCCTCTGTGCTGGGCTGATGACCGTTGAACTCATCAGGGAGCGGAGATATCCCGGGCCAGAGTAAGGGAGCAAACAGCAGCCTCCTTACAGCAGCTCATCACATTGGGACTGTGTCCACAGATGGGCTTTGTGTCGGGGTATCGGGGGCTGCTTGTAAGAGGCAGAGTGGAGCAGGAAGTAATTCGGGAACATGGAGTGATTGGGGGAAGGGAGCGGAGATATCCCGGGCTGTGTGTGTACAGTGTAAGGTAACAGAGAAAGTTAATCACCGCACTCTTTCAAATCATTGCTGCTTTTGTTCACCAAATCAGTAGTGAATGTTCCTGATTCAGTCCCAATCTGACAGTATCTGTTGTTCTTGAACATTGAACAGTGGAAACACAGCCTGACAGTGAGAATGTGAGGAGTGTCACAAAGTGCATCTATTGCAGACACCAGGACAGAAGTGTGAAATTGGACATTTCAAATTCGGTAATTTTGTTTCGGGTGCGTTGAGTTCTCCAGAACCGTGTTGAAGGTGATTGAGAGATACATTGTCGCTCCCTCAGATAAATCAGGATCCGGGCTCTGTGACATTCTGTTAACTGCACAGGCCCTTAACTCAGTTCCTATAGACTGAGAACAATTGTTGTACAGCCCAGGTAGCTGTGGTTATAATCCAGAAAGCGATTCAGAATTTTACAGGTAGTCCTGTGGGAGTGGAAGATATAAACCTCGACTGTATCAATGGGGTGATCCCATTCATGGACCAGTGCTGGGTTTGAGTTGTGTCTGGATGCTGATAACTTTCTATAGAACCGTCCTACACACCTGGTGTGGAAAATCTGAGTGTCGCTGCACTGCAGTGAGGTCAGACAAGGACACTGTTTGTATCACAGTTTCCTCTCTCCAGATACTTTACTTTATTATAAACATTACAACTTTATTTTATATTTTCCCCATCAGCTGTCCATATCATAACTAATATTGTTCTGGTATTATTCTCAAAGCAAAATACTTCAACAAGCCAGAATAAATGTGATATTTCCTCCACCCGGAACACAAGGAAAAGTGCAGGCAGCTCCTTCTCGCACACAGGAAGTACATTATCACTCAAAGCACAGAGACACAGGACTTGCCTCAATCCTATTGTCACAGGCAGCAGAAGCTGTCAGTCCAACGGTGATCCGAAGTGGCTGAGTTACATTGTGAATCTTACAGCCACATGGAGCAGTAGGATCAGAGAATACTGATAGGGGAGACTAGAACTAAGGGACATAATTTTAGAATAAGGGCCGCCCATTAAAAACTGAGATGAGGAGGAATTTCTTCTCACAGGGTTGTAAATCTGTGGAATTTGCTGCCCCAGAGAGCTGTGGAAGCTGGGACATTGAAGAAATTTAAGACTGAGATAGACAGTTTCTTAACTGATAATGGAATAAAGGGTTATGGGGAGCAGGCGGGGAAGTGGACCTGAGTCCATGATCAGATCAGCCATGATCGTATTAAATGGCGGAGCAGGCTCGAGGGGCCATATGGCCTACTCCTGCTCCTATTTCTTATGTTCTTATGCTGTTTCACCATTGAAACATATCACTTTCATAGACCAGATACTGAAATATATAGAATAAAATTCACACTTGCACACCAGAAACTGATAGGTCTAGATTAAAACCCACACTCAGACCGGAAACTGACAGGTACAGATTAAACCACACACTTTTTACCAGAAACTGATGGTTACAGATTAAACGCCACACATATACCAGAAACTGACAGGTACAGATTAATCCCTACTCTCATATCAGAGACTGAAAGGTACATCTTAAAAACCACTCTCACATACCAGAAACTGACAGGTACAAAATATCACCCACATTCATATACCAGAAACTAATAGGTACAGATTAAAACCCACTTTCACAAACCAGAAACTAACAGGTACAGGATATACCCATACTCTCATACCAGAAACTGACAGGTACAGATTAAAGCCCACAATCATAAACTAAAAATTGATAGGTGCAGATTAAACTCCACACTCATATACCAGAAACTGACAGGTACCGAATAAAATACACATTACATATTCCAGAAACTGACAGGTTCGATTTAAAGCACACACTCACATACCAGAAACTGACAGGTACAGATTAAAACTCAAACTCTCATACCAGAGATTGATAGGCACAGAATATAATACCCACTCGCATATTAGAATCTGATATGTACAGATTACACCCCACACTCATACCACACACTGACAGGTACAGGATAAAACCTACGGTCACATACCAGAAACTGACAGGTAAAGATGAACCCCACCGTCATATAACAGAGATTGACAGTTACATAATAAAATATACAGTCATATAACAGAAACTGACAGGTACAGAATAAAGCCCACAGTCATATACCAGAAATTGATAAGTACAGATTAAAGACCACACCCACATACCAGAAACTGACACATATAGATTAAACCTCACATTCACATACCAAAAACTGACAGGTAGATATTAAACCCATACTCATATACCAGAACCGAGAGGTACAGATTAAAATCCACACTCACATAGCAGCTGACAGGTGCAGATTACCCGACACTCTCATACCAGAGACTAACGGGTACAGAATAAACACCACACTCAATACCAGAAACTGACAGGTACAGATTAAACCCACAATCACATACCAGAGATTGACAGGTACAGAATATAATACCCACTCGCATATTAGAATCTGATATGTACAGATTACAGCCCACACTCGCATCCATCATAGGCAGTCCCTCGAAACGAGGATGACTTACTTCCAGCCAAAAAGGGATGAATTCACAGGTGTTTCAATGAAGGACCTAATATTCCAGGTCCCGAACTACATGTTGAAGGGTGGAAGATGCCTGTGCGTGGATTTTTTTAACGTGTGGTGGCCGTTGCACACCAGCCACCACACGGGCTTGGCAGAGCTAGGTCTTGGTCCAGTGGCAAGGATTAACCAAGACGACTGGAGACCAGCTCTGCTGCACGGACCTAGTGCGCACACATATCGCAGTGTGGGCTGGCCCGTGCTGCCCCTGGGCCCTCGCCTCTTCTGAGCCTAAGAGGAGATCTGACAGAGGTCTTTAACATTATGAAGGAGTGGGTGTGGTGGGTGTGGAGAAACGTTTTTCACTTGTGGACAAGTCCAGAACAAGGGAGCATAAATATAAGATAGCCAGTAACAGATTTGGGAGGAAGTTCTTTACAGAGAGTGGTGAGAATGTGGGACTTGCTGCCACGGGAAGTGATGAAGCAGAGAGCATTGATGCATTGAAGGGGAGGCTTGATGCATTCATGCGGGAGAGGGAAACTAGGGCAGGGTGGGAAGAGGCAATTAGAGTGAGAGAGGGCAGGTGTGGATTATAAACACCAGCATTGATCAGGCGGGTGAGTGGGCTGTTTCTGTGCTAAAGATTCTTCATTTCCAACACACAAGCAGCAGGATGCAGCGCTGCCCCGATTAATGATTAACTTCTTCGTCTTGCCACGAATAAAAATTCGATCAAAATGAATTGAAAAATCCAAAGATCAAGAGGTAAAGCTCACAGTGCCAGTCACCTCAAAAGAAGAGAGACTTGCATTTCTATAGCGCCTTTCATGACCTCAGGACATCCCAAAGCGCTTCACAGCCAATGAAGTACTTTTGAAGTGCAGTGACCTTTGTAAGGTAGGAAAGGCGGCAGCGAATTTGCGCAAAGCAAGCTCCCACAAACAGCAATGTGATAATGACCACTCTATCCGTCCCATCCGAAAGGACAGAAATGAGGGAGAGGAGAAGCGATGAATCAGAAGTGGTCATTCCAAAGTTTAAAAGCCCAGAGACCGACCGAGTAGGGAGGACTGGAGGGAGGTGAGGAGAGACACAGTTTTAAGGTCATAGGAAAGAGCGAGTGGGGAGCTGAATTTTGACACACCGGAGGAGGAGGAAAGGGTGTAGAGGACGTGGGGGGGGGGGGGGGGAGGGGGCGGATTTTTGCAGCTCAGGAAAATTCAGAGGAGCAAATGTTTGAAGACAAGAAGTTCGGAGGAGCCCAGACCAGAATTAATTCCACTGGTGACACTGGCGGCCCAGGTCACCCATTCTGTTTACCGGCTGCGCTTTCCCAGCTGTACATTAACTGGTTTCAGAGCAGAACGCGCGGCCAGAAATCAGTCTGTTCCCAAGAGCGACAATGATTAACTAAAGATTCTGCGTTTTACCTTTCATTCTAGTTTCCTGTGTCCCGTTAAAAACGACTCCACGGGATGTGGGCAGTGGGTGGATTGCGAAGCGCCGTGGAGTTTTTTAAAAACTTTATAAAAAGGAGTCTTATTACACACAGCTCGACGTGACACCGTAAAAACAAAACCTGCTACATAAAACCCTTAAGTGAACAAGATTGGTTTTATTCCACTTTGGCCACTGTCCAGACTTCATCTGGTAAAACTGCTAAAGGAATCTTTCAATTCACCTTATTACACATTGAAAAGTCTAAAAATATATGTATTTTTTTTGTAGCCAGCACTATCGCCTCCCACATAAAACTTCAAAAACAGCCGAAATGCACCCAACTCCTGTGGCTTGCTTTCAAGTGCTGCTTTTAAACTGAGCTCAGTTAGAAACAGAATTAACAGTCTCAGACATTTAACCCCACACACACAAGACTCGTTTAAACTGATCCTCTGTATTGTAGAAGACAACAGAAAGCTTAAAACGCAACAATTTGCAAACCAGCCCTTGCAGGACGTGGGGGGAGGGGGGTGGGTGTAGAGAGACAGGAGTAAAAATAGTTGCATTGAAAGCATCTGGCAGCACCAGTCTGGTCGCAATTAGTGCATCAGAGGCAGCATTAGCAGGGCAGAGCTGAAAGTAAAACTGCTCCACTCTGCAACATAATCTTCCTGCAGAGTTCCACACCAAGACATGAACTCCACGCAACACAATTCGAGTTCTCCTCCGACCTTGCACTTAAATTATCCGATCCTGCCCAGCACTCACCTTTAAAAAGAAAAAAGTCTTGAAAGAGCGGTATTTTAGTCCTTTAATAATCAGCTGGAATTATGTGTGGTTTGATACACGGTCGACCTTTGCTGCAGCCTTCCACGGTACAGAGAGTGTATGTGTTTGATCCAAAGTAGTTAGTACGACGCGTCAGGCTCCCCTGGTCAAATGCTCATCTTTACTTAATCCTTATTTCAAATTGGGCTCAGGGCCTGTACAGGTACATATTAAAACCTAAACTCATATTCCAGAAACTGACAGGTACAGGATAAAACTTACACTCACAAACCAGAAACTGGCAGGTACAGAATAAAACTTACACTCACATACCAGAAACTGGCAGGTACAGATTAACCCCACAGTCATATAACGAAAACTGACAGGTCCAGAATAAAGCCCACATTTATATACCAGAAATTGATAGGTACAGATTAAAGATCACACTTACATACCAAAAACTGACAGGTAGATATTAAACTCACACTCATATACCAGAACCGAGAGGTACAGAATAAAATCCACACTCACATAGCAGCTGGCGGTGCAGATTAACCCCACACTCACATACCAGAGACCAACGGGTACAGACTAAACACTACACTCAAATAATAGGGACTGACAGGTACAGAATAAAATACACACTCACATACCAGAATCTGACACCATTAGCTCCGGTGAGATCCAGACCGCCGTGCGTCTGCTGCTACCCGGGGAGTTGGCCAAGCACGCCGTATTGGAAGAGACAAAGGCGGTGACCAAGTACACCAGCTCCAAGTAAAACTCCACGCTGTCCTGACAGAACCAGAAACACAGCGGCTCTTTTAAGAGCCACCCACAACCTCTCTGAAAGACCCTTTAGACTCAATTTACTGTAATTATTTCCTTAACAAGTGTGTTTGAGAACCTTTGCAGTTCCAGCTGTGGATTTAGTTTTGAATTCTCATAAGCAGCTTCACTGTCTAGTTCGAAGTTAGGACCGCTGTTGAATTTCCCGCCATTCAAGCTACAAACACGGTTCCTCGTCGCTCTTTCCCATTTACAGCGCCTGCCGAGGAATTAAGAGCTTGTTCAGGGGATGAGACTCAGATTTCAGTCACCTGATTCTCTCGCAAGCCCTTTTCAAGTTTATTCTTCAATTCCTGTTACGGGTCAATCGGTTTATTAACCCGAGACTTCCCGCAGTGTAACAACCCAGAATGGGAGTTCTTACAGAGACCAGAACGGGGGCAATTTGAGCACTCTGTCCCTCTCCTCTTTTCACAGAAGGACTCCCAGTTCTGGTCTCACTCCCGCCTGTGCGGAGGATCGATCCATGATTTGTGATTCCCAACTTTTACACAGTTTGGGCTGGAATGTGTCCCGTTACAGAGTCAGTGGGGATTGATTGCCGTCCGTTACAGACAGTTTGAAAGTGAACGCGCATTTAATCCTGATTGTAACAGCCTGGAATTTGTAAGGGAAATATGGAATAAAATAAACGGAAGTCAAACCTGCTTGTAAATCTTTGGCTAATGGTGAATTTATTAACATAATCCGCACTTGAAAAAATTATTGGCGGGGTTTTTGAAATTAAAAATAATTCGGGGTGTGATTGTTGACAGGAATTCCTGCCCTCGTTTCATTGGTGGGCTCAACAGACAATGGGTAAGGCGAGAGACTAACATTCAGCGGCGATTTTAGTAAAGAATGATCATGACTGGAAGAGGCAAAGGAGGCAAAGTACTGGGTAAAGGCGGAGCCAAACGGCATCGTAAAGTGCTCCGTGATTAAATCCAGGGCATCACCAAACCAGCCATCCGCCGCCTGGCTCGCCGTGGCGGTGTCAAGCGGATCTCGGGCCAGATCTACGAGGAGACCCGCGGGGTGCTGAAGGTTTTCCTGGAGAATGTGATCAGGGATGCGGTCACCTACACTGAGCACGCCAAGCGCAAGACGGTCACAGCCATGGATGTGGTGTACGCTCTGAAACGGCAGGGCCGCACTCTATGGATTCAGCGGCTGAACAACGCGACCTTTCCCCCAAGCACAACACAAAGGCTCTTCTCAGAGCCACCCACCGCCTCACAGAGAGAGCAGCGATCTGGGAAAGGGGGCGAGATAGTTGATTTACATTTTGTTCTGTATAGATATGTTTTTTGCCAAGATCTATATTGTGGTGTTAGGTATTTTAAATTAGCATCTACACGATGGACGGAATGGCCTTTTAGTCTTCGAATCATAGACATTTACAACACATTCCAGGTGAAGGTAATACTGAAATAACTAATGTAATTAGAACATAAGAAATAGGAGCAAATGTAGGATATACGGCCCCTCGAGCCTGCTCCGCCATTTAATACGATCATGGACTCAGGTCTACTTCCCTGTCCCATAACCTCTTATTCCCTTATCGTTTAAGAAACTATCTGTTTCTGTCTTAAATTTGTTCAATGTTCCAGCTTCCACAGCTCTCTGAGGCAGCAAATTCCACAGATCCACAACCCTCAGAGAAGAAATTTCTCCTCAACTCAGTATTAAATGGGCGGCCTCTTATTCTAAGATTAAGCCCTCTAGTTCTAATCTCCCCTAGCAGTGGAAACATCCTCTCTGCATTCACCTTGTCAAGCCCCCTCATAATCTTATATGTTTCGATAAGATCACATCTCATTCTTCTGAATTCCAATAAGTAGAGGCCCAACCTACTCAACCTTTCCTCATAAGTCAACCCCCTCATTCCGGAATCAACCTTGTGAACCTTCTCTGAACTGCCTTCAAAGCAAGTATATCCTTTCTTAAATATGGAAACCAAAACTTCCAGGTGTGGCCTCACCAATACCCTGTACAACAGTCGCATACTCCATCCCCTTTGCAATAAAGGCCAAGATTCCATTGGCCTCCCTGGTAATTTGTTGTACCTGCAAACTAACCTTTTGTGTTTCATGCACAATTACCCCCAGGTCCCCTGTGTTGCAGCACTTTGCAATCTTTCTCCATTGAAATAATAACTTGCTCTTTGATTTTTTTCTGCCAAAGTGCATGACCTCACACTTTCCAATATTATACTCCATCTGCCAAATTCTTGCTCACTCACTTAGCCTGTCTATGTCCTTTTGCAGAATTTTTGTGTCCTCCTCACACATTGCTTTTCCTCCCATCTTTGTATCGTCAGCAAACTTGGCTGCATTACACTCGGTCCCTTCATCCAAGTTGTTAATATAGATCATAAATAGTTGGGGTCCCAGCACTGATCCCTGTGGCATCCCATTGGTTACTGATTGCCAACCCGAGAATGATCCATTTATCCTGACTCTCTGGTTTCTGTTCATTAGCCAATCCTCTATTCATGCTAATATTTTACCCCCAACCCCGTGAACTTTTATCTTGTGCAGAACTTTTATGTGGCACCTGTCAAATGCCTTCTGGAAGACCAAATTTACCACATCCACTGCTTCTCCTTTATCCACCCTGTTCGTTACATCCTCAAAGAATTCCAGCAAATTTGTCAAACATGACTTCCCCTTCATAAATCCATGCTGTTACATCCATGTTACAGCAGTGACAGATAAGAAAGGTGTTGAATTAAACGATGGGAGGAAGGCAGCATCAGGGCGGAAGGACAGTGAGGGTCCCTTGCCCTCACAGAAGGACTCTCAAGTCCTGATCAGAAGTGACCCTCAGACAATCTTGGTTACAAAGCGGTCAATGTCTCGAACATGTAGAAATCTAGAACGACAAACACAGCAGCGAGTTTGCTGTTCAGATATATATATATAGGAAAAAACGTGAATGAACCTTCCTCATAAGTCCGGCCGTCATTAACCATTTTTTGCCTGAGAGCAGAACAGAAACATAAAGAACGATGTATAAATCGGGAGGGAATGTAATTGATGACCTAATTCAAGAATTTGAGATTGTGGCGAGCAATAAATCTGATTGGATGTTTAAAGAGACCAATCAGAGAGATGCAGAACAATGGGAATTGACAACGCGCCAATGAACCAATCACAGTCATTGCCTTCGCCCATCCCTCATTAGCATAGGGCTGTGGGCGGAGTGTGGGGTTGCCTATATAATGCTAGCCTGGAGCAGAATTTCCTTCATATCTGTGCCTGATTGAACAAGACGATGCCCGAGGAAAAGAAACCAGCTTCGAAAAAGGGTGCCAAGAAAGTCATCAAGAAAACACCACCGAAGGGCGGCAAGAAGCGCAGAAAGTCGAGGAAGGAGAGTTACTCCATCTACATCTACAAAGTGATGAAGCAGGTTCACCCCGACACCGGCATCTCCTCCAAGGCCATGGGCATCATGAACTCCTTCGTGAACGATATTTTTGAGCGCATCGCGGGTGAGGCTTCCCGCCTGGCCCATTACAACAAGCGCCGCACCATCAGCTCCCGGGAGATCCAGACCGCCGTGCGCCTGCTGCTGCCCGGGGAGCTGGCCAAACACGCCGTGTCGGAAGGGACAAAGGCGGTGACCAAATACACCAGCTCCAAGTAAAACTCCACGCTGTCCTGACAACAAACCCCAAACACAACGGCTCTTTTAAGAGCCACCCACAACATCATTGAAAGAGCTGCACAAACACATCACCCTTCAGATTGAATTTACTGTAATTATTTCCTGTGTGTGAGAACCTTTGTAATTCCAGCTGTAGATTTAGCTTTGAATTCTCATAAGCAGCTTCACTGACGGGTTCGACCTTGGCGTCGCTGGAATTTCCTGCAGTGAGTAAACTACAAACACGGGCCCTGGTCGCTTTCCCTTTGCTCTCAGACCCGTTCATTCACAACGCCTGCCGACGAATTTATTTTGGGGGGCGGGGAAACTCCGATTTCAGTCACATTCTCACTCAAGCCCTTTTCACGTTTTGTTTTATTCCGTTGCGCTCAGTCCGTTTATTAACCCGAGACTCCCCGCAGTGTAACAACTCAGAATGGGAGTTCTTAGAGACTAGAACAGGGGCAGTTTGAACACACTGTCCCTCTTCTCTTTTTACAGAAGGAATCTCAGTTCTGGTCTCACTCCCAGAGCAGTTCCTGTGAAAACAAGTTCACTTTTACAAAGATGGAGCTGGAATGTGTCCCGTTACAGAATCAGTGGGGACTGAGTCCCGCCCGTTACAGACAGTTTGGAACTGAAGCCGAATTTAATCCTGATTGTAACAGGCTGGAATTTGCAAGGGAAACATGGAATAAGATAAAAGGAAACAAATTGTTTAGAAATATATGGCTAATGGTGAAGTTACTAACATAATCCGCAATTTTAACAATTATTGGCGGGATTTCTGAATTTTAAAAATCGTTCGGTTCTGACTGTTGGGAACCAATAATTTCAGCCCTGCTTTCATTGGTGGACTAAACAGGCTGTGATTGGTCATCGGAAACGGCCAATGAAATCCACGACTGATTGACCAATCACAAGTTCGCTCCCTGCATCCCTCCAGAAGGTATAAGAAGGGCAGATATGGGAGGAGTTTCTCATTCCTTGTCTGAACCTGCGGATTGTGGAAATATCTGGAAGAGGAAAAACCAGCGGTAAAGCTCGGGCCAAGGCCAAGTCTCGCTCCTCCCGGGCCGGATTGCAGTTTCCTGTGGGCCGTGTTCACAGGCTCCTGCGAAAGGGGAACTACGCCCAGCGTGTGGGTGCCGGAGCCCCGGTCTACATGGCTGCTGTGCTCGAGTATCTGACCGCTGAAATCCTGGAGCTGGCCGGCAACGCGGCCCGTGACAACAAGAAGACCCGCATCATCCCCAGACACCTGCAGCTGGCCATCCGCAACGACGAGGAGCTCAACAAGCTGCTGGGAAAGGTGACCATCGCTCAGGGCGGGGTGCTGCCTAATATCCAGGCTGTGCTACTGCCCAAGAAAACGACCACTTCGTCCAAGAGCAAGTAAAGCGGACAAGATTTAATCTAATAACCCAAAGGCTCTTTTCAGAGCCACTTACAGTATCTGTGAAAGGGCTGCTGACTGTATTATTGGAGACCTTCAGTTCAGTTACCGACAAATTGGTCTGTTTCAGACCTGTATGCGGGAGTTTTCAGTTCCTGGTATCTGCATTACGGTTCTCTGCTCACACAAACTCTTCTAGTTAGCAGCGAATAATTAAACTACAGTTGTCAGAGACTCAAAACTTGTATAAATACCGCAACCGGTTCCTTAAATATTCTTTAGTTTATCAATGAAAGCTGTATGAAGAGAGTTGGCGGTTATTAAAAGGACCTAGTTTAATTCTAGTCTGGTTTCTATGGATTCAACGCGACCCTCTCCCCCAAGCACAAAGCAAAGGCTCTTCGAAGTGCCACCCACCGCCTCACAGGGAGTTGGGGGGGGGGGGCGTGCCGGAGGGAGATATCGTTGATTTACATTTTGTTCTGTATAGATAGATATTTTCGCCAATGTCAATATGTTTTAAGTCCGCATATGCACGATGGATGGTATATCCTTTTAATTTCAGAATTATAGAAATTTATCATCGAAGCTTCCAGCACGGAAGGAGGCCACTTTGGCCCATCGTGTCCGTGCCGGCCAACAAAAGGTTATCCAGCCTAATCCCACAGGTTACGGCACTTCAAGTGCACATGGTAAGGGTTTCTGCCTCGACCACCCACTCAGGCAGTGAGTTCCAGACCCCCACCCTCTGCGTGAAGAAATTTCCCCTCTAAACCTTCTGCCAATTACTTTAAATTTATGTCCCCTGTGCTCACGGAAATAGGCCGTTTACGGCACAACTCTTTTGAGGAAAACATAATAAATTAATCCAAGTGCCCCCCACCCTCCACCCCGATCTGGGGGACACTCCAAACACTTTTCACGTGCCCTTTTTTTTTGATGATTTTTGTGGGGGGTTTTTTGGGCAGTAAAACCATAATTTACAAGTGTCCCCTATAAAAGGGGTGGGGGACACTAAAACCCAGCAATTAAAACAAATTGAACTTTAAAACATATAAAATCATATTAAAATTTGGTTGCCTGGGGTGACAATGCACTCCAGTCCCTCCCGCACCCACCTCTCGCGGAAGGCCGCGAGCGTACCGGTGGACACCGTGTGCTCCATCTCTAGGGACACCCTGGCCTGGATGTAAGCATGGAAGAGAGGCAGGCAGTCAGGCTGAATGACCCCCTCTACCGCCCGCTGCCTGGACCAGCTGATGTCACCCTTGGCCATGCCCAGGAGCAGTCCTACAAGGAGGCCTTCGGACCTACCCGCTCCCCTCCGCACAGGGTGCCCAAAGATCAGGAGTGTGGGACTGAAGTGCAGCCAGAAATTGAGGAGCAGCCCCTTGAAATAATGGAACAGGGGCTGCAACCTCATACATTCACTAAAAACATGGAACACGGACTCTTCCAGACTGCAGAAATTGCAGGCGGCCTGAGAGCCCGTCAACCGGCTTAAACATTTTATTGCATGGGACTGCTCCATGCACCACCCTCCAGGCCAAGTCCCCGACAAATAGTGGGAGGAGTCCCGCGTAGAGTGCACTGCATCGGGGACCCCCGCCTCCTCCGGACTGCAAGATGGTACGCCATGGCATGTCCGGATGACAGACGAGGATGGCAAGGTTGAGAGTGTGCAGAAGCAGCCCCTACAGGAAACCCCTCTGCGCAGAACTGAAAAGCACGGAGGGGATTTCTCCGAGGCGGCTCAAGTTGTGAGGCGCCGGCTCCCGAGGGAGGTTCCGGGGTTTGGCGCGATGAGGAATTCCGTCCGGACGGGGGTCAGTTCGAACGGGATCTCCCCATGTGCTTGAGCCTCCTTGACACACCTAATGGAGTCAGAGCCCAGAGCTGTTTTTAGTGACTCGATGGCATCGGCCACGCGGCCAGTATGTCTGGCGCCATCCAGCCTGCTCCTCCGCCATCGAGCAGGTCCCTGACCCTGGTCACCTCACCAGCCACAGCCCTCTCGTCCGACTGCCACCTGAAACCTCGGTCGTGGAGGTACGGATTCACGAGCAGCGGCTCCTGCAGGACAGCCGCCACTCCAGCTGGTGGAGAGCTGCGCTTGGTGGAGACTTTGTTCCAGACTCTGATGTGTTTCTGGTAAAAGACAGGCAGCCTGTGGATGGCGGTCCTGATGCTCCCCAAGCTCACAAACAGGAGCTGTGTGTCGTAGTTGAGGCTGTGCTGCTGGCGGAAGAAATACGTCGCCAGCGCACGCCACCTAGGAGGGGGCTCAACGTAAAGGTATCTCTGCAGGGTCTGAAGACGGAAAGTCGCGAACTGGGTGCTGATGCATACCAACGACTGACCGCCCTCCCTCAGTGGGAGACTCAAGACCGCTGCAGAGGCCCAGTGCTTCCTGTTGTTCTAGAAGAAGTCCACCAGCTTCTTCTGTATCTTGGCGACAAACGCAGGGGGAGGGGTCAAAGTGACCAGCCGGTACCACAGCATAGCGGCCACCAGCTGGTTTATGACTAGCACTCGACCCCTGTAGGACAGCACTCGGAGCAGTCCTGTCCAGCGCCCTAGGCGAGTGGCGACCTTGTCCTCCAGCTCTTGCCAGTTCACTGGCCAGGCTTCCTCGTCGGGGCTAAGGTAGACTCCCAGATAGAGGAGATGGGTCGTGCTCCAAGCAAAAGGCCTGAACTCCTCCGGCAGGGAGTCCACCCGCCACTGATCCACCAGGAGTCCGGAACATTTCTCCCAGTTGATCCTGGTGGAGGATGCGGCCGAGTAAATCTCCTGGCACTCACACATCCTCCGCAGGGCAACGGGATCCTCTACCGTGCGGAGCATGTCATCGGCATAAGCCGAGAGGACGACCTCCATGCCCGGCCCTTGCAGAGCCAGCCCCGTCAACCTCGTCTGCAGGAAAGGCTCCACGCAGATGGCATATAACTGGCCGGACATGGGGCATCCCTGGCACACCCCTCTCCTAAAGCGAAGGGGCGCCGTCAAGGACCCGTTAACCTTAATCAGACACTCCGCGGCGGCGTACAAAAGTCGGATCCGGGTGACGAAATGCGTCCCGAACCCGAAAGTGCGCAGAGTTCCGAACAGATAGTCGTGATCCACCCTGTCGAACACCTTCTCTTGGTCTAGAGATAGGAAGGCGACTGACAGACCAGCCTCCTGGGAGTGATGGATGAGGTCCCGGACCAGATGGATGTTATCATGGATTGTCCGGCCTGGGACCGTGTAGGACTGGTCATGTGGTCCAGCACGGCGCCAAGGCGAGCAGATATCACCCTGGCAAAGATTTTGTAGTCCGTGCTGAGGAGGGAGACTGGGCGCCAGTTCTTAAATAGGCGGAGATCGCCCTTCTTCGGCAGCAGGATGATAACTGCCCTGTGCCAAGAGAGGAGCATCTCCCCGGTCGCCAGACTTTCCCCCAGGACCCGCATGTAGTTGCCCCCCAGGACGTCCCAGAATGCCCTGTAGAACTCCACGGTCAGCCCGTCCAGCCCCGGGGCTTTTCCCCTCGAGAGCCGGTTGAGGGCGCTGGTCAGCTCCGCCAAGCTTAGCGGAGCTTCCAGATTTTCACCGCACTCCGGGCCGATCTTCAGCAGGTCCTCCCACAAAACTCTATGCGCTTCCTCGCTGGATGGCTCCAGAGAGAACAGAGCCCCATAATATCCTCGGGCCCTGTTGCTGACGCCCTGTGGATCCGAGATGAGAGAGCCGTCGTCGGCCAGCAGCGTCAAGAGCTGCTTATGGACACCCTGTTTTTTTTCCAGCGAGTAGAAGAAGGGGGAGCCGTGGTCCAGATCCCACAGGAATCAGATCCGTGACCTCACAAACATGCCTCGGGACCCGACAAACTGCAGGTCCTTCAGCGCAGCCTTCTTTGCTTCATACACCGTCCGCAGGGCCGGGTCCTCGACGACTTCACCGAGACGGGATTCCAGGTCGAGCACCTCTTTTTCTAGGCGCCCGACCCTGGCCGCCCGCCCCTTGGTCGACCCCCTCACATACTCTTGGCAGAAGACACGGACGTGAACCCTGCCCACGTCCCACCATAACCTCAAGGAGGGGAAGCCCCCCTGCTTCCTTCTCCTGTCAGCCCAGAAACGACGGAACGAGTCCTGGAACCGCTCGTCCTCCAGCAGCTGGTTGTTAACATGCCAGTACGCGGACCCCATCCTCGCGCGGAGCGAAGCGAGCTCCGCCCACACCAGGTGGTGGTCCGAACACGGCACCGGCTGCATGGAGGCCGCCGGAACACAGGAACTGTATGCTCAAGATACATAAAGGCGGTCAATTCTGGACCATCCTACTCCAGGCCTCACCCAAGTAAAGGCGCTGGAGTCGGGATGGAGATTTCGCCAAATGTCCACCAAGTCGAAGGACCTGACCAGGTCCCTCAACTTCTTGATCACTGTCATGCTCTGCGGGGCACCGGAACGGTCCCTCACCTCGAGGGTGCAGTTGAAATCCCCTCTGAGGACAATGCAGTCACCGACGGAGCCAAGAAGAGCGGACACTTCTTCAAAGAAGCGCGTTTGCTGCGGGCCGGGCTCAGGGGCGTACATGTTCACGAGATGGAGTGGCACGTCCCCCAAGCGAACCGTGACATGCAGCAAGCGGCCTGGCACGGGCTCCTCGACCCCCAAGATCTCCGGCTGAAAATGCGGGGCCAGCAAGATGGCCACCCCACAAGAAGTGGCAGTGAGGTGGCTCATGCGGACCTCTCCTTGTCATTCCAGGAGCCACGTGGCTTCATCTCCCGGAACGGTGTGTGTTTCTTGCAGGAAGCACACCACATATTTCCCCTCCCGCAGGAGCGAAACATTGTTAAATCTACGGCATGCCTCTCTGCCGCCGTTGATGTTGAGGCTGGCTATGGTTATCTTCATGACAAAAGCATAGTGCAACCTCTACCTGAACATATTGTGGGAGGGTGGGGCAGAGGAGTCGTTTGTTGACCTCCACTCCCTCAGCAGCCCAGCGAGGAACGTTTTGAACTGGCGCAGCTCAAGGCTTTGCGCCTTAGATAAGGGCCCGCCCGTGGCCATGGTTTTAGTGGCAGCACGGACGGACCTGATAAGGAGCGCCGGCTCGGACTATTTTTCCAGGGCCAGATGGGCTCGGTTGCGGCAACCCTGGCTCTGGACCATAAAGTCCCGGAGCTCCTTTACAGGAATGAGGGGGGATTCAGCAGCGGGCACGAGGAGATCCACCGCCTCACTGGCGATGGACTCGAGATCTTCTCCCGCGCCCTCCACCGAGTCCCCATTCCCCTCCAGGAGGGCGCCGCCAGCATCCGGTCCGTCGACTGCCCGAGGTATGGCAAATGGCCCAGCCGCTGCATCCGGCCCTGGCTCTGCTCCGATCCCACCCCGAGGAGTCCCCACTGGGCTCTTTTAATTGTGGTGCTGGGTCAGGAAGCGGCAGCGGAAGGGGTTCCCCCTCCACCCCAGGCACCGGGGAACATGGAGAGACCTGGTCGAAGAACCGCTCCAGGTCCTCCAAGTCCCCCAGCTCCAAAGTTGGGGGCGAGGGTTGGTGTTCTTCCCCATTCCCACCATCACCCCCCAGCCCAGCGTGTGTAGGTTCTTTAAAATTATTAAAATCTTCTTTATCTGCCGGATCGAGCAACTCCCGGGGGAAGTTGGATAATGGCTGGGCGGGCTCAGGTTCGGCCTTTTCGGCCCCGCCCACCTCAGTCCCCGGGACGCCCGACCCGGCAGCGACGCATTCCTCCACTGGCCCCGCGCCCCCCACGACAGGCACGCCATCCCCGGGAGGCAGAGGCTGGGCAGCCTCGACTGTCTGACCCTCCCCGGGGACAGATTCCCCCCGCCTACGGCGCAGTTTGGGGGCACTGGTGGGGGACACGGGACATGCGGCGGGCACCGACTCCTCCGCGGAGGGAAGTTATTCCCCCTCCGCCTCATTGGAGCAGCGCCTCCTTTTTTGTCTGGTGGGGCATGGAGACAGGGATAACTCAATGTCTGCCGAGCCCTCCCGCTCCGCCCCCCCCTTTTGCTTTTCTTGCCCGCGCCCGAGCCCCTCTGCGGTATTGGACGAGGGCTCGGGCACGGGCTCAAGGCACCCCGCACTCGCTGGTGACAGGGGTGGGCCGAGCGCGGTGATGGGGCTGTCCGGTGCACTGAGGGGACGCACCTCAAGGTATTTCACCTTCCTCCGTGCCTTCCTTCTGCCCGGCTGCTCTCCCTACCCCCCGCTGGAGGCCATGAAGACAAAGGCCTCCAACGATGTCCGCGCATCCACGCGGACGCTACTAGGGGGAGAGGTGGTGGTGGCGCCAGCCTTGGCCGCCTTTGGTGTTTTGGCGGCCTTGGAGGTGGGGCAGTTCTTGCGAACGTGCCCCACCTCCCTACAAGCATGGCACCGCACGCTGTCCGACGTCCAAAAGATGCGGTAGGCAGTCCCCTCATGCACCACATTGAAGGTGCCCTCCATCGTCTCCTCCAGCGCCAGCCGGATAAAAAGCTGGCGGCGGAAGGAGAACACCTGACGCAGGCTGGTCTCCCTGAGTCCGAGCGGTATCGGGTTAATCCCCGATTTACCTCCCCCAGTTGATATAGGTGGGGGAGCAGGAGCTCAGCGGGAACAAAGGGCGGGACATTCGAAAGAATGACCCTCTGCGCGGTGGCCTCGAGAGGGTCCACCGGCAGGAACGCCCCGCCCACCGTGAGCCCCTTTTCACGGGCCAGGGACACCGCCCGCTCTGACCCCAGGAAGAACACAGCCTTCGCGGACATCTTGGAGGCCGCGACAATGGCCAAGGGGCTGACTACCCCAGCCATCGCCCGCACGCACTCCTCGATGCTCATAGTGGGGTGAGTGTAGCTCTTGACCCCATGTTTTTTAGTTATTAATCTAAATGGTGGCAGGGCAGCAGGAGGCACCGTGGCTGCGGACACCGCCTGCGCGTACGTCTTAACTGGCCCTGCCACCGACATGGATGGGGTTGCCATCATGGGGTCCCTTTAAGGGCTACACGCACCCCAAAGTCACACGCCTTAATGGTCTTAATAGGCCTCGTTAAATGTGTGAGCTCTTAATGAGGCACACCTCTCCCCTGGTTAACGATTGGGGAGGGGCCTTGCTCCCTCTGCTCAGTTGTCTTGATTTTTTAATTAGGAGGAAAGGGGTCTCAGGGAGAGAGGGGAGAGACAGAGAGAGAGAGAGAGATAGAGTGAGAGAGAGGGGGTGGGAAAGAGGGAAGCTGTGAGGGCAGGTCTCCCCTCACAGTGCTGGGTGGGTGTTTTGCTGGGGTGTACTCCCCAGATGGCAAAATAACACAGTCTTATTAGGTGGTCTTCGGGTGGGGGTGTTTCTGCCTCGACCACCCATTCAGGCAGTGAGTTCCAGACCCCAACCCTCTGCGTGAAGAAATTTCCCCTCTAAACCTGCCAATTACTTTAAATTTATGTCCCCTGTGCTAAGGGAAATAGGCCGTTTACGGCACAGAAGGTACGGCATATTCCAGGTGAAGGTAACACTGAAACAACTAATGTAGTTACAGCAGTGACAGATAAGAAAGGTGTTGAATTAAACGGTGGGAGGAAGGCAGCATCAGGGCGGAAGGACAGTGAGGGCCTTTTGCCTCATAGAAGGACTCCCAAGTCCTGACCAGAAGTGACCCTCAGGCAATCTCGGTTACAAACCGGTCAATGTCTGTCGAACATGTAGACATCTAGATCGATAAAGAATAGAATATGGCTCGGGAGGGAATGTAACTGATGACATAATTCAAGAATTTGAGATTGTGGCGAGCAGTAAATCTGATTGGATGTTTAAAGAGACCAATCAGAGAATTACAGAACAATGGAAATTGACTACGCAGCGAGTGAACCAATCACAATCGTTGCCTTCACCCATTCCTCATTAGCATAGGGCTGTGGGCGGAGTGTGGGGCTGCCTATATAATACGAGCTCCGAGCTAAGTTTACGTCATGTCTGCGTTGAATTGAACAAGACGATGCCTGAAGAGAAGAAATCAGTTACTGCCAAGAAAGGCGCCAAGAAAGTCATCAAGAAAACACCACCGAAGGGCGGCAAGAAGCGCAGAAAGTCGAGGAAGGAGAGTTACTCCATCTACATCTACAAAGTGATGAAGCAGGTTCACCCTGACACCGGCATCTCCTCCAAGGCCATGGGCATCATGAACTCGTTTGTGAACGATATTTTCGAGCGCATCGCGGGTGAGGCTTCCCGCCTGGCCCATTACAACAAGCGCTGCACCATCAGCTCCCGGGAGATCCAGACTGCCGTGCGCCTGCTGCTGCCCGGGGAGCTGGCCAAACACGCTGTGTCGGAAGGGACAAAGGCGGTGACCAAGTACACCAGCTCCAAGTAAAACACCACGTTGTCCTGACAGAACAAACCCCAAACACAACGGCTCTTTTAAGAGCCACCCACAACCTCTCTGAAAGAGCTGCACAAATGCGTCATCCTTTAACCTCAAATTACTGTAGTTATTTCCTGAGCAAGTGTTTTTGACAACATTTAAAGATCCAGGGTAGATTTAGATACGAATTTTCAGATAAGCGGTTTTACTGTCCGGTTCAGCCTTAGCTTCTCTGATGAATTTCCCTCCCAGTAAACTACAAACACTCCCTGGTCGCCTGTCGACGAATTATGGTCTTGTTTTAAGGGTTGAGACTCAGACTTTACTCACCTCATTATTTCTCAAGCCCTTTTCAATAAAAAAAAAATTCTAGTTAGTCAACCCGCTTATTACCCGGGGCCTGCGTGTGCAACAACCCAGAATGGGAGTTCTTACAGAGACCAGAACGGGGCAGTTTGAACACTCTGTCCCTCTTCTCTTTTCACAGAAGGACTTCCAGTTCTGGTCTCACTCCCGCCTGTGCGGAGGATCGATCCATGATCTGTGATTCCCAAATTGTACAAAGATTGAGCTGCAATGTGTCCCGTTACAGAATGTTTGAAAGTCAACCCGAATTTAATCCTGATTGTAACATCCTGGAATTTGGAAGGCAATATGGAATAAAATGTGTTTGGAAATCTTTAGCTAATGATGAATTTATTAACATAATCCGCATTGTAAAAATTATTGGCGGGGTTTTTGAAATTGAAGATTCGTTGGAAGTCGAACAATAATTTTCGCCCTCTTTTCAGTGGCAGGCTAAGCAGATGGTGATTGGTCATCGGAAAAGACCAATGAAATGCAACGCAGAGCGACCAATCACAAGTTCACTCCCTGCATCCCTCCAGAATGTATAAGAAGAACAGATGTGGGAGGAGTTTCGCATTCTTTCTCTGAATCTGTGGATTGTGGAAATGTCTGGAAGAGGAAAAATCGGCGGTAAAGCTCGGGCCAAGGCCAAGTCTCATTCTTCCCGGGCCGGACTGCAGTTCACGCGTTCACAGGCTTCTGCGAAATGGGAACTACGCTCAATGTGTGGGTGCCGGAGCCCCGGTCTACATGGCTGCTGTGCTCGAGTATCTGACCGCTGAAATCCTGGAGCTGGCCGGCAACGCGGCCCGCGACAACAAGAAAACCCGCATCATCCCCAGACACCTGCAGCTGGCCATCCGCAACGACGAGGAGCTCAATAAGTTGCTGGGAAAGGTGACCATCGCTTAGGGCGAGGTGCTGCCGAATATCCAGGCTGTGCTGCTGCCGAAGAAAACCACCACTTCGTCCAAGTAAAGCGGACAAGATTTAATTTAATAACCCAAAGGCTCTTTTCAGAGCCACCCACAGTATCTGTGGAAGGGCTGCTTACTGACTTAATGGAGTCAGAGCCCTTGAATTCATGTACCGATAGATTGGCCTGTTTCAGACCTGTAAACATAGAAAATAGGTGTAGGAGTAGGCCATTCGGTCCTTCGAGCCTGCACCACATTCAATAAGATCATGGCTGATCTTTCACCTTAGTACCCCTTTCCTGCTTTCTCTCCATATCCCTTGATCCCATATCCCGTAAGGGCCGCATCGAACTCCCTCTTGAATATATCCAACGAACTGACATCAACAACTCTGCCGCAGGGAATTCCACAGGTTAACAACTCTGAGTGAAGAAGTTTCTCCTCATCTCTGTCCCAAATGGTTTACCCCTTATCTGTATGGGGGAGTTTTCAGTTCCCGGTCTCTGCTCACACATACACTCTTCCAGTTAACAGCGAATAATTGAACTACAGTTGTCACTCAACAATTGTATAAATACCGCCACCGGTTCCTTAAATATTCTTTAATCTGTCTATGAAAACTAGAGAGTCGGCGGTGATGAATTAATGCTTGTAATAAAAGGGCCTAGTTTAATTCTGGTCTGGTTTGAGATAATTTGAATGCTGCTTCTGTTCCCGGGCTGTGTATTTCTCTGCTAAGCCGGTCAGTTTAGACCGCACTGCCTCAGCTAGCGATGTACACACACAGGACCCGGGTCAATTGCAGTACTTCCCAGATCTGCCTGCCCCCATTCTCCGGCAACACCGAATGGGGAAATCTGTGCTCTGCCCCGGGGAACTCGGGGTCAGAGCGACACAAAGCCGATGTCAGTTTCTGAAAATATTAAATGACTCATTAGTTAATATTAGTCAATAACTCCCATGTGAACAGAGTTGGTATATGAACACACGATCAGTAATCAGTCCAACACCCTCTGCCCGTCCCTACAGTGGGTTAATGAACAACACGAAGCTCTGGTTACAGGAGATCGCAGCTCTTTCCTTTGCTGATTTGGTGGCTCTGAAAAGAGCCGTTGTTGCACTTGGTGCTGAAGCTTCGAGCCGGGGCAGGGGGAGTCTAGGCGCGCTCCCCGCGGATGCGGCGGGCCAGCTGGATGTCTTTGGGCATGATGGTGACTCGCTTGGCGTGGATGGCGCACAGGTTGGTGTCCTCAAAGAGCCCCACCAGGTAAGCCTCGCTGGCCTCCTGCAGGGCCATGACGGCCGAGCTCTGGAAGCGCAGGTCGGTCTTGAAGTCCTGAGCGATCTCCCGCACCAGGCGCTGGAAGGGCAGTTTGCGGATCAGCAGCTCGGTGGATTTCTGGTAGCGGCGGATCTCCCTCAGAGCCACGGTGCCGGGTCTGTAGCGATGAGGCTTCTTCACTCCGCCCGTGGCCGGAGCGCTCTTCCGGGCCGCTTTGGTGGCCAGCTGTTTGCGAGGAGCTTTCCCTCCGGTGGATTTGCGCGCTGTCTGCTTGGTCCTGGCCATTTTCTGAACGGATCTCAGCACAATCTGGGGCACACAGACTGTTAATGCAGAGCCTCCTCTTGTGCCTCCTTTTAAAGTGTGTGAGGGTCCGCCCCGGGGCTGTGATTGGCTGCAACCCGACCGCCAATCAAGTTTGACCCAAGCACCGAGAGTGAAAATGAAGGGCGGGGAATACTGGCCCCTGATTGGCTGAACTGAAACTGACAGTTGGTCAATTTCAAAAAGCCCGCCAATTTCAGAATATCAACCAACAGAGATTAAAGAAACTCTAATTTCCCGCCAGCAATTTAAGAATCCCAATCTTTATAACGGCGATTGTGCCCCATTATAAGTCACCAATCCCATTCTCTGCAACATTCCGGTTTGAATTCTGTTCCATTCCCTGATCGGTCTGTACCGGGCGGGAATAAATCCCCGGTCACTGCTTCCTATAAACACAAAGTCCCGCATCGATCCCGCCAGTGCCGTCCCGTTTAACTGATTCTCAGAAACCTCACAATATGACAGGAATTAGCTATGAGGGGAGACTGTAATGTGTAAAGTGGATTGTGTATCCCGCCCGGTGGTAATTGTGACTCTCAGCCGGAGTATCTGATCTCTCATATTTACAATAGTTGTAAACTATTTAATTCCCATATTCCTACAGCGACTACCCTCCAAAAGTACTTAATTGGTCTTGAGATGTTCGGTGGTCGTGAAAGGCGCTATATAAATCCAAATATTTTTTTCCATTAATTAAACAGCCGAAACCATTTCCCAACCAAACTGTCCGCATTCCCATCCCCAGGTCGCTGCTCTCTCTATGAGGCGGTGGGTGGCTCTGAGAAGAGCCTTTGTGTTGTGTTTGGGTGGGGGGGGGGGGCGGGGAAGGGTCGAGTTAATCAGCCGCCGAATCCATAGAGAGTGCGGCCCTGCCGCTTCAGAGCGTACACCACATCCATGGCAGTGACCGTCTTGCGCTTGGCGTGTTCAGTGTAGGTGACTGCATCTCGGATCACATTCTCCAGGAAAACCTTCAGCACCCCGCGGGTCTCCTCGTAGATCAGGCCCGAGATCCGCTTGACACCGCCACGGCGAGCCAGGCGGCGGATGGCTGGTTTGGTAATACCCTGGATGTTATCACGGAGCACCTTACGGTGCCGCTTGGCTCCGCCTTTACCCAGTCCTTTGCCTCCTTTACCTCTTCCAGACATGATGATTCTTCACTCAAACAGTCGCTGAATGAGACGCGACCTCCTCCCGGCTCCTTTTTATAGAGCCGGAGCCGACCTGACTGAGAAAGTGCAGAGTGAGAGAGGCGGGAAGGGGAGGAGATAGAGTCAGGATTGACAGACAGAGCAGAGAGCGGCCTCTGATCTTCCAGCTCCTCCTCCAACTTTCTGCAGCCGCCAATTTCAAACCGTTTCCCGACAATAGAACCGAAACACAGCGCTCCGCACAAACCTTTACAGTCTCGGAATTCATCTTCAAGGCTTCCAGGAACCTGAAGTTTTAAATAAGGTCCCGTTACAATTAACAATCGCGAATATTCCCGCCTATATACAGTCCCGTCCCTGTCAATCTCAGACCTTGTTCCATCTCCCCACACTTCCTCTCACAGACGGGTTCAGCAGTTTACAAACACCTTATTCCAGCTGATTTGGAGAATGTGGTGTTTGGGGTTTGAGTTGTGAGGCGGGGTATCTCCGCCAGTATCACCGTCTCAGACTCTCCCCCTGAATCTGTGAAATGACAATGACCAGGAACTGAGATTGGAGCCGAACACATCCCCAGTTAGTGAGGCCCGGGCCGGACATCCCATTCTCTGTGTGTTTTATTGCAGACACTGGGGGAGGGGTGGGTGCAGCCAATGTCAGCGAGTCACCAGGGATCCTGGCTTCATGTTCAATGATTTCTGTCTGAAATCTGAGCCCGGCCCCGGGACAGGGATCATTTGATTCGGGGATCAGCTCTTTTCTGAGAGGCGTGGGTGGCTCTGAGAAGAGCCTTTGGGTTCAGATGTTTACAAGTTGCACTTTTTATTTACTTTTTGGGCGCTGTTTTCTTGGGTCTTGCTGATTTGGCCTTGGCCCTCGGGTTTTCCACCTTTTTGGCCGCCTTCACCTTTGTGCCTGAGGCCTTCTTGGGGCTCTTGGGCTTCGCCGCAGCCGGCTTCTTCCCAGCCGCCGCTTTCGCTGTCTTTTTTACTGTTAGCGCCTTCTTGGTGCTCCTTTTCTTGGCGGGAGATTTCTTGGCTGCTGGTTTCTTGGCTGGAGATTTCTTGGCTGCTGGTTTCTTGGCTGGAGATTTCTTGGCTGGAGATTTCTTGGCTGCTGGTTTCTTGGCTGGAGATTTTTTGGCTGCTGGTTTCTTCACCTTCCTTCCCACTTTCCCGTGGTTTTCCTTCTTAGCGACTTTGAAGGAGCCCGAGGCGCCCGTGCCCTTGGTCTGCACCAGGAAGCCATTTGTCACATTCCTCTTGATACTGAACCTGATCTGGGACCCGCGCTTCTCCACATCCACGCCTTTGGCCGCCAGAGCCTTCTTTATCGCGGCCAGGGACATCCCCTTGCGATCGCTGCCATCGGCCACCACCTTGAGGATCTGTTCGCCCAACGTGGGACCGGCTGGCTTGGAGCGGGGAGCCGCCTTCTTCTTCTTGCTGGGAGCCTTGGTTTGAGCGGCGGCGGCAGGAGGAGCCGTTTCGGCGGCTGCAGTGTCAGTCATGTCGGTGACTCTGTGGAAAATCTCTCTGACAGTCAGAGCTCGGTCAGAAATGAAACGGGAGGCGGCGGCACAGAGCAACTTAAAGGCAGCGAGCGGACGGGGCGGAGACATCCTGCTGTCAGCTCCCCGCCCCTCCAGCCTCTCTGTGTTTCTCTCTCCTCATTAACTGTCCGATTCCAATTCAACCCGGGCCCTCCAGATTTCCAGACTGGCCTCTTTCTGTCCCGAACACCGGGATGTATGTTGTCGAGAAAGTTTCCTCCGAATAGAAGGCAACAATTTAGATTTAAACCCGTTTCATTGCTGCACTGATCGCGCTCTCTCACCCGATCGCGGACATTTTCTCTGTTTTTCGACTAAAATTTGAAATCTCATCAAACTTTACGTTGAAATTCCCGCTTTAGACCTGAGCAGGGGAGCAGGGCGATCCTTGACAGGGAAATCTTTGAATTTTACACAAGAGGGACTCTGGAATCCGGCGATGAGACGGACACACAAACACAGTGATATTGGTCTCACCGGCCCACCTCAAGTCTAAACGCCAAGAGCGTGCAGAAATCAAACGCGGGCAGCGGAAGGAGCGTGAGACAAACCTGTCCCACCCTCCCTTTTCCTCAACGGCTATTTGTCCCACCTGTGACAGGGACTGTGGTTCTCGTATTAGACTATTCAGCCACCGAAGGACTCATTTTTAGAGTGGAAGCAAGTCTTCCTCGATCCCGAGGGACTGCCTATGATGATCCCTCAAAATCGAGGAATACTTGCTTCCACTCTGAAAGTGAGTTCTTAGGTGACCGAACAGTCCAATACGGGAATTACAGGCTGTCACAGGTGGGACAGACAGTCGTTGAGGGAAAGGGTGGGTGGAACCGGTTTGCCGCACGCTCCTTCCGCTGCCTGCGCTTGGTTTCTGCATGCTCTCGGCGACGAGACTCTAGGTGCTCAGTCCCCTCCCGGATGTACTTCCTCCAATTAGGGCGGTCTTTGGCCAGGGACTCCGAGGTATCGGTGGGGTTATTGCACTTTATCAAGGAGGCTTTGAGGGTGTCCTTGTAACATTTCCTCTGCCTACCTTGGTCTCGCTTGCCGTGTAGGAATTCCGCTTAGAGCGCTTGCTTTGGGAGTCTTGTGTCAGGCATGCGGACAATATGGCCTGCCCAGCGGAGCTGGTCGAGTGAGGTCAGTGCTTCGATGCTGGGGATGTTGGCCTGGTCGAGGACGCTAACGTTGGTGCGTCTGTCCTCCCAGGGGATTTGCTGGATCTTGCGGAGACATCATTGGTGGTATTTCTCCAGCGATTTCCATCAAGATCCACGGCGCGATCCTGGACGACTTGGACCACTTTCCATACCTCGGGAGCCTATTATCAGCAAAGGCAGACATCGACAACGAGATTGACCACCGCCTCCAGTGCGACAACGCAGCCTTCGGCCGCCTGAGGAAAAGAGTGTTCGAAGATGGGGAAGTGGGTTGTGTAGAGGACACAGAGAGGCTGCAAAGAGATTTAGATAGGTTAAGCGAAAGGGCTAAGGTTTGGCAGATGTAGGAAAATGTGAGGTCATCCACTTTGGAAAAAAAAAACAGTAAAAGGGAATATTATTTGAATGGGGAGAAATTACAACATGCTGCGGTGCAGAGGGACCTGGGGGTCCTTGTGCATGAATCCCACAAAGTTAGTTTGCAGGTACAGCAGGTAATCAGGAAGACGAATGGAATATTGGCCTTCATTGCAAGAGGGATGGAGTACAAAAGCAGGGAGGTCCTGCTGCAACTGTACAGGGTTTTGGTGAAGCCACACCTGGAGTACTGCGTGCAGTTTTGGTCACCTTACTTAAGGAAGGATATACTAGCTTTGGAGGGGGTACAGAGACGATTCACTAGGCTGATTCTGGAGATGAGGGGGTTACCTTATGATGATAGATTGAGTAGACTGGGTCTTTACTCGTTGGAGTTCAGAAGGATGAGGGGTGATCTTGTAGAAACATTTAAAATAATGAAAGGGATAGACAAGATAGAGGCAGAGAGGTTGTTTCCACTGGTCGGGGAGACTAGAACTAGGGGGCACAGCCTCAAAATACGGGGGAGCCAATTTAAAACCGAGTTGAGAAGGAATTTCTTCTCCCAGAGGGTTGTGAATCTGTGGAATTCTCTGCCCAGGGAAGCAGTTGAGGCTAGCTCATTGAATGTATTCAAATCACAGATAGATACATTTTTAACCAATAAGGCAATTAAGGGGTATGGGGAGCGGGCGGGTCAGTGGAGCTGAGTCCATGGCCAGATCAGCCATGATCTTTTTGAATGGCGGAGCAGGCTCGAGGGGCTAGATGGCCTACTCCTGTTCCTAATTCTTATGTTCTTATGTTCTTATGTAAGATCAGGCCCTCAAATCTGCCACCAAGCTCATGGTCTACAGGGCAGTAGTGCTACCCGCCCTCCTGTGTGGCTCAGAGACGTGGACCATATAACAGTAGACACACACTATCACTCACACAATGTTCACATCTGCACATTCACAGCACAAACTGTCCCAGATTTATAGCTCCCAGCACAGGGTTTCCTCTCCGCTCGGCCTGTGCTGCCGATTCTCGGGGTTAGTTGTAGTTTCCCAGCTCAGTAAGTGTTAAACACTCTGAGACCGGCGCTCCTCACAGTGTCTGTTCCCCAGATTCAGGGGCAGGAGCCAATCACAGCAGTGGCTGGCTTAACCCCATCTGCTTTAAGTTGTTATATTGTTCGCATGCAGAAATATGTTTAATGTATCTGAAAATACAAATTATGTGCTCTTCACCCCTCCAGCCTCTCTTTGTCTCGCTAACCTTCTAAATTGAGGGACATTTAACAGTAACTGGTGACCTATCCATTCGATCCTCATCACCCAGAGATGGCTATCTGAGAGAGCGGCAGAGATAGACATCTGAAACACGCTAACTGTGTCTCCCTATTACGCTCAATACTAGTATCACACATTCATGTACCGTACCAGTGGAAGATAGAGGGAGACAGGCACAGTATCAGTCTTACACTTTGTATTGGTGTCTCCATCTTATGCTCAGTAACAGTGCCACAGCGTCATGTAGAGCACCAGGGAGAGAATAGAGACAGTATCAGGGTTATACTTCCAATAGTGTTTCCACATCACGCTAAATAACAGTATCCCGCCTTCCCAAACAGTACAAGAGAAAGGGGGATAGCAACAGAGAGAGAGAGGGGAAAGTGGGGTGGGGGCGAGGGGTGGTGGGGGGTGGTCAGAGTGCTGAGAGAGAGACAGGAGAGATCAAGGCAGGACGTGAGACACAGAAACATGCACAGTATCAGTTCCAGACTGACCTGTGAGGTCCGGTTTGATCCTGAAAGATCCCATTGGAGAGACAGAAGATGCAGTCCCCTCTCTCACTGATATTGTACCACTGACAGACACATTATTAATCCCACACTGCGGGACAGTGTCAGAGAGTGAGAGAAACAAGGTCCCACATTTAACCCTCGCTTGCCTGTTGTACTCTCTGTAATCTTGCAGCTTAGGGCCGTTCGGTATTACTCTCAGTAACCGAGTGTTTCACTCTGATTAAGCTAAACTGGGACAGTTTCTGTCAGATATTAACTCCTGCACAGTCCCAGCAAACACTCCTACTCCCCCGTCCCGCCGATGTTTCTGCAGGATTGCTTCGTGAGGACGGGCTCATGAAGAGAAAAACACCCTGCACGGAATGATCGCAAATTGAGCATCTCAAAGGGACAAGGCTCCCAGCTTTAAACATTCTCTGTCCTTGCCGCCCAGGCCCAGTTCCTTTGCTCAGATTCTGATAAAAGTAAATCGGGAAAAGTTCACTTTGATTTTTAAAGGCTGAATTGTTGCGGAGAGCTGCGCATGCGCGGATAAGCCCCGCCCCCTGTGTCGATTTCCAGTGAGCAGAAGAGCGCATGCGCCCTCCCCTCCCCCAGCCTGCCTGTGAGCGCCATTCACTCAGTGAGCGGAAGAAGATGGTTTAAACAGCCGGGAATGGAGACACCGCGGCCCCGGGGTAAGGCAGCGAGCAGCAGCCTCCTTACAGCAGCACATCGCTTTGGGAGCGTGTCCGCAGATGGGCTCAGAGATCAGCACTGAGTCCGGGGGAAGTTCAGGGGGAGTTGGGGACTGTGTGTAACAGGCGGAGTGGAGCAAGAACTGGTCTGAGTGAAGTGAGTGAGGGAAGGGAGAGGCCATTCTCGGGCTGTGTGTGGACAGCGTGTGTCCCGGGTAAGGGAGACAGAATGGGAAGGATCTGCTGTTTACAATCATTGCTGCTTTCTCCCTGCAAACCAGTAGTGAACGTTCCTGCTTTAGTTCCAGTCTCACCGTGTTTGTTGTCATTGGACAGCGAGCAGTGGAAGCAGAGCCGGACACTGAGGATTTATACAAGGAGCATCGATTGCAGGCACCGGGTGAGAAATGTGAAGGACATGTTTTAAACAGCGGCTCTTTGTTTTTGGTTGAACGGTTAGTGCCCTGGGAGAGGGGAGCAGCAATCTGAGCTGTGTAAAAGTCCGTGCTCCATCGGGTAGTCCCATTCCTGAAGCAGGGCAGGGGTTGGGTTGTGTCTGGATGTCAGTAAATTGCTGTAAATCTGCCCAACACACTTGGTGTGCAGAAGCTGAGTGCTGCAGTACTGCAGTGGAGTCAGACACTGACACTGTTTGTATCGCTGGCTTCCCTTTGTGAATGTTCATAATTAATATTATTTGAACGATTACATTCATCACTTTAATCTTTTCTACCCCTCCTATTCTTGAATAATCAGAGATACCTTCTCCTACAGGCAAGGAATTGAAGGAACCGGAACACATGTGAAGTTTCCTCCACCTGAGACATAAGGAACAGTGCAACCAGCTCCTTCTCACACACAGTAGGTACGGCACCTATCACAGTGTGCAGATACACAGACAGTTTATCCGAATTAAACATGTTTGTGGTGTTGAATGGCCTCCTCCTATTCCTGTGTAACAGGCCCGAGGGGGCTGATGGTCACCTCCTGTTCCTAATTTGACAGACTGGAGATACTGAGTGGCCTTCTCCAGTTCCTAATGTAATAAACACAAGGGGCTTAATGGCCTCCTCTTATTCCTATGTAACAAGCTCTAGGGGCAGAATGATCTTGCCCTGCACCTATGTATTGGGCTGGAATGGAATGAATGGCCTCCTTTAGTTCTTATGTAACAGGCTCCAGGGACTGAATAGTCACTTCTATTCCTGTGTAACAGACTCCAGGCACTGAATAGCCTCCTCCAGTTCCTATGTAACAAACTCGATGGGCTGAATGCCCTCCTCCTGTTCCCATGAAACAATCCCGTGGGGATGATTGCCCTTGCCCTATTCCTAATGTAACAGACCCGAGGGGCAGAATTGCATCGTCCTATTGCTTTTTAACTCCAGTTGTTGAATGGCCCTCTCCAGTTCCTATATAACATGCAGGAGGGGCTGAATGGCCTCCTCCAATTCCTCTGTAACAGGCTTGAGGGGCTGAATGCCAACCTCCTGTTCCTGGTTAACAGTTCCGAGGGGTGGAATTGGCCTACTCCTGTTCCTATATAACAGACCCGAGGGACTGAGTGGTCTTCTCCTGTTCCTAATGTAAGTAGCTCGAGGGGATGAAAAACATCCTGCTGTTCCCATGTCACAGAATCAAAGGCTGAGTAGTCTTCTCGTGTTTCTAATGTTAGAGAGGCTGAATTTCCTCTTCCCACGTAACAGAATGGAAGGGCTGAATGGCATCCTCCTGATCCAATGTAACAGGCTCGAGGGGAAGAATGGCCTCATCCTGTTCCTGTCTAACAACATTCGGTGCTGAACAGCCATCTCCTGTTCCTGTATAATAAGTTAGACGGGATGAGTGGCCTCCTCCAGTCTCAATATAACATGTGCGACTGGCTTATTGGCCTCTTCCAGTTCCTATAACATTCTCAGGGGGCTGCATGGCCTCCTCCAGTTCCTACATAACATGCTTGAGGATCTGAATGGCCTCCTCCTATTCTGATGTGAAAGGTTCCAGAGGATGGATGGCCTCCTCTATTCCTGTGTAACAGTATCCAGTCGATGCATCACCTCCACCAATTCCTTTATAGCAAGGCTGAGGTGCTGAATGCCCACCTCCTGTACCTGTGCAACAAACTCGAGGGATTGAATGGCCACCTCCTGTTCTTTATGTAACAGACTCGAGGGACTGAATGGCCTCCTCCTGTTCCTTATGTAACATGCTCGAGGGACTGAATGGCCTCCTCCTGTTCCTTATGTAACAGGCTCGAGGGACTGAATGACCTCCTCCTGTTCCAATGTAACAGGCTCGAGGGACTGAATGGCCTCCTCCTGTTCCTTATAGAACAGGCTCAAAGGGATGATTTGCCTCCAGGTTCCATGTGCTGAAAGGCCTCCTCAAGTTCACAGATTCAGGGACTGTTCTTCCCCGTTGTTTTGTAAATAGCATCGGGCAGTAAACAGGAGCTCAATGCTTCTTGCCCACCAGCTCTCTGATCGACGCTCCTCGCGCTGATTATGTTTTCTCATCTCGCTCAAACGTCCCCAAATGTTGCTTTCTGTTCCATCACCTCTAGGGTTATTAGCCAAGTTTGCATCGAGCACATCGTGATCTCACCAGTAACAGCACTTTCCCGATGGTTATCCATGAGGCTGCTTCTGATATTTTCTTCTGTGTAAATGTTAACCACCGTAAGTAACTGAAAAGCTTCATTTCTACAGCAACAACAAACACTTGCATTTCTGACAGATACAGAATTAATCCCACACTCGCTCACTGTACCACAGACTGACAGATACAGAGTGAATCCCACACTCACTCACTGTACCACAGACTGTCAGATACAGAATTAATCCCACATTCACTCACTGTACCACAGACTGACAGATACAGAATGAATTCCACACTCACTCACTGTACCCCTGACAAATATGGTTTATATAATGTATTAATAGCTCGTCTCTACTCCAAATATTTTTGAATCACATTTGTCGACTATAATGTGAAAAACTATTGTCTTTTAGGGCTGTCTCTGATCTGTAAATTTCACAGATATAGGATAAAACATACACTCACATACCAGAAACTGACAGATACAGAATAAAAGCAACACACAGATACAGAAACTGACAGATACAGAATAAAACCCACACTCACATACCAGAAATTGACAGGTACAGAGGAAACACACACACACTTACTCCAGAATGAGAGATACAGAATGAATCCCACATTCACTTTGCACAAACTGACATATAAAGGTAAAAATCCTGTGTAACCCGGGGGCCCAGTGAGATCAGACAGTGTGTAACCCGGAGGCCTAGTGAGATCAGACAGTGTGAAACCCGGGGGGCCCAGTGAGATCAGACAGAGTGTAACCCGGGGGCCCAGTGAGATCAGACAGCGTGTAACCCGGGGGCCCAGTGAGATCAGACAGCGTGTAACCCAGGGGCCCAGTGAGATCAGACAGCGTGTAACCCGGGGGCCCAGTGAGATCAGACAGCGTGTAACGCGGGGGCCCAGTGAGATCAGACAGTGTGTAACCCGGGGGCCCAGTGAGATCAGACAGTGTGTAACCCGGAGGCCTAGTGAGATCAGACAGTGTGTAACCCGGGGGCCCAGTGAGATCAGACAGCGTGTAACCCGGGGCCCAGTGAGATCAGACCATGTGTAACCCGGGGGCCCAGTGAGATCAGACAGTGTGTAACCCGAGGGCTCAGTGAGATCAGACAGTGTGTAACCCGAGGGCCCAGTGAGATCGGACAGCGCCTAGGCCGGGGAGAAATCTGGTGATTTTCTGTAAGTCCAGACGGGCGGGACAGGAATCTTGAGGAATAGGATAAAATCAAACAGAAATACTGGACATATACTTTTCTGAAACATTGGAAAAACACTTTACACTACATTCCACTTCACAACTTTAATATTCTTCTAATTTTCTGCCCTGTGATAATTAGATCTCCCGGTGAATGGCGGAGTGATTGAGAAAGTTCCACAGATCGAAGGAAACAGGGATTGTGGACTGAGGAACAACATCAAGTGACCCAGCACAGGATTGTGAGATCACCAACCAGGGAGCCCTTTCCGATTGAAAGTGCTTCAATAGATCGACTGGGGAGAAAGGTAAGAGAAGTGTCATTTACTCAGATACACACCGGTCCTGTAGACAGTACACACAGGTTACAAGGTAAGACAGGAAATGAGACTGGGAGAGACTGACCACCGAGCACAATTATCCAGCATGAGGCCGTGCAATGGGATGTGAAGTGAGATCACTTTCTGTCTCTAAACACAGTCACAGTGAATCTTGTGTATGTTTTAGAGTAAAGGACTTTGATCTAAGAGGTGACTCCAGTTTGAGGCAGAGCCCAGCAGATGGACCCGTCTCTACATTAGGTGGGACTGAACTCACACCGACACCATCAGATCTCAATGTTCAAATATTTCCCATCTGGTGAGAAAGCCATTGGAAAGATTGAACTGGAAGCATCATAGTCAATTCATTGATCACGATGCAGAGACCAATCTGAAATACCAGCACAGCCTATCACTGACAGAATCAATTATTCATTCATGAACATTTGGAATTAACAGAAAATCTATTGATAAGTACTACTATTGAAGCATTGATCACTCGAGGTATATAGTATTCTAATAAACTGAAACACAGATATGGAGGGTTGCAATTTATTGATTGGCGTCGTACTTGACCCTGAGATGAGTTTACGAACCCATATTCCCTCAATCACCAAGTACGTTTACTTCCAGCTCCATAACATCGCCGGTCTCTGCCCCTTCCTCAGCTCATCTGCTCAAACCCTCATCCATGTCTCTGTTACCACTACATTGGACTATTCCATTGCTCTCCTGATCGGCCTCGCACGCTCCGCAAGCACACAAGAACACAAGAAATAGCAGCAGGAGTAGGCCATACGGCCCCTCCCGTCTGCTCCACCATTCAGTAAGATCTCTATTCAATACAGAATTTCAAAGATTCACAACTCTTAAGTGAAGAAATATCTCATCTCAGTCTTAAATGGCCGATCTCTTATCCTAATACTAGAACCCCTAGCTCGAGACTATCCAGCCCGTGTCAATTCTATGTTTCAATGATATCACCTTCCATTCTTCTAAACTCCAGAGAATATAGGCCTATTCTACTCAATCTGTCCTCAGCCCTCTCATCCCAACTTGTACCAATTTCCATTCACCCATCACCCCTGTGCTCACTGAACTACATTGGCTCCTGCTCCATCCTTGTTTTGAAATCCATCCAGGACCTTGCCCCTCCCTATTGCTGTAACCTCCTCCAGCCCTACAACCTTCAGAGATCTTTGTATTCCTCCAACTCTGGCCTCTTGAGCAGCCCTAATTTTCACCCCTCCAATATTGTTGGCCGTACCTTCAGCTGCCGAGGCCATAAGCTCTGGAATTCCCTCCCTAAACCCCTCCACCTTCAAAATGCTCCTTAATAACTACCCTTTTAAACAAGCTTTTAATCCTGTGCTAATATTTCCTATGTGACTGGGTGTCAAATTCTGTTTGATAACGGTCCTGTGAAGCGCCTTGGGACATTTTACTATGTTTAAGGCGCGATACAAATGCAATTTGTAGCTGATAACTGAAGGTATTTTGAATTGTAATAACAAAACTACAGGCATGGGGAATTGCAATAGATTGATAATTGCAGAGGAAGAGGATTGTTTTGTATTGCTAACAGCGTGAATTATTTTAACGTGAGGTGGCCCTTGCACATTAGCTACCACACGGGCTTGGCAAGGGGATCCAAGACGACTGGACACCAGGCTCTGTTGCATGTTTCCTCTGGCACTGACTCTCACTGGGATACAGTTTCCTCTAGCATTGACTCTCACTGGGGTACAGTTTCCTCTGGCACTGACTCTCACTGGGGTACAGTTTCCTCTAGCATTGACTCTCACTGGGGTACAATTTCCTCTGACACTGACTCTCACTGGGATACAGTTTCCTCTGGCACAGATTTACTGTGTATCTAATTCGTGCTGTCCCTGTCCTGGGAGTGCTTGATGGGACAGTATAAAGGGAGCTTCCCTCTTTACCGAACCCCATGCTGTACCTGTTCTGGGATTGTTTGTTGGGACAGTGTAGAGGGAGCTTTGTTCTGTATCTAACCCGTGCTCTGCCTGCCTTGTGAGCTTTGATGGGTCGCTGTAGGGGAAGCTTTCATCTGAATCTAACCTGTACTCTATCTGCCCGAGTTGAATCTGATGGGACAGTGTAGAGGGAGGTTTACTCTGTATCTCATCATCATCATTGGCAGTCCCTTGAAACATAGAAAATAGGTGCAGGAGTAGGCCATTCGACCCTTCTAGCCTGCACCACCATTCAATATGATCATGGCTGATCATGCAACTTCAGTACCCCATTCCTGCTTTCTCTCCATACCCCTTGATCCCTTAGCCATAAAGGTCACATCGAACTCCCTTTTGAATATATCTAACGAACTGGTCTCAACAATGTTTTGTGGTGGAGAATTCCACAGGTTTACAATTCTCTGAGTGAAGAAGTTTCTCCTCAGCTCGGTCCTAAATGGCTTACCCTTTATCCTTAGACTGTGACCCCTGGTTCTGGACTTCCCCAACATCGGGAACATTCTTCCTGCATCTAACCTGTCCAATCCCGTCAGAATGTTATATTTTTCTGTTAGATCCCCTCTCATTCTTCTAAATTCCAGTGAATATAAGCCGAGTCGATCCAGTCTTTCTTCATATGTCAGTCCTGTCATCCCGGGAATCAGTCTGGTGAACCTTCGCTGCACTCCCTCAATAGCAAGAATGTCCTTCCTCAGATTAGGAGACCAAAACTGTACATAATATTCCAGGTGAGGCCTCACCAAGGCCCTGTACAATTGCAGTAAGACTTCCCTGCTCCTATACTCAAATCCCCTAGCTATGAAGGCCAACATATCATTTGCTGCCTTCACCGCCTGCTGTACCTGTATACCAACTTTCAATGACTGATGTACCATGACACCCAGGTCTTGTTGCACCTCCCCTTTTCCTAATCTGTCACCATTTATATAATATTCTGCCTTCCTATTTTTGCCACCAAAGTGGATAACCTCACATTTATCCACATTATACTGCATCTGCCATGCATTTGCCCACTCACCTAACCTGTCCAAGTCACCCTGCAGCCTCTTGGCATCCTCCTCACAGCTCACACTGCCACCCAGCTTAGTGTCATCTGCAAACAAGGATGACTTGCTTCCACGCCAAAAAAGGATGAGTTCACAGGTGTTTCAATGAAGGACCTAATATTCCAGGTCCTGAACTATATGCTGAAGGGTGGAAGATGCCTGTGCGTGGCTTTTTTTAACGTATGGTGGCCGTTGCACGCCAGCCACTACATGGGCAACTCTGTATCTAATCTGTGCTGTGCCTGCCCAGGCATTGTTTGATGGGATAGTGTGGAGGGAGTTTTACTCTGTATTTATCCAAAGCTGTACCTGCCCTGGGAGTGTCTGATAGGACAGTGCAGATGGAGGTTTACTCTGTATCTAACCCGTGCTGTACCTGCCATGGGAGTGTTTGACGGGACAGTATAAATTGGGCTTTATGCTGCATCTAACGTGTACTGTATCCACCTTGGAAGTATTTGATGGGACAGTGTAGAGGAAACTTTATGCTGCATCCAATCCGTGCTATACCTGCCCTGTGAGTGTTTGATGGGACAGCGTAGAGGAAGCTTTACTCTGTATCTAACCCGTGCTGTACCTGCTGTGCGAGTGTTTGATGGGACAGTGTAGAGGGAGCTTTACTCTGTATCTAACCCGTGCTGTACCTGCTGTGCGAGTGTTTGATGGGACAGTGCAGAGGGAGCTTTGCTCTGTATCTAACCCATGCTGTACCTGCCTTGGGAGTGTTTCTGGGACAGCGCAGAGGGAGCTTTATTCTGCACCTAACCCATGTTGTACCTACATTGGGAGTGTTTGATGGGATAATGTAGAGAGAGGTTTACTCTGTATCTAACCTGTGCTAACCTAGCAAGTTGTGAGGAGGATGCAAAGAATCTATAAACTAATATAGATAGGCTAAGTAAGTGGGCAAAGTTTTGGCAGATGGAGTATAATGTGGGAAAATGTGAGGGTATCCACATTAGTAGGAATAATAAAAAAGCAAATTATTATTTAAATTGTGAGAGATTACAAAATACAGTGGTACAGAGGGATCTGGGGGTCCTTGTACATGAAACACAAACATTCAGCATGCAGTTACTGCAATTAATTAGGAAGGCAAATGGAATGTTGGCCTTTATTGCAAGGGAGTTGCAGTATAAAAGTAGGGAAGTCCTGCTCCAACTGTACATGGCATTAGTAAGACCACAACTGGAGTACTGCGTACAGTTTTGGTCTCCTTATTTCAGGAAGGATATACTTGCACTGGAGGCAGTTCAGAGAAGGTTCACGAGGTTGATTGCTGAGATGAAGGGGTTGTCATATGAAGGAAGGTAAAGCAGGTTGGGCCTGTATTCATTGGAGTTTAGAAGACGTAGAGGTGATCTTATTGAAACGTATAAGATTCGGATGGGGCTTGACGGGGTAGATACAGAGAGGATGTTTCCCCACGTGGGGGAATCTAACACTAGGGGGCATAGTTTGAGAATAAGGGGTCACTCATTTAAAAGGGAAATCAGGAGCAATTTCTTCTCTGAGGGTTGTGAATCTTTGGAATTCATTACCTCACAGAGCTGTGGGGGCTGGGTCATTGAATGTATTTAAGGTGGGAATAGACAGATTTTTGAAAGATAAGGGAGTCAAGGATATGGGGAGTGGGTGGGGAAGTGGAGTTGAGGCCTGGATCTGATCAGCCATGATCTTATTGAATGGCGGAGCAGGCTCGAGGGGCCAAATGGCTGACTCTGCTCCTATTTCTTATATTCCATATCTGTCCTTGGGAGTATTTGATGCGACAGTGTAGAGTGAGGATTACTCTGTAATCTAACCCATGCTGTACCTGCCCTGGGAATGTTTGATGGGACAGTGTAGAGGGAGTATTACTCTGTATCTAACCCATGCTGTACATGCCCCGGGAGTTTTTGACAGGACAGTGTACAGAGAGCTTTACGCTATATCTAATCAGTGCTGTACCTGCCCTGGTAGTGTCTGATGGAACAGTGTAGAGATAACTTTACTTTCTGCACAACCTGTGCTGTACCTGCCTTGTGAGTGATTGATGGGACACTGCAGAGGGAGCTTTGCTCTGTATCTAACCCATGCTCTACCTGTCCTGTGAGCTTTGATGGGTTGGTGTAGGGGAAGCTTTCCTCTGTATCTAACCAGTACTCTACCTGCCCTAGTTGTGTTTGATGGGACAGTGTAGAATGAGGTTTACTCTGTTTCTAATCCTTGCTGTACCTGCCCTGGGAGTATTGTATGGGACAGTGTAGAGGGAGATTTACTCTGTATCCAACCAGTACTGTACCTGCCCTTGGGAGTGTCTGGTGGGACAATATAGAGGGAGGTTTATTCTATTTAATCCGTGCTGTACCTGCCCTGCAAATATTTGATGGGACAGTGTAGATGAAGCCTTACTCTGTTTCTGACCCCTGCTGTACCTGCTCTGGGAGTGTTTGATGGGACAGTGTAGAGGGAACTATACTCTGTATGTGACCCATGCTATACATGCCCTGCGAGTGTTTGATGGGGCGGTGAAGAGGAAGCTTTACTCTGTATCTGGCCCATGCTATACCTGCCCTGGGAGTTTTGGATGGGACAGTGTAGATAGAGGTTTATTCTGTATCTAACACGGGCTATACCTGCCCTGGCAGTGTTTTTGGGACAGTGCAGAGGGAGCTTTGCTCTGTATCTCACCCGTGCTGCACCTTCTCTGGCAATGTTTGATGGGACAGTTAGAGGGAGCTTTAATTGGTACCTAACCCGTGCTGGACCTGCCCTGAGAGTATTTGATGTGACAGTGTAGAGGCAACTTTTCAATGTATCTAATCCATGCTGTACCTGTCTTGGGCGTGTTTGATGGGCTAATGTAGACGGAGATTTACCGTGCACTGAACCTGTGCTAACCTAGGAAGTTGTGAGGAGGACGCAAAGAATCTACAAAGGGATATAGAGAGGCTAAGTGAGTGGGCAAAAAATTGGCAGATGGAGTATAATGTGGGAAAATGTGAGGTTATCCACTTTGGTAGGAAAAATAAAAAAGCTAATTATTATTTAAATGGGGAGAGATTACAAAATGCGGTGGTACAGAGGGATCTGGGGGTCCTTGTACATTAAACACAAACATTTAGCATGCAGGTACAGCAAGTAGTTAGGAAGACAAATGGAATGTTGTCCTTTTATTGCAAGGGGGATGGAGTATAAAAGTAAGAACTGTACAGGTCGTTGGTAAGACCACACCTGGAGAACTGCGTACAGTTTTGGTCTCCTTATTTAAGGAGGGGTATACTTGCACTGGAGCCAGTTCAGAGAAGGTTCACGAGGTTGATTCCTGAGATGAAGGGATTGTCATATGAAGGAAGGTAAAGCAGGTTGGGCCTGTACACATTGGAGCTTAGAAGACTTAGAGCTGATCTTATTGAAACGTATAAGATTTTAAGGGGGCTTGACAGGGTAGATACAGAAGGATGTTTCCCCTCTTGGGGGAATCTAGAACTGGGGGCATAGTTTCAGAATAAGAGGTCACCTGTTTAAAACTGAAATGAGGAGGAATTTCTTATCTGAGGGTCATAAATCTTTGGAATTCTCTACCTCAGAGAGCTGTTAAGGCTGGGTCATTGAATGTATTTAATGTGAGGATAGACAGATATTTGAAGGATAATGGAGTCCAGGGTTATGGGGAGCGGGAGGGGAAGTGCAGTTGAGGCCCGGATCAGATCAGGCATGATCTTATTGAATGGCAGAGCAGGCTCGAGGGGCCAAATGGCCTACTCCTGCTCCTATTTCTTATGTTCTATATCCATCCTTTGAGGTTTTGATGGGACAGTGGTGAGGGAGATTTGCTCTGTATCTAATCCTTGCTGTACCTGCCTTGTGAGTGTTTGATGGGACAGTGTTCTGGGAGCTTTCCGCTATATCTAATCTGGGCTGTACCTGCCCTAGGAATGTTTGATGGGGCAGTTTGGAGGGAGATTTGTTCTACATCTAACCCGTGCTGTACCTGCCCTGGCATTGTTTGATAGGGGAGTATAGAGGAAGCTTTACCCTCTGCCTAACCCATGCTTTACCTGCCCTTGGAATGTTTGTTGGCCGGTGTAGAGGAAGCTTTACTCTGTATCTAATCTGTGCTGTACCTCCCCTGGGAGTGTTTGATATGGGAGTGCAGGGGGATTTTTACTCTGTATCTAACCTGTGCTGTATCTGCTCTGGCATTGTTTGATGGGACAGTGTAGAGGGAGCATTACTGTGTATTAAGACCCAAGATTGTAAGCCATCAGGTCCAGGGGACTTTTCCACCTTTTATCCCATTAATTTACTAGAGTCCTTTTTCTTTAGTGATTGCTTTAAGTTCCTCCCTCTCTATAGCCCCTTGATTATCTATTATTGGGGTGTTTTTAGTGTCTTCTACAGTGAAGACTGATACAAAATATTTGTTCAAAGTCTCTGCCATTTCCACGTTCCCCATTATTAATTCCCAGTCTCATCCTCCAAGGACCAACGTTTACTTTAGTTACCCTATCCTTTTTACATACCTGTAGAATCTCTTTTTATATTGCTTGCTAGTTTACTCTCATAATCTACCTTCCCTCTCTTTATTATTTCTTTAGTCATCATTTGCTGTTTTTAAAAACATTTGCCAATGCTCTGGCCTCCCACTAATCTTGGCCACTTTGTATGCCATTGTTTTCAATTTGATACCGTCCTTTACTTCCTTCATTAACCGCGGATAGTTCTCCCGTCGCTTAAAGTCTTTCCTTCTCACCGAAATATATTTGCTCGTGGCTCAGGTAGTAATCCAGAGATTATTGCCTTTGTGGTTCTGCTTTTTAATTTAGCCCCTAGCTGCTCAAAACCCTTCAGCAGAACTCCTTTCTTTGTTCTACCTATGTCATTGGTACCTACGTGGACCACGACAAGTGGATCTTCCCCCTCCTACTCCAATTCCTCTTCAGCCCAGAGGAGATGTCCTTAACCTTGGCACCGCGCAGGCATCACAGCCTTCGGGATTCACGCACTCGGCTGCAGAGAACAGTATCTATCTCCGAAACTATACTGTTTCCTCCCACTACAACATTTCTTTTTACTGCCCCCACTTGAATGGCCTCCTGTACCATGGCGCTGTGATCAGTTTGCCTATAAAAGGCTCAGCAGTCCGGGGAGCGTCGAGAGAGGTGGGAGTCGAGAGAGGCAGCGGCCTATAAAAGGCTCAGCAGTCCGGGGAGCGTCGAGAGAGGCGGGAGTCGAGAGAGGCAGCGGCCTATAAAAGGCTCAGCACTCCGGGGAGCGTCGAGAGAGGCGGGAGTCGAGAGAGGCAGCGGCCTATAAAAGGCTCAGCAGTCCGGGGAGCGTCGAGAGAGGCGGGAGTCGAGAGAGGCAGCGGCCTATAAAAGGCTCAGCAGTCCGGGGAGCGTCGAGAGAGGCGGGAGTCGAGAGAGACAGCGGCCTATAAAAGGCTCAGCAGTCCGGGTACCGGTGCAGCTCCAGCTGGGAGAGAAGGCAAAAAAGAAGTAGAAAGAAATCAAAAGGTGACGTCACAGCCAACGTGGTAAGTGATTGGCTGCTGATTGGTGAGTAGTTTTTCTTTTTCTTTATTAGTCAGTAACTTTTAACATTGTTGTCGGCAATTTAAGTGTATCTAAGGGTTAAGTCATGGCAGGACAGCTCGGTCACGTGATATGCTCCTCCTGTACCATGTGGGAACATGGGGACAACACCAGTGTCCCTGACGACTACATGTGCGGGAAGTGTGTCCACCTCCGGCTACTGACGGTCCGCGTTGCGGAGTTGGAGCTGAAGGTGGATTCACTCTGGAGCATCCACGATGCTGAGAATGACGTGAGTATCACGTGTAGCGAGTTGGTCTTACTGCAGGAGAAGGGTCCACAACCAGCGAGGGAATGGAAGACCAGCAGGAAGAGTAGTGCAAGGAAGGTAGTGCAGGGGTCCCCTGTGGTCATCCCCCTGCAAAACAGATACACCGCTTTGAGTACTGTTGAGGGGGATGACTCATCAGGGAGGGCAGCAGCAGCCAAGTTCATGGCACCGTGGCTGGCTCTGTTGCACAGGAGGGCAGGAAAAAGAGTGGAAGAGCGATAGTGATAGGGGATTCAATTGTAAGGGGAATAGATAGGCGTTTCTGCGGCCGCAACCGAGACTCCAGGATGGTATGTTGCCTCCCTGGTGCAAGGGTCAAGGATGTCTCGGAGCGGGTGGAGGACATTCTAAAAAGGGAGGGAGAACAGCCAGTTGTCGTGGTGCACGTTGGTACCAATGACATAGGTAAAAAAAGGGATGAGTTCCTACGAAATGAATTTAAGGAGCTAGGAGCTAAATTAAAAAGTAGGACCTCAAAAGTAGTAATCTCGGGATTGCTACCAGTGCCACGTGCTAGTCAGAGTAGGAATCGCAGGATAGCTCAGATGAATACGTGGCTTGAGCAATGGTGCAGCAGGGAGGGATTCAAATTCCTGGGGCATTTGGAACCGGTTCTGGGGGAGGTGGGACCAGTACAATCCGGACGGTCTGCACCTGGGCAGAATCGGAACCAATGTCCTCGGGGGAGTGTTTGCTAGTGCTGTTGGGGAGGAGTTAAACTAATATGGCAGGGGGATGGGAACCAATGCAGGGAGATAGAGGGAAACAAAAAGGAGACAAAAACAAAAGACAGAAAGGAGATGAGGAAAAGTGGAGGGCAGAGAAACCCAAGGCAAAGAACAAAAAGGGCCAGTGTACAGCAAAATTCTAAAAGGACAGAGGGTGTTAAAAAAACAAGCCTAAAGGCTTTGTGTCTTAATGCAAGGAGTATCCGCAATAAGGTGGATGAATTAACTGTGCAAATAGATGTTAACAAATATGATGTGATTGGGATTACGGAGACGTGGCTCCAGGATGAGCAGGGCTGGGAACTCAACATCCAGGGGTATTCAACATTCAGGAAGGATAGAATAAAAGGAAAAGGAGGTGGGGTAGCATTGCTGGTTAAGGAGGAGATTAAGGCAATAGTTAGGAAGGACATTAGCTTGGATGATGTGGAATCTATATGGGTAGAGCTGCAGAACACCAAAGGGCAAAAAACGTTAGTGGGAGTTGTGTACAGACCTCCAAACAGTAGTAGTGATGTTGGGGAGGGCATCAAACAGGAAATTAGGGGTGCGTGCAATAAAGGTGCAGCAGTTATAATGGGTGACTTTAATATGCACATAGATTGGGCTAACCAAACTGGAAGCAATACGGTGGAGGAGGATTTTCTGGAGTGCATAAGGGATGGTTTTTTAGACCAATATGTCGAGGAACCAACTAGGGGGGAGGCCATCTTAGACTGGGTGTTATGTAATGAGAAAGGATTAATTAGCAATCTCGTTGTGCGAGGCCCCTTAGGGAAGAGTGACCATAATATGGTGGAATTCTGCATTAGGATGGAGAATGAAACAGTTAATTCAGAGACCATGGTCCAGAACTTAAAGAAGGCTAACTTTGAAGGTATGAGGCGTGAATTGGCTGAGATGGATTGGCGAATGATACTTAAGGGGTTGACTGTGGATGGGCAATGGCAGACATTTAGAGACCGCATGGATGAACTACAACAATTGTACATTCCTGTCTGGCATAGAAATAAAAAAGGGAAGGTGGCTCAACCGTGGCTATCAAGGGAAATCAGGGATAGTATTAAAGCCAAGGAAGTGGCATACAAATTGGCCAGAAATAGCAGCGAACCTGGGGACTGGGAGAAATTTAGAACTCAGCAGAGGAGGACAAAGGGTTTGATTAGGGCAGGGAAAATGGAGTATGAGAAGAAGCTTGCAGGGAACATTAAGACGGATTGCAAAAGTTTCTATAGATATGTAAAGAGAAAAAGCTTAGTAAAGACAAATGTAGGTCCCCTGCAGTCAGAATCAGGGGAAGTCATAACGGGGAACAAAGAAATGGCGGACCAATTGAACAAGTACTTTGGTTCGGTATTCACGAAGGAGGACACGAACAACCTTCCGGTTATAAAAGGGGTCGGGGGGTCTAGTAAGGAGGAGGAACTGAGGGAAATCCTTATTAGCCGGGAAATTGTGTTGGGGAAATTGATGGGATTGAAGGCCGATAAATCCCCAGGGCCTGATGGACTGCATCCCAGAGTACTTAAGGAGGTGGCCTTGGAAATAGTGGATGCGTTGACAGTCATTTTCCAACATTCCATTGACTCTGGATCAGTTCCTATGGAGTGGAGGGTAGCCAATGTAACCCCACTTTTTAAAAAAGGAGGGAGAGAGAAAACAGGGAATTATAGACCGGTCAGCCTGACATCGGTAGTGGGTAAAATGATGGAATCAATTATTAAGGATGTCATAGCAGTGCATTTGGAAAGAGGTGACATGATAGGTCCAAGTCAGCATGGATTTGTGAAAGGGAAATCATGCTTGACAAATCTTCTGGAATTTTTTGAGGATGTTTCCAGTAGAGTGGATAAGGGAGAACCAGTTGATGTGGTATATTTGGACTTTCAGAAGGCGTTCGACAAGGTCCCACACAAGAGATTGATGTGCAAAGTTAGAGCACATGGGATTGGGGGTAGTGTACTGACATGGATTGAGAACTGGTTGTCAGACAGGAAGCAAAGAGTAGGAGTAAATGGGTACTTTTCAGAATGGCAGGCAGTGACTAGTGGGGTACCGCAAGGTTCTGTGCTGGGGCCCCAGCTGTTTACACTGTACATTAATGATTTAGATGAGGGGATTAAATGTAGTATCTCCAAATTTGCGGATGACACTAAGTTGGGTGGCAGTGTGAGCTGCGAGGAGGATGCTGTGAGGCTGCAGAGCGACTTGGATAGGTTAGGTGAGTGGGCAAATGCATGGCAGATGAAGTATAATGTGGATAAATGTGAGGTTATCCACTTTGGTGGTAAAAACAGAGAGACAGACTATTATCTGAATGGTGACAGATTAGGAAAAGGGGAGGTGCAAAGAGACCTGGGTGTCATGGTACATCAGTCATTGAAGGTTGGCATGCAGGTGCAGCAGGCGGTTAAGAAAGCAAATGGCATGTTGGCCTTCATAGCAAGGGGATTTGAGTACAGGGGCAGGGAGGTGTTGCTACAGTTGTACAGGGCATTGGTGAGGCCATACCTGGAGTATTGTGTACAGTTTTGGTCTCCTAACCTGAGGAAGGACATTCTTGCTATTGAGGGAGTGCAGCGAAGGTTCACCAGACTGATTCCCGGGATGGCGGGACTGACCTATCAAGAAAGACTGGATCAACTGGGCTTGTATTCACTGGAGTTCAGAAGAATGAGAGGGGACCTCATAGAAACATATAAAATTCTGACGGGGTTAGACAGGTTAGATGCAGGAAGAATGTTCCCAATGTTGGGGAAGTCCAGAACCAGGGGTCACAGTCTAAGGATAAGGGGTAAGCCATTTAGGACCGAGATGCGGAGGAACTTCTTCACCCAGAGAGTGGTGAACCTGTGGAATTCTCTACCACAGAAAGTTGTTGAGGCCAATTCACTAAATATATTCAAAAAGGAGTTAGATGAGGTCCTTACTGCTAGGGGGATCAAGGGGTATGGCGAGAAAGCAGGAATGGGGTACTGAAGTTGAATGTTCAGCCATGAACTCATTGAATGGCGGTGCAGGCTAGAAGGGCCGAATGGCCTACTCCTGCACCTATTTTCTATGTTTCTATGTTTCTATGTTTCTATCCTCCCTGCAGTCCCTGCCCTCGTCCAAACAGGGAACAAGAATCTCGTACCTGTTGGACAATTGCAAGGGCTGAGGCTCCTCCATCACTACCTCCTGGGTCCCCACAGCTGCCTCGCTCGTAGTCACACCCTCCTGTCCCTGACCACGGAACAAGTTGAATGAATGAATCTAAGGGGTGTGACTGCCTCCTGGAACACAGGGTCCAGCTAACTCTCCCCCTCCCTGATGTGCCGCAGTGTCTGCAGCTCGGACTCCAGCTCATCAACGCGGAGCCGAAGTTCCTCGAGCAGCCAACACTTACTGCAGATGTGGTCGCCGTGGACCTCAATGGGGTCAACCAGCTCCCACATGCAGCAGCAGTAACACATCGCCTGCCCTGCCATCTCGAATGTATTTAGTTAAGTTTTCACGTTTTGAAAGTTTAGATTTTTAATCCCAGCTCTTAATTTAAACCCAATGGCCAAGAAAAGAAAGAAAAACTGACCAACCAATCACTTCCCTGCTTTCCTATGATGTCACACTTTGAATCTTTTTACTTCTTACCCTCCCAGGTCACTTGATGCTGTTTCGGCTGTCTGCTCGGCTGACTCACGCCCTTTGTAGGCTTACCGCTGCTCCCACTCTCGTGCCCTTTCCGAAGGGATGGGTGCAAGTAGGGTTTTCCCCTCGTGTTGGTTCTCTCACCACCTGCTGCAGGCCCAGTCTGGCAGCTATGTCCTTCAGCACTCGGCCAGCTCGGTCAGTAGTGGTGCTACCGAGCCAGTCTTGATGGACATTAAAGTCCCCCACCCAGAGTATATTCTGTGCACCTTGCTACCCTCAGTGCTTCTTCCAAGTGGTGTTCAACATGGAGGAGTACTGATTCATCAGCTGAGGGAGGGCAGTAGGTGGTAATCAGCAGGAGGTTTCCTTGTCCATGCTTAACCTGAAGCCACGAGACTTAATGGGGTCCGGAGTCAATGTTGAGGACTCCCAGGGCCACACCCTCCCGACTGTATACTACTGTACCACCACCGGTGGGACAGGACATACCCAGGGATGGTGATGGAGGAGTCTGGGACATTGGCTGAAAGGTATGATTCTGTGAGTATGACTATGTCAGGCTGTTGCTCGACTAGTCTGGGACATCTCTCCCAATTTTGGCACCAGTCCCCAGATGTTGGTGAGAAAGACTGGGCTGGGTGTGCCGTTGTCGTGTCCGTAGCCGGTGTGGAGGTCGATGCCGGGTGGTCCGTCTGGTTTTATTCTTATTGTTTTTCGTAGCGGTGGATCAATTGATGAATCAATATGATCTTATTGAATGGTGGAGCAGGCTCAAGGGCCAAATGGCCTACTCCTGCTTCTAATTCTTATGTGATTATTCCCTATCCCAGACCCTGTCTCTATATTAAGAGCAATGGTCCCAACACTGACCCTGGGGGACACCACTGTTTATATCCCTCCAGTCTGAAGAACATCCATTAACCACTACTCTCTGTTTTCTGCCCTTTACCCAACTTCCTCTCCACACGGCCCCACTCCCTTTAATACCATGAGCCTTAATTTGATCAACAAGCCTCCTGTCCGGCACCTTATCAAACACCTTTTGACAATCCATCTACACAACATCCACTGCATTTCCTTTCTCACTGCACTGTGTTATTTCCTGCAATAATCCCTGCTGTCTGTCCTGAGTCAATCCATTTCACTACCAAATGTTGCGACGTTTACTTCTGTAACCACAATACCCCGTGCAGGGGTAAAGTGCTCTATCAATAACAACAGGAGCCCAGACGTGGGACCGGGCTGTGCTCTGAGCAGGTGCAGTGCCAGTGGTGGAGGTGGTCTGAGGCGGTAGAGACTTTCCACGAGTCGGTAGGAGCTTGTGGGCTCAGCGGAGGAATTGGATCCCTGGGTGGGATGGGCAGCTTCATAAACACCTGGTGTAGGCCTCAGACCCCAAATACGAGCCCGTAGGACCCATGTTTGACCCACGGTGATAGACCTGACCGCTCAGGGTAACTAGCCGAATTCTTTGACAGGATCAGGATCGAGATGCATGGTCATCTTGGTGCAGGAGCAGAGGGCGGGTGGGGCTTTAGGGTCCCAGTGACCACGAGAGAAAATAATTTCCTCGTTTATTCTCAGTCTGCACAGACGGGATGTAGAACTGATCCCAACCAGAGAAGAGGGAGTGAGAAAACTGCAGATGGAAGAAAGAAATGATGGAGGTGGTGCGATGAGTTTGGATTTCAGCACAGGGTGGAGGGAGAGTGTGTGGGACGGGAATTTACAGCTTTGGGGAACAAGAGAGGAAAGAATGTTCCATAGAAATTAGGATTGTCTGTCCTCAATTTCTACCCTGCACTTCCAGTGCTGACTTTTGTAAACTCCTTTTACAGGATATTAGAAAAGGAGGATTTGCAGATGGGAAACTCAAACCAATCATTTGAAGATCTGACAGAGTTACTCAATTCACCTGTATATCATCGGCCTTTGAATGTGGAAGGATAAACGTTTGTCTGTTCTGTCTGTGGGAAAAGATTTTAAACTTCGTGTGACTGGAAAAGCACTGAGACACAGACACCCGAGTGAGAGTGTTCCAGTGCACTGCCTGTGGAAAGAGCTTTAACCAGTTGCACAGCCTGAAAAAACATCGCACCGTTCACGGCCGGGAGAAACCGTACACGTGTTGTGTGTGTGGACGAGACTTCAACTGATCGTCCAACCTGGATAGACACAAGGACACCCGCAGCACGGAGAAACCGTGGAAATGTGGGGACTGTGGGAAGGGATTCAATTGTCCCTCTGCGCTGGAAACTCATCGACGCTGTCACAACGGAGAGAGGCCATTCACCTGCCCCGTGTGTGGGAAGGGATTCACTCGTTCATCCAACCTGCTGGTACATGAGCGAACACACTGGGGAGAGGCCATTCACCTGCTCCGTGTATGAGAAGGGATTCACTCGTTCATCTGACCTCACTGAACACCAGCGTGTTTACAATGGGGAGAGGCCGTTGACCTGTCCCTTGTGTGGGAACGGCTTCACTCAGTCATCCAACCTGCGGATACACCAATGCACTCACACTGGGGAGAGGCCATTCATCTGCTCCGAGTGTGGTAACGGCTTCACTTGTTTATCCAACCTGCTGACACACCAGCGAATTCACACTGGGGAGAAGCCGTTCACCTGCTCCGTGTGTGGGAAGGGCTTCACTCGATCATCCCACCTGCTAATACACCAACGCATTCACACTGGGGAGAGGCCGTTCACCTGCTCTGAGTGTGGGAAGGGCTTCACTCGATCATCCCACCTGCTAATACACCAGCGAATTCACACTGGGGAGAAGCCGTTCACCTGCTCCGTGTGTGGGAAGGGCTTCACTCGATCATCCCACCTGCTAATACACCAACGCATTCACACTGGGGAGAAGCCGTTCACCTGCTCCGTGTGTGGGAAGGGCTTCACTCGATCATCCCACCTGCTAATACACCAACGCATTCACACTGGGGAGAGGCCGTTCACCTGCTCTGAGTGTGGGAAGGGCTTCACTCGATCATCCCACCTGCTAATACACCAGCGAATTCACACTGGGGAGAAGCCGTTCACCTGCTCTGAGTGTGGGAAGGGATTCACTCGATCATCCCACCTGCTGAGACACCAGCGAGTTCACAAGTGACTGCAGCGGTTGAACTCTGCTGATATTGTTGCCGTTAATCATATCCAGGACTGAACCATGTTCACTCAGACAGTTGGGGTTTGTTGTAATTAATCCCTATAACTGGACTGGAGTTTAATTTTTTGGATATCATAGAATGGTTACAGCACAGAAGGAGGCCTTTCAGACTGTCGAGCCCGTGCCGGCTCTCTGCAAGAGCACTTCAGCTAGTCCCACTCCCCGCCCTTTCCCCGTAGACCTGCAAATGTTTTATTTCAGGTACTTTTATCCAATTCCCTTTTTGAAAGCTACGATTGAATCTGCCTCCACCACCCTTTCAGGCCGTGCATTCCAGATCCTAACCACTCGCTGCTTAAAAAAACGTTTTTTCTCATGTCGCCTTTGGTTCTTTTGCCAATCACCTTGAATCTGTGTCCTCTGGTTCTCCACCCTTCCACCAATGGGAATATTTTCTCCCTACGCTGTCCAGACCCCTCATGATTTTAGAGCACCTCGACCAAATCTCCTCTCAACCTTCTCTGTTCTAAGAAGAACAACCCCAGCTTCACCAGTCTATCCATGTAACTGAAGTCCCTCATCCCTGGAATCATTCTCGTAAATCTTTTCTGCACCCTCTGTCAAACAACTGTCAATTAAATCAGCTTTGTTTCCTACATACAGTGAGTCGATTCCTGGATTTCTCCAAGAGGAGACTAATTGATGTCCTGTTACCAACTGTTCCATTTTTGAGCCTTTTCTCTTTTGTTAAAGGAAGACTTGTATTTATAAAATGTTTTTCACAGCCTCTGTTTTAGTGATGTTGGTTGAGGGATAAATGTTAGCCAGGACATCGGAGAGATCGCTTCGAAATAACATCATGGAATCTTTTACGTCGACTTGAGAGGTTAGATGGTTCTGTTTGTTTTTTTTTTATTCGTTCATGTGATGTGGGCGTTGCTGGTAAGGCTAGCATTTATTGCCCATCCATAATTGCCCTTGACAAGATGATGGTGAGCCACCTTCTTGAACTGCTGCAGTCCGTCTGGTGATGATACTCCCACAGTACTGTAGGGAGGGAGTTCCAGGATTTTGGCCCAGCGATAATGAAGGAATGGCGATATGCTTCCAAATCAGCATGGTGTGTGAATTGGAGGGGAACGTGGAGGTGATGGTGTTCCCATGCGCCTGCTGCCCTTGTCCTTCTTAGGTGGTAGAGGTTGTGGGTTTGGGAGGTGCTGCCAAAGAAGCCTTGGCGTGTTGCTGAAGTGCATCTTGTACATGGTAAACACTACAGCCACGGTACGTCGATGATGGAAGGAGTGAATGTTTAAGGTGGTGGATGGGGTGCCAATCAAGTGGGCTGCTTTGTCCTGGATGGTGTCAAGCTTCTTGGGTGTTGTTGGAGCTGCATTCATCCAGGCAAGTGCAGAATATTCCATCACACTCCTGACTTGTGCCTTGTACATGGTGGAAAGGCTTTGGGGAATCGGGAGGTGAGACACTCGCCACAAAATACCCAGCCTCTGACTTTTGTTGCCACAGTATTTATGTGGCTGGTCCAGTTAAGTTTCTGGTCAATGGTAACCCCAAGGATGTTGATGGTAGGGGATTCGGCTATGGTAATGCCATTGAATGTTATGGGGCGGTGGTTAGACTCTTGCTTGTTGGAGATAGTCATTGCCTGGCACTTTTGTGTCGTGAATGTTACTTGCCACTTATCAGCCCAAGCCTGAATGTTGTCCAGGTCTTGCTGTATGCGGGCATGAACTGCTCCATTATCTGAGGAGTTGCGAATGGAACTGAACACTTTGCAGTCATCAGCGAACATCCCCATTTCTGACCTTATGAAGAAAGGAAGGTCATTGATGAAGCAACTGAAGATGGTTGGGGCCTAGGACACTGCCCTGAGGAACTCCTGCAGCGATGTCCTGGGGCTGTGATAATTGACCTCCAACCACCACAACCATCTTCCTTTGTGCTAGGTATGACTCCAGCCAGTGGAGAGTTTTCCCCCTGATTCCAATTGACTTCAGTTTTACTAGGGCTCCTTGATGCCACACTCGGTCAAATGCTGCCTTGATGTTGAGGGAAGTCACTCTCACCTCACCTCTGGAATTCAGCTCTTTTGTCCATGTTTGGACCAAGGCTGTGATGAGGTCTGGAGCCGAGTGCTCCTGGCGGAACCCAAACTGGGTATCGGTGAGCAGGTTATTGGTGAGTAAATGCCGCTTGATAGCACTGTTGGCGACACCTTCCGTCACTTTGCTGATGATTGAGAATAGACTGATGGAGCAGTAATTGGCCAGATTGGATTTGTCCTGCTTTTTGTGGACAGGACACACCTGGGCAGTTTGCCACATCGTCTGATAAATGCCAGTGTTGTAGCTGTATTGGAACAGCTTGGCTAGATACGCGGCTAGTTCTGGAGCACAAGTCTTGAGCACAACAGCAGGTATGTTGTCGGAGCCCATAGCCTTTGCTGTATCCAATGCATTCAGCCATTTCTTGACATGGAGTGAATCGAATTGGTTGAAGACTGGCTTCCTTAGGAGGAGTCCGAAATGGATCATCCTCTTGGCATTTTTAGCTCAAGATGGTTGTAAACACTTCAGCCTTTTCTTCTCAGAAGATCAAGATGTAGAATCAGTTTGGGTGGAGATAAGAAATAATAAGGGAAAGAAATCACTGGTGGGAGTAGTACGTAGGCCCACTAACGGTGACTACACAGCAGGGCAGCATATAAATCAATAAAAAATGGAGGCTTGTAAGAAATACTGCAATAATCATGGGTGAATTTTATCTTCATTTTGATTGAACAAATCAAATTGGCCTTGAGGAAGAGTTCAAAGAGTGTATTTGGATGTTTTCTTCGAACAATACAATGTGGAACCAACGAGGAAGCAGACTATTTTAGATCTGGTAATGTGTAATGTGACTGGATTAATTAATGATCTCATAATAAAGGATCCTCTTGGGAAGAGTGATCATAACATGGTATAATTCCAAATTCGGTTTGAGGCTGAGAAACTTGGGTCTCTGAACTTAAAGGCAATTACAAAGGAAGAGTAAGATGGTAGATAAGCAGTGGCAAACATTTAAGGAGATATTTTATAACTCGCAGCAAAGATGTATTCCAGTGAGAAAGAAAGACTCTTAAGAAGAATGAACCAGCCATGGCTAACTAAGAAGTAAAGGATGGTATCAGATTGAAAACAAAGGCATACAATGTTGCGACGATTAGTGGAAGGCCAGAAGATTGGGAACTTTTTAGAAAAGAGCAAAGAACAACTAAAAAAAAGGAAAGGAGATAGATTGGGAATAAACTAGCAAGAACTATAAAAAGAGACAGTAAGAGATTCTACAGGTATATAAAAAGGAAGAGAGTAGCTAAGTTGGTCCCTTAGAGGATGAGACTGGGGAATTAATGGGAAATGGAAATGGCAGAGAATTTGAACAAATATTTTGTATCAGTTTTCACTGTAGAAGACACTAAAAGCATCCCAATAATGGATAATCAAGGGGCTATGAGGAGAGGGACAAGGTGGACAAGTTCCCTGGACCTAATGACCTGCATCCTATGGTATTAAAAGAAGTGGCTACAGAGATGGTGGCTGCATTGGTTGTAATTACCAAAAATCTCTGGATCCTGGAGAGGTCCCAGAGGATTGGAAAACAGCAAATGTAATTCCCCTATTTAAGAAATGAGGGAGACAGAAAGCAGGAAACTGTTAGCCTAACATTAGTTATTGGGAAAATGCTGGTGTCCATTATTGAGGAAGTAGCAGCAGGACATTTAGAAAATCATGGTACAGGCAAGCAGAGTCAACATGGTTTTATGAAAGGGAAATTATGTTTGACAAATTTGTTGGTGTTCTGTGAAGATGTAACGAGTAAAGTGAATAAAGGGGAACCAGTAGATGTCGTGTATTTAGATTTCGAGTAGGCATTTGATAAGGTGCCACATAAAAGGTTACTGCGCAAGATAAAAGCTCACCGGGTTGGGGTAATATATTAGCATGGATAGAGGATTGGCTAACTAACAGAAAACAGAGAGTCGGGATAAATGGGTCATTTTCAGGTTGGCAAACTACCTAATGGGGTGCCACAGGGATCAGTGCTGGGAGCTCAACTATTTACAATCTATATTAATGACTTGGATGAAGGGACCAAGTGTAATGTAGCTTAATTTGCTGATGATACAAAGATAGGTGGGAAAGCAAGTTGTGAGGAGGACGCAAAGAATCTACAAAGGGATATAGACAGGCTGAGTGAGTGAGCAAAAATTTGGGAGATGGAATATAATGTGGGAAAATGTGAGGTTATCCACTTTGGTGGGAAAAATATAAAAGCAAATGATTATTTAAATTGGGGAGAGATTAGAAAATGCTGCAGTACAGAGGGATCTACGGGTCCTTGTACATGAAACACAAAAAGTTAGCATGCAGGTACAGCAAGTAATTAAGGCGGCAAATGTAATGTTGGCCTTTATTGCAAGGGGGCTGGAGTATAAAAGTAGGGAAGACCTGCTACAACTGTACCGGGTATTGGTAACACCACACCTGGAGTACTGCGTACAGTTTTGGTCTCTGCATTGGAGGCAGTTCAGAGAAGGTTCACGAGGTTGATTCCCCACATTGATTGTCTACAAACACATTATCACACTGAAAGATACAGAATGAATCTCAGACTTGCACCCCATCTCAGTGACTGACAGATACAGAATTAATTTCATACACACTTACCGTATCAGAGAATGACAGATTCAGAATTATACCCAACATACCACACGGTACCAGTGACAGACAGAAAAGGAATGAAAGCCACACTCACATACTGTAACAGAGACTGAGATGATGAATGATTCCCCCACTTCTCCACCTTTGCCCAGTCATTTGCCTCCTTTATGTCTTCCAGACATGATGATTCTTCACAGGAACATAAACTGAATGATAAACACATCTGGATGGCGAGAGTTTATGAAGCCAGCCCGGATCTAGTTGAAAAAGGCAGAGCGTGCGAGAGGCAAGGAGGAGCCAGAATCAGGGTGAAAGGTTGGGCAGAGACAGCGGCCTCTGAGCTTCCAGATCTGCCTCCAGGCTTCACGCTCCAGCATTGAAATACTTGCCTGCTCCTCCCCCGTACCCTCTCCCCGCCAGTGTTTAAACCGACGGGAAAGGCACAGGCGAGCACCCCTCCCCCAGCGGCTGCCGTTTCCTCTGTGCTGGGCTGATGACCGTTGAACTCATCAGGGAGCGGAGATATCCCGGGCCAGAGTAAGGGAGCAAACAGCAGCCTCCTTACAGCAGCTCATCACATTGGGACTGTGTCCACAGATGGGCTTTGTGTCGGGGTATCGGGGGCTGCTTGTAAGAGGCAGAGTGGAGCAGGAAGTAATTCGGGAACATGGAGTGATTGGGGGAAGGGAGCGGAGATATCCCGGGCTGTGTGTGTACAGTGTAAGGTAACAGAGAAAGTTAATCACCGCACTCTTTCAAATCATTGCTGCTTTTGTTCACCAAATCAGTAGTGAATGTTCCTGATTCAGTCCCAATCTCACAGTATCTGTTGTTCTTGAACATTGAACAGTGGAAACACAGCCTGACAGTGAGAATGTGAGGAGTGTCACAAAGTGCATCTATTGCAGACACCAGGACAGAAGTGTGAAAATGGACATTTCAAATTCGGTAATTTTGTTTCGGGTGCGTTGAGTTCTCCAGAACCGTGTTGAAGGTGATTGAGAGATACATTGTCGCTCCCTCAGATAAATCAGGATCCGGGCTCTGTGACATTCTGTTAACTGCACAGGCCCTTAACTCAGTTCCTATAGACTGAGAACAATTGTTGTACAGCCCAGATAGCTGTGGTTATAATCCAGAAAGCGATTCAGAATTTTACAGGTAGTCCTGTGGGAGTGGAAGATATAAACCTCGACTGTATCAATGGGGTGATCCCATTCATGGACCAGTGCTGGGTTTGAGTTGTGTCTGGATGCTGATAACTTTCTATAGAACCGTCCTACACACCTGGTGTGGAAAATCTGAGTGTCGCTGCACTGCAGTGAGGTCAGACAAGGACACTGTTTGTATCACAGTTTCCTCTCTCCAGATACTTTACTTTATTATAAACATTACAACTTTATTTTATATTTTCCCCATCAGCTGTCCATATCATAACTAATATTGTTCTGGTATTATTCTCAAAGCAAAATACTTCAACAAGCCAGAATAAATGTGATATTTCCTCCACCCGGAACACAAGGAAAAGTGCAGGCAGCTCCTTCTCGCACACAGGAAGTACATTATCACTCAAAGCACAGAGACACAGGACTTGCCTCAATCCTATTGTCACAGGCAGCAGAAGCTGTCAGTCCAACGGTGATCCGAAGTGGCTGAGTTACATTGTGAATCTTACAGCCACATGGAGCAGTAGGATCAGAGAATACTGATAGGGGAGACTAGAACTAAGGGACATAATTTTAGAATAAGGGCCGCCCATTAAAAACTGAGATGAGGAGGAATTTCTTCTCACAGGGTTGTAAATCTGTGGAATTTGCTGCCCCAGAGAGCTGTGGAAGCTGGGACATTGAAGAAATTTAAGACTGAGATAGACAGTTTCTTAACTGATAATGGAATAAAGGGTTATGGGGAGCAGGCGGGGAAGTGGACCTGAGTCCATGATCAGATCAGCCATGATCGTATTAAATGGCGGAGCAGGCTCGAGGGGCCATATGGCCTACTCCTGCTCCTATTTCTTATGTTCTTATGCTGTTTCACCATTGAAACATATCACTTTCATAGACCAGATACTGAAATATATAGAATAAAATTCACACTTGCACACCAGAAACTGATAGGTCTAGATTAAAACCCACACTCAGACCGCAAACTGACAGGTACAGATTAAACCACACACTTTTTACCAGAAACTGATCGTTACAGATTAAACGCCACACATATACCAGAAACTGACAGGTACAGATTAATCCCTACTCTCATATCAGAGACTGAAAGGTACATCTTAAAAACCACTCTCACATACCAGAAACTGACGGGTACAAAATATCACCCACATTCATATACCAGAAACTAATAGGTACAGATTAAAACCCACTTTCACATACCAGAAACTAACAGGTACAGGATATACCCATACTCTCATACCAGAAACTGACAGGTACAGATTAAAGCCCACAATCATAAACTAAAAATTGATAGGTGCAGATTAAACTCCACACTCATATACCAGAAACTGACAGGTACCGAATAAAATACACATTACATATTCCAGAAACTGACAGGTTCGATTTAAAGCACACACTCACATACCAGAAACTGACAGGTACAGATTAAAACTCAAACTCTCATACCAGAGATTGATAGGCACAGAATATAATACCCACTCGCATATTAGAATCTGATATGTACAGATTACACCCCACACTCATACCACACACTGACAGGTACAGGATAAAACCTACAGTCACATACCAGAAACTGACAGGTAAAGATGAACCCCACCGTCATATAACAGAGATTGACAGTTACATAATAAAATATACAGTCATATAACAGAAACTGACAGGTACAGAATAAAGCCCACAGTCATATACCAGAAATTGATAAGTACAGATTAAAGACCACACCCACATACCAGAAACTGACACATATAGATTAAACCTCACATTCACATACCAAAAACTGACAGGTAGATATTAAACCCACACTGATATACCAGAACCGAGAGGTACAGATTAAAATCCACACTCACATAGCAGCTGACAGGTGCAGATTACCCGACACTTTCATACCAGAGACTAACGGGTACAGAATAAACAGCACACTCAATACCAGAAACTGACAGGTACAGATTAAACCCACAATCACATACCAGAGATTGACAGGTACAGAATATAATACCCACTCGCATATTAGAATCTGATATGTACAGATTACAGCCCACACTCGCATCCATCATAGGCAGTCCCTCGAAACGAGGATGACTTACTTCCAGCCAAAAAGGGATGAATTCACAGGTGTTTCAATGAAGGACCTAATATTCCAGGTCCCGAACTACATGTTGAAGGGTGGAAGATGCCTGTGCGTGGATTTTTTTAACGTGTGGTGGCCGTTGCACACCAGCCACCACACGGGCTTGGCAGAGCTAGGTCTTGGTCCAGTGGCAAGGATTAACCAAGACGACTGGAGACCAGCTCTGCTGCACGGACCTAGTGCGCACACATATCGCAGTGTGGGCTGGCCCGTGCTGCCCCTGGGCCCTCGCCTCTTCTGAGCCTAAGAGGAGATCTGACAGAGGTCTTTAACATTATGAAGGAGTGGGTGTGGTGGGTGTGGAGAAACGTTTTTCACTTGTGGACAAGTCCAGAACAAGGGAGCATAAATATAAGATAGCCAGTAACAGATTTGGGAGGAAGTTCTTTACAGAGAGTGGTGAGAATGTGGGACTTGCTGCCACGGGGAGTGATGAAGCAGAGAGCATTGATGCATTGAAGGGGAGGCTTGATGCATTCATGCGGGAGAGGGAAACTAGGGCAGGGTGGGAAGAGGCAATTAGAGTGAGAGAGGGCAGGTGTGGATTATAAACACCAGCATTGATCAGGCGGGTGAGTGGGCTGTTTCTGTGCTAAAGATTCTTCATTTCCAACACACAAGCAGCAGGATGCAGCGCTGCCCCGATTAATGATTAACTTCTTCGTCTTGCCACGAATAAAAATTCGATCAAAATGAATTGAAAAATCCAAAGATCAAGAGGTAAAGCTCACAGTGCCAGTCACCTCAAAAGAAGAGAGACTTGCATTTCTATAGCGCCTTTCATGACCTCAGGACATCCCAAAGCGCTTCACAGCCAATGAAGTACTTTTGAAGTGCAGTGACCTTTGTAAGGTAGGAAAGGCGGCAGCGAATTTGCGCAAAGCAAGCTCCCACAAACAGCAATGTGATAATGACCACTCTATCCGTCCCATCCGAAAGGACAGAAATGAGGGAGAGGAGAAGCGATGAATCAGAAGTGGTCATTCCAAAGTTTAAAAGCCCAGAGACCGACCGAGTAGGGAGGACTGGAGGGAGGTGAGGAGAGACACAGTTTTAAGGTCATAGGAAAGAGCGAGTGGGGAGCTGAATTTTGACACACCGGAGGAGGAGGAAAGGGTGTAGAGGATGTGGGGGGGGGGGGGCGGGGGGAGGGGGCGGATTTTTGCAGCTCAGGAAAATTCAGAGGAGCAAATGTTTGAAGACAAGAAGTTCGGAGGAGCCCAGACCAGAATTAATTCCACTGGTGACACTGGTGGCCCAGGTCACCCATTCTGTTTACCGGCTGCACTTTCCCAGCTGTACATTAACTGGTTTCAGAGCAGAACGCGCGGCCAGAATTCAGTCTGTTCCCAGGAGCGACAATGATTAACTAAAGATTCTGCGTTTTACCTTTCATTCTCGTTTCCTGTGTCCCGTTAAAAACGACTCCACGGGATGTGGGCAGTGGGTGGATTGCGAAGCGCCGTGGAGTTTTTTAAAAACTTTATAAAAAGGAGTCTTATTACACACAGCTCGACATGACACCGTAAAAACAAAACCTGCTACATAAAACCCTTAAGTGAACAAGATTGGTTTTATTCCACTTTGGCCACTGTCCAGACTTCATCTGGTGAAACTGCTAAAGGAATCTTTCAATTCACCTTATTACACATTGAAAAGTCTAAAAATATATGTATTTTTTTTGTAGCCAGCACTATCGCCTCCCACATAAAACTTCAAAAACAGCCGAAATGCACCCAACTCCTGTGGCTTGCTTTCAAGTGCTGCTTTTAAACTGAGCTCAGTTAGAAACAGAATTAACAGTCTCAGACATTTAACCCCACACACACAAGACTCGTTTAAACTGATCCTCTGTACTGTAGAAGACAACAGAAAGCTTAAAACGCAACAATTTGCAAACCAGCCCTTGCAGGACGTGGGGGGAGGGGGGTGGGGTGTAGAGAGACAGGAGTAAAAATAGTTGCATTGAAAGCATCTGGCAGCACCAGTCTGGTCGCAATTAGTGCATCAGAGGCAGCATTAAAGCAGGGCAGAGCTGGAAGTAAAACTGCTCCACTCTGCAACATAATCTTCCTGCAGAGTTCCACACCAAGACATGAACTCCACGCAACACAATTCGAGTTCTCCTCCGACCTTGCACTTAAATTATCCGATCCTGCCCAGCACTCACCTTTAAAAAGAAAAAAGTCTTGAAAGAGCGGTATTTTAGTCCTTTAATAATCAGCTGGAATTCTGTGTGGTTTGATACACGGTCGACCTTTGCTGCAGCCTTCCACGGTACAGAGAGTGTATGTGTTTGATCCAAAGTAGTTAGTACGACGCGTCAGGCTCCCCTGGTCAAATGCTCATCTTTACTTAATCCTTATTTCAAATTGGGCTCAGGGCCTGTACAGGTACATATTAAAACCTAAACTCATATTCCAAAAACTGACAGGTACAGGATAAAACTTACACTCACAAACCAGAAACTGGCAGGTACAGAATAAAACTTACACTCACATACCAGAAACTGGCAGGTACAGATTAACCCCACAGTCATATAACAGAGATTGACAGGTACATAATAAAATACACTCATATAACGAAAACTGACAGGTACAGAATAAAGCCCACAGTTATATACCAGAAATTGATAGGTACAGATTAAAGATCACACTTACATACCAAAAACTGACAGGTAGATATTAAACTCACACTCATATACCAGAACCGAGAGGTACAGAATAAAATCCACACTCACATAGCAGCTGGCGGTGCAGATTAACCCCACACTCACATACCAGAGACCAACGGGTACAGACTAAACACTACACTCAAATAATAGGGACTGACAGGTACAGAATAAAATACACACTCACATACCAGAATCTGACACCATTAGCTCCGGTGAGATCCAGACCGCCGTGCGTCTGCTGCTACCCGGGGAGTTGGCCAAGCACGCCGTATCGGAAGGGACAAAGGCGGTGACCAAGTACACCAGCTCCAAGTAAAACTCCACGCTGTCCTGACAGAACCAGAAACACAGCGGCTCTTTTAAGAGCCACCCACAACCTCTCTGAAAGACCCTTTAGACTCAATTTACTGTAATTATTTCCTTAACAAGTGTGTTTGAGAACCTTTGCAGTTCCAGCTGTGGATTTAGTTTTGAATTCTCATAAGCAGCTTCACTGTCTAGTTCGAAGTTAGGACCGCTGTTGAATTTCCCGCCATTCAAGCTACAAACACGGTTCCTCGTCGCTCTTTCCCATTTACAGCGCCTGCCGAGGAATTAAGAGCTTGTTCAGGGGATGAGACTCAGATTTCAGTCACCTCATTCTCTCGCAAGCCCTTTTCAAGTTTATTCTTCAATTCCTGTTACGGGTCAATCCGTTTATTAACCCGAGACTTCCCACAGTGTAACAACCCAGAATGGGAGTTCTAACAGAGACCAGAACGGGGGCAATTTGAGCACTCTGTCCCTCTCCTCTTTTCACAGAAGGACTCCCAGTTCTGGTCTCACTCCCGCCTGTGCGGAGGATCGATCCATGATTTGTGATTCCCAACTTTTACACAGTTTGGGCTGGAATGTGTCCCGTTACAGAGTCAGTGGGGATTGATTGCCGTCCGTTACAGACAGTTTGAAAGTGAACGCGCATTTAATCCTGATTGTAACAGCCTGGAATTTGTAAGGGAAATATGGAATAAAATAAAAGGAAGTCAAACCTGGTTGTAAATCTTTGGCTAATGGTGAATTTATTAACATAATCCGCACTTGAAAAAATTATTGGCGGGGTTTTTGAAATTAAAAATAATTCGAGGTGTGACTGTTGACAGGAATTTCTGCCCTCGTTTCATTGGTGGGCTAAACAGACAATGGGTAAGGCGAGAGACTAACATTCAGCGGCGATTTTAGTAAAGAATGATCATGACTGGAAGAGGTAAAGGAGGCAAAGTACTGGGTAAAGGCGGAGCCAAACGGCATCGTAAAGTGCTCCGTGATAACATCCAGGGCATCACCAAACCAGCCATCCGCCGCCTGGCTCGCCGTGGCGGTGTCAAGCGGATCTCGGGCCAGATCTACGAGGAGACCCGCGGGGTGCTGAAGGTTTTCCTGGAGAATGTGATCAGGGATGCGGTCACCTACACTGAGCACGCCAAGCGCAAGATTGTCACAGCCATGGATGTGGTGTACGCTCTGAAACGGCAGGGCCGCACTCTCTATGGATTCGGCGGCTGAACAACGCGACCTTTCCCCCAAGCACAACACAAAGGCTCTTCTCAGAGCCACCCACCGCCTCACAGAGAGAGCATTTTGTTCTGTATAGATATGTTTTTTGCCAAGATCTATATTGTGGTGTTAGGTGTTTTAAATTAGCATGTACACGATGGACGGAATGGCCTTTTAGTCTTCGAATCATGGACATTTACAACACATTCCAGGTGAAGGTAATACTGAAACAACTAATGTAATTAGAACATAAGAACATAAGAAATAGGAGCAAATGTAGGCTATACGGCCCCTCGAGCCTGCTCCGCCATTTAATACGATCATAGACTCAGGTCTACTTCCCTGTCCCATAACCTCTTATTCCCTTATCGTTTAAGAAACTATCTGTTTCTGTCTTAAATTTATTCAATGTTCCAGCTTCCACAGCTCTCTGAGGCAGCAAATTCCACAGATCCACAACCCTCAGAGAAGAAATTTCTCCTCAACTCAGTATTAAATGGGCGGCCTCTTATTCTAAGATTAAGCCCTCTAGTTCTAATCTCCCCTAGCAGTGGAAACATCCTCTCTGCATTCACCTTGTCAAGCCTCCTCATAATCTTATATGTTTCGATAAGATCACATCTCATTCTTCTGAATTCCAATAAGTAGAGGCCCAACCTACTCAATCTTTCCTCATAAGTCAACCCCCTCATTCCGGAATCAACCTTGTGAACCTTCTCTGAACTGCCTTCAAAGCAAGTATATCCTTTCTTAAATATGGAAACCAAAACTTCCAGGTGTGGCCTCACCAATACCCTGTACAACAGTCGCATACTCCATCCCCTTTGCAATAAAGGCCAAGATTCCATTGGCCTCCCTGGTAATTTGTTGTACCTGCATACTAACCTTTTGTGTTTCATGCACAATTACCCCCAGGTCCCCTGTGCTGCAGCACTTTGCAATCTTTCGCCATTGAAATAATAACTTGCTCTTTGATTTTTTTCTGCCAAAGTGCATGACCTCACACTTTCCAATATTATACTCCATCTGCCAAATTCTTGCTCACTCACTTAGCCTGTCTATGTCCTTTTGCAGAATTTTTGTGTCCTCCTCACACATTGCTTTTCCTCCCATCTTTGTATCGTCAGCAAACTTGGCTGCATTACACTCGGTACCTTCATCCAAGTTGTTAATATGGATCATAAATAGTTGGGGTCCCAGCACTGATCCCTGTGGCATCCCATTGGTTACTGATTGCCAACCCGAGAATGATCCATTTATCCTGACTCTCTGGTTTCTGTTCATTAGCCAATCCTCTATTCATGCTAATATATTACCCCAACCCCGTGAACTTTTACCTTGTGCAGAACTTTTATGTGGCACCTGTCAAATGCCTTCTGGAAGACCAAATTTACCACATCCACTGCTTCTCCTTTATCCAACCTGTTCGTTACATCCTCAAAGAATTCCAGCAAATTTGTCAAACATGACTTCCCCTTCATAAATCCATGCTGTTACATCCATGTTACAGCAGTGACAGATAAGAAAGGTGTTGAATTAAACGATGGGAGGAAGGCAGCATCAGGGCGGAAGGACAGTGAGGGTCCCTTGCCCTCACAGAAGGACTCCCAAGTCCTGATCAGAAGTGACCCTCAGACAATCTTGGTTACAAAGCGGTCAATGTCTCGAACATGTAGAAATGTAGAACGACAAACACAGCAGCGAGTTTGCTGTTCAGATATATATATATATAGGAAAAAACGTGAATGAACCTTCCTCATAAGTCCGGCCGTCATTAACCATTTTTTGTCTGAGAGCAGAACAGAAACATAAAGAACGGTGTATAAATCGGGAGGGGATGTAATTGATGACCTAATTCAAGAATTTGAGATTGTGGCGAGCAATAAATCTGATTGGATGTTTAAAGAGACCAATCAGAGAGATGCAGAACAATGGGAATTGACAACGCGCCAATGAACCAATCACAGTCATTGCCTTCGCCCATCCCTCATTAGCATAGGGCTATGGGCGGAGTGTGGGGTTGCCTATATAATGCTAGCCTGGAGCAGAATTTCCTTCATATCTGTGCCTGATTGGACAAGACGATGCCCGAGGAAAAGAAACCAGCTTCGAAAAAGGGTGCCAAGAAAGTCATCAAGAAAACACCACCGAAGGGCGGCAAGAAGCGCAGAAAGTCGAGGAAGGAGAGTTACTCCATCTACATCTACAAAGTGATGAAGCAGGTTCACCCCGACACTGGCATCTCCTCCAAGGCCATGGGCATCATGAACTCCTTCGTGAACGATATTTTTGAGCGCATCGCCGGTGAGGCTTCCCGCCTGGCCCATTACAACAAGCGCCGCACCATCAGCTCCCGGGAGATCCAGACTGCCGTGCGCCTGCTGCTGCCCGGGGAGCTGGCCAAACACGCCGTGTCGGAAGGGACAAAGGCGGTGACCAAATACACCAGCTCCAAGTAAAACTCCACGCTGTCCTGACAACAAACCCCAAACACAACGGCTCTTTTAAGAGCCACCCACAACATCATTGAAAGAGCTGCACAAACACATCACCCTTCAGATTGAATTTACTGTAATTATTTCCTGTGTGTGAGAACCTTTGTAGTTCCAGCTGTAGATTTAGCTTTGAATTCTCATAAGCAGCTTCACTGACGGGTTCGACCTTGGCGTCGCTGGAATTTCCTGCAGTGAGTAAACTACAAACACGGGCCCTGGTCGCTTTCCCTTTGCTCTCAGACCCGTTCATTCACAACGCCTGCCGACGAATTTATTTTGGGGGGCGGGGAAACTCCGATTTCAGTCACACAGTCTCACTCAAGCCCTTTTCACGTTTTGTTTTATTCCGTTGCGCTCAGTCCGTTTATTAACCCGAGACTCCCCGCAGTGTAACAGCCCAGAATGGGAGTTCTTAGAGACTAGAACAGGGGCAGTTTGAACACACTGTCCCTCTTCTCTTTTTACAGAAGGACTCCCAGTTCTGGTCTCACTCCCAGAGCAGTTCCTGTGAAAACAAGTTCACTTTTACAAAGATGGAGCTGGAATGTGTCCCGTTACAGAATCAGTGGGGACTGAGTCCCGCCCGTTACAGACAGTTTGAAACTGAAGCCGAATTTAATCCTGATTGTAACAGGCTGGAATTTGCAAGGGAAACATGGAATAAGATAAAAGGAAACAAATTGTTTAGAAATATATGGCTAATGGTGAAGTTACTAACATAATCCGCAATTTTAACAATTATTGGCGGGATTTTTGAATTTTAAAAATCGTTAGGTTCTGACTGTTGGGAACCAATAATTTCAGCCCTGCTTTCATTCGTGGACTAAACAGGCTGTGATTGGTCATCGGAAACGGCCAATGAAATCCATGACTGATTGACCAACCACAAATTCGCTCCCTGCATTCCTCCAGAAGGAATAAGAAGGGCAGATATGGGAGGAGCTTCTCATTCCTTGTCTGAACCTGCGGATTGTGGAAATGTCTGGAAGAGGAAAAACCGGCGGTAAAGCTCGGGCCAAGGCCAAGTCTCGCTCCTCCCGGGCCGGATTGCAGTTTCCTGTGGGCCGTGTTCACAGGCTCCTGAGAAAGGGGAACTACGCCCAGCGTGTGGGTGCCGGAGCCCCTGTCTACATGGCTGCTGTGCTCGAGTATCTGACCGCTGAAATCTTGGAGCTGGCCGGCAACGCGGCCCGTGACAACAAGAAGACCCGCATCATCCCCAGACACCTGCAGCTGGCCATCCGCAACGACGAGGAGCTCAACAAGCTGCTGGGAAAGGTGACCATCGCTCAGGGCGGGGTGCTGCCTAATATCCAGGCTGTGCTACTGCCCAAGAAAACCACCACTTCGTCCAAGACCAAGTAAAGCGGACAAGATTTAATCTAATAACCCAAAGGCTCTTTTCAGAGCCACTTACAGTATCTGTGAAAGGGCTGCTGACTATTATTGGAGACCTTCAGTTCAGTTACCGACAAATTGGTCTGTTTCAGACCTGTATGCGGGAGTTTTCAGTTCCTGGTATCTGCATTACGGTTCTCTGCTCACACAAACTGTTTTAGTTAGCAGCGAATAATTAAACTACAGTTGTCAGAGACTCAAAACTTGTATAAATACCGCAACCGGTTCCTTAAATATTCTTTAGTCTATCAATGAAAGCTGTATGAAGAGAGTCGGCGGTTATTAAACGGGCCTAGTTTAATTCTAGTCTGGTTTGAGAGTTTCAATGCTGGTTCTGTTCCCGGGAGCTCCCGGGCTGTGTATTTCTCCTTAGCCGGTCAATTTAGACCTACACTGAGCAGCCAAGCGCAAGACGGTCACTGCCATGGAATTGGTGTTCGCTCTCAAACGACAGGACCGCACTTTCTATGGATTCAACGCGACCCTCTCCCCCAAGCACAAAGCAAAGGCTCTTCGAAGTGCCACCCACCGCCTCACTGGGAGTGGGGGAGGGGGGGGGGGTGCCGGAGGGAGATATCGTTGATTTACATTTTGTTCTGTATGTTTTAAGTCCGCATATGCACGATGGATGGTATATCCTTTTAGTTTCAGAATTATAGACATTTATCATCGAAGCTTCCAGCACGGAAGGAGGCCACTTTGGCCCATCGTGTCCGTGCCGGCCAACAAAAGGTTATCCAGCCTAATCCCACAGGTTACGGCACTTCAAGTGCACATGGTAAGGGTTTTTGCCTCGACCACCCACTCAGGCAGTGAGTTCCAGACCCCCACCCTCTGCGTGAAGAAATTTCCCCTCTAAACCTTCTGCCAATTACTTTAAATTTATGTCCCCTGTGCTCACGGAAATAGGCCGTTTACGGCACAACTCTTTTGAGGAAAACATAATAAATTAATCCAAGTGCTCCCCCCCCCGATCTGGGGGACACTCCAAACACTTTTCACGTGCCCTTTTTTTTTGATGATTTTTGTGGGGGGTTTTTTGGGCAGTGAAACCATAATTTACAAGTGTCCCCTATAAAAGGGGAGGGGGACACTAAAACCCAGCAATTAAAACAAATTAAACTTTAAAACATATAAAATCATATTAAAATTTGGTTGCCTGGGGTGACAATGCACTCCAGTCCCTCCGGCGCCCACCTCTCGCGGAAGGCCGCGAGCGTACCGGTGGACACCCTGTGCTCCATCTCTAGGGACACCCTGGCCTGGATGTAAGCATGGAAGAGAGGCAGGCAGTCAGGCTGAATGACCCCCTCTACCGCCCGCTGCCTGGACCAGCTGATGTCACCCTTGGCCATGCCCAGGAGCAGTCCTACAAGGAGGCCTTCAGACCTACCCGCTCCCCTCCGCACAGGGTGCCCAAAGATCAGGAGTGTGGGACTGAAGTGCAGCCAGAAATTGAGGAGCAGCCCCTTGAAATAATGGAACAGGGGCTGCAACCTCATACATTCACTAAAAACATGGAACACGGACTCTTCCAGACTGCAGAAATTGCAGGCGGCCTGGGAGCCCGTGAACCGGCTTAAGAATTTTATTGCATGGGACTGCTCCATGCACCACCCTCCAGGCCAAGTCCAACCGACAAATAGTAGAGCGCACTGCATCGGGGACCCCCGCCTCCTCCGGACGGCAAGATGGTACGCCATGGCGTGTCTGGATGGCAGACGAGGATGGCAAGGTTGAGAGTGTGCAGGAGCAGCCCGTACAGGAAACCCCTCCGCGCGGAACTGAAAGGCACGGAGGGGATTTCTCCGAGGCGGCTCAAGTTGTGAGGCGCCGGCTCCCGAGGGAGGTTCCGGGGTTTGGCGCGATGAGGAATTCCGTCCGGACGGGGGTCAGTTCGAACGGGATCTCCCCATGTGCTTGAGCCTCCTCGACACACCTAACGGAGTCAGGGCCCAGAGCTGTTTTTAGTGACTCGATGGCATCGGCCACGCGGCCAGTATGTCTGGCGCCATCCAGCCCGCTCCTCCGCCATCGAGCAGGTCCCTGACCCTGGTCACCTCACCAGCCACAGCCCTCTCGTCCGACTGCCACCTGAAACCTCGGTCGTGGAGGTACGGATTCCCGAGCAGCGGTTCCTGCAGGACAGCCGCCACTCCAGCCGGTGGAGAGCTGCGCTTGGTGGAGACTTTGTTCCAGACTCTGATGTGTTTCTGGTAAAAGACAGGCAGCCCCTGGATGGCGGTCCTGATGCTCCCCAAGCTCACAAACAGGAGCTGCGTGTCGTAGTTGAGGCTGTGCTGCTGGCGGAAGAAATACGTCGCCAGCGCACGCCACCAAGGAGGGGGCTCAACATAAAGGTATCTCTGCAGGGTCTGAAGACGGAAAGTCGCGAGCTGGGTGCTGATGCATACCAACGACTGACCGCCCTCCCTCAGTGGGAGACTCAAGACCGCTGCAGAGGCCCAGTGCTTGCTGTTGTTCTAGAAGAAGTCCACCAGCTTCTTCTGTATCTTGGCGACAAACGCAGGGGGAGGGGTCAAAGTGACCAGCCGGTACCACAGCATAGCGGCCACCAGCTGGTTTATGACTAGCACTCGACCCCTGTAGGACAGCACTCGGAGCAGTCCTGTCCAGCGCCCTAGGCGAGTGGCGACCTTGTCCTCCAGCTCTTCACAGTTCACTGGCCAGGCTTCCTCGTCGGGGCTAAGGTAGACTCCCAGATAGAGGAGATGGGTCGTGCTCCAAGCAAAAGGCCTGAACTCCTCCGGCAGGGAGTCCACCCGCCACTGATCCACCAGGAGTCCGGAACATTTCTCCCAGTTGATCCTGGTGGAGGATGCGGCCGAGTAAATCGCCTGGCACTCACACATCCTCCGCAGGTCAACGGGATCCTCTACCGTGAGGAGCATGTCATCGGCATAAGCCGAGAGGACGACCTCCATGCCCGGCCCTTGCAGAGCCAGCCCCGTCAACCTCGTCTGCAGGAAAGGCTCCACGCAGATGGCATATAACTGGCCGGACATGGGGCATCCCTGGCACACCCCTCTCCTAAAGCGAAGGGGCGCCATCAAGGACCCGTTAACCTTAATCAGACACTCCGCGGCGGCATACAAAAGTCGGATCCGGGCGACGAAATGCGTCCCGAACCCGAAAGCGTGCAGATTTCCGAACAGATAGTCATGCTCCACCCTGTCGAACACCTTCTCTTGGTCTAGAGATAGGAAGGCGACTGACAGACCAGCCTCCTGGGAGTGATGGATGAGGTCCCGGACCAGATGGATGTTATCATGGATTGTCCGGCCTGGGACCGTGTAGGACTGGTCATGTGGTCCAGCACGGCGCCAAGGCGAGCAGATATCACCCTGGTAAAGATTTTGTAGTCCGTGCTGAGGAGGGAGACCGGGCGCCAGTTCTTAAATAGGCGGAGATCGCCCTTCTTCGGCAGCAGGACGATAACTGCCCTGTGCCAAGAGAGGAGCATCTCCCCGGTCGCCAGACTTTCCCCCAGGACCCGCGGGTATTTGCCCCCCAGGACATCCCAGAACGCCCTGTAGAACTCCACGGTCAGCCCGTCCAGCCCCGGGGCTTTTCCCCTCGAGAGCCGGTTGAGGGCGCTGGTCAGCTCCGCCAAGCTTAGCGGAGCTTCCAGATTTTCACCGCACTCCGGGCCGACCTTCAGCAGGTCCTCCCACAAAACTCTATGCGCTTCCTCGCTGGACGGCTCCAGAGAGAACAGAGCCCCATAATATCCTCGGGCCCTGTTGCTGACGCCCTGTGGATCCGAGATGAGAGAGCCGTCGTCGGCCAGCAGCGTCAAGAGCTGCTTATGGACACCCTGTTTTTTTTCCAGCGAGTAGAAGAAGGGGGAGCCGTGGTCCAGATCCCACAGGAATCAGATCCGTGACCTCACAAACATGCCTCGGGACCCGACAAACTGCAGGTCCTTCAGGGCAGCCTTCTTTGCTTCATACACCGTCCGCAGGGCCGGGTCCTTGACGACTTGACCGAGACGGGATTCCAGGTCGAGCACCTCTTTTTCTAGGTGCCCGACCCTGACCGCCCGCCCCTTGGTCGATCCCCTCACATACTCTTGGCAGAAGACACGGACGTGAACCTTGCCCACGTCCCACCATAACCTCAAGGAGGGGAAGCCCCCCTGCTTCCTTCTCCAGTCAGCCCAGAAACGACGGAACGAGTCCTGGAACCGCTCGTCCTCCAGCAGCTGGTTGTTAACATGCCAGTACGCGGACCCCATCCTCACGCGGAGCGAAGCGAGCTCCGCCCACACCAGGTGGTGGTCCGAACACGGCACCGGCCGCATGGAGGCCGCCGGAACACAGGAACTGTATGCTCAAGATACGTGAAGGCGGTCAATTCTGGACCATCCTACTCCAGGCCTCACCCAAGTAAAGGCGCTGGAGTCGGGATGGAGATTTCGCCAAATGTCCACCAAGTCGAAGGACCTGACCAGGTCCCTCAACTTCTTGATCACTGTCATGCTCTGCGGGGCACCGGAACGGTCCCTCACCTCGAGGGTGCAGTTGAAATCCCCTCTGAGGACAATGCAGTCACCGACGGAGCCAAGAAGAGCGGACACTTCTTCAAAGAAGCGCGTTTGCTGCGGGCCGGGCTCAGGGGCATACATGTTCACGAGATGGAGTGGCACGTCCCCCAAGCGAACCGTGACGTGCAGCAAGCGGCCTGGCATGGGCTCCTCGACCCCCAAGATCTCCGGCTGAAAATGCGGGGCCAGCAAGATGGCCACCCCACAAGAAGTGGCAGTGAGGTGGCTCATGCGGACCTCTCCTTGTCATTCCAGGAGCCACGTGGCTTCATCTCCCGGAACGGTGTGTGTTTCTTGCAGGAAGCACACCACATATTTCCCCTCCCGCAGGAGCGAAACATTGTTAAATCTACGGCGTGCCCCTCTGCCGCCGTTGATGTTGAGGCTGGCTATGGTTATCTTCATGACAAAAGCATAGTACAACCTCTACCTTAACATATTGTGGGAGGGTGGGGCAGAGGAGTCGTTTGTTGACCTCCACTCCCTCAGCAGCCCAGCGAGGAACGTTTTGAACTGGCGCAGCTCAAGGCTTTGCGCCTTAGATAAGGGCCCGCCCGTGGCCATGGTTTTAGTGGCAGCACGGACGGACCTGATAAGGAGCGCCGGCTCGGACTATTTTTCCAGGGCCAGATGGGCTCGGTTGCGGCAACCCTGGCTCTGGACCATAAAGTCCCGGAGCTCCTTTACAGGAATGAGGGGGGATTCAGCAGCGGGCACGAGGAGATCCACCGCCTCACTGGCGATGGACTCGAGATCTTCTCCCGCGCCCTCCACCGAGTCCCCATCCCCCTCCAGGAGGGCACCGCCAGCATCCGGTCCATCGACTGCCCGAGGTACGGCAAGTGGCCCAGCCGCTGCATCCGGCCCTGGCTCTGCTCCAATCCCACCCCTAGGAGTCCCCACTGGGCTCTTTTAATTGTGGTGCTGGGTCAGGAAGCGGCAGCGGAAGGGGTTCCCCCTCCACCCCAGGCACCGGGGAACATGGAGAGACCTGGTCGAAGAACCGCTCCAGGTCCTCCAAGTCCCCCAGCTCCAAAGTTGGGGGCGAGGGTTGGTGTTCTTCCCCATTCCCACCATCACCCCCCAGCCCAGCGTGTGTAGGTTCATTAAAATTATTAAAATCTTCTTTATCTGCCGGATCGAGCAACTCCCGGGGGAAGTTGGATAATGGCTGGGCGGGCTCAGGTTCGGCCTTTTCGGCCCCGCCCGCCTCAGTCCCCGGGACGCCCAACCCGGCAGCGACGCATTCCTCCACTGGCCCCGCGCCCCCCACGACAGGCACGCCATCCCCGGGAGGCAGAGGCTGGGCAGCCTCGACTGTCTGGCCCTCCCCGGGGACAGATTCCCCCCGCCTACGGCGCAGTTTGGGGGCGCTGGTGGGGGACACGGGACATGCGGCGGGCACCGACTCCTCCGCGGAGGGAAGTTATTCCCCCTCCGCCTCATTGGAGCGGCGCCTCCTTTTTTGTCTGGTGGGGCGCGGAGACAGGGATAACTCCATGTCTGCCGAGCCCTCCCGCTCCGCCCCCCCTTTTGCTTTTCTTGCCCGCGCCCGAGCCCCTCTGCAGTATTGGTCGAGGGCTCGGGCACGGGCTCAAGGCACCCCGCGCTCGCTGGTGACAGGGGTGGGCCGAGCGCGGTGATGGGGCTGTCCGGTGCACTGAGGGGACGCATCTCAAGGTATTTCACCTTCCTCCGTGCCTTCCTTCTGCCCGGATGCTCTCCCTACCCCCCGCCGGAGGCCATGAAGACAAAGGCCTCCAACAATGTCCGCGCATCCACGCGGACGCTACTAGGGGGAGAGGTGGTGGTGGCGCCAGCCTTGGCCGCCTTTGGTGTTTTGGCGGCCTTGGAGGTGGGGCAGTTCTTGCGAACGTGCCCCACCTCCCTACAAGCATGGCACCGCACGCCGTCCGACGTCCAAAAGATGCGGTAGGCAGTCCCCTCATGCACCACATTGAAGGTGCCCTCCATCGTCTCCTCCAGCGCAAGCCGGATAAAAAGCTGGCGGCGGAAGGAGAACACGTGACGCAGGCTGGTCTCCCTGAGGCCGAGCGGTATCGGGTTAATCCCCGATTTACCTCCCCCAGTTGATATAGGTGGGGGAGCAGGAGCTCAGCGGGAACAAAGGGCGGGACATTCGAAAGAATGACCCTCTGCGCGGTGGCCTCGAGAGGGTCCACCGGCAAGAACGCCCCGCCCACCGTGAGCCCCTTTTCACGGGCCAGGGACACCGCCCGCTCTGACCCCAGGAAGAACACAGCCTTCGCGGACATCTTGGAGGCCGCAACAATGGCTAAGGGGCCGACTACCCCAGCCATCGCCCGCACGCACTCCTCGATGCTCATAGTGGGGTGAGTGTAGCTCTTGACCCCATGTTTTTTAGTTATTAATCTAAATGGTGGCAGGGCAGCAGGAGGCGCTGTGGCTGCGGACACCGCCTGCGCGTACGTCTTAACTGGCCCTGCCACTGACGTGGATGGGGTTGCCATCATGGGGTCCCTTTAAGGGCTACACGCACCCCAAAGTCACAGGCCTTAATGGTCTTAATAGGCCTTGTTAAATGTGTGAGCTCTTAATGAGGCACACCTCTCCCCTGGTTAACGATTGGGGAGGGGCCTTGCTCCCTCTGCTCAGTTGTCTTGATTTTTTAATTAGGAGGAAAGGGGTCTCAGGGAGAGAGGGGAGAGACAGAGAGAGAGAGAGATAGAGTGAGAGAGAGGGGGTGGGAAAGAGGGAAGCTGTGAGGGCAGGTCTCCCCTCACAGTGCTGGGTGGGTGTTTTGCTGGGGTGTACTCCCCAGATGGCAAAATAACACAGTCTTATTAGGTGGTCTTCGGGTGGGGGGGTTTCTGCCTCGACCACCCATTCAGGCAGTGAGTTCCAGACCCCAACCCTCTGCGTGAAGAAATTTCCCCTCTAAACCTGCCAATTACTTTAAATTTATGTCCCCTGTGCTAAGGGAAATAGGCCGTTTACGGCACAGAAGGTACGGCATATTCCAGGTGAAGGTAACACTGAAACAACTAATGTAGTTACAGCAGTGACAGATAAGAAAGGTGTTGAATTAAACGGTGGGATGAAGGCAGCATCAGGGCGGAAGGACCGTGAGGGCCTTTTGCCCTCATAGAAGGATTCCCAAGTCCTGACCAGAAGTGACCCTCAGGCAATCTCGGTTACAAACCGGTCAATGTCTGTCGAACATGTAGACATCTAGATCGATAAAGAACAGAATATGGCTCGGGAGGGGATGTAACTGATGACATAATTCAAGAATTTGAGATTGTGGCGAGCAGTAAATCTGATTGGATGTTTAAAGAGACCAATCAGAGAATTACAGAACAATGGAAATTGACTACGCAGCGAGTGAACCAATCACAATCGTTGCCTTCACCCATTCCTCATTAGCATAGGGCTGTGGGCGGAGTGTGGGGCTGCCTATATAATACGAGCTCCGAGCTAAGTTTACGTCATGTCTGCGTTGAATTGAACAAGACGATGCCTGAAGAGAAGAAATCAGTTACTGCCAAGAAAGGCGCCAAGAAAGTCATCAAGAAAACACCACCGAAGGGCGGCAAGAAGCGCAGAAAGTCGAGGAAGGAGAGTTACTCCATCTACATCTACAAAGTGATGAAGCAGGTTCACCCCGACACCGGCATCTCCTCCAAGGCCATGGGCATCATGAACTCTTTTGTGAACGATATTTTCGAGCGCATCGCGGGTGAGGCTTCCCGCCTGGCCCATTACAACAAGCGCTGCACCATCAGCTCCCGGGAGATCCAGACTGCCGTGCGCCTGCTGCTGCCCGGGGAGCTGGCCAAACACGCCGTGTCGGAAGGGACAAAGGCGGTGACCAAGTACACCAGCTCCAAGTAAAACACCACGTTGTCCTGACAGAACAAACCCCAAACACAACGGCTCTTTTAAGAGCCACCCACAACCTCTCTGAAAGAGCTGCACAAATGCGTCATCCTATAACCTCAAATTACTGTAGTTATTTCCTGAGCAAGTGTTTTTGACAACATTTAAAGATCCAGGGTAGATTTAGATACGAATTTTCAGATAAGCGGTTTTACTGTCCGGTTCAGCCTTAGCTTCTCTGATGAATTTCCCTCCCAGTAAACTACAAACACTCCCTGGTCGCCTGTCGACGAATTATGGTCTTGTTTTAAGGGTTGAGACTCAGACTTTACTCACCTCATTATTTCTCAAGCCCTTTTCAATAAAAAAAAAATTGTCGTTAGTCAACCCGCTTATTACCCGGGGCCTGCGTGTGCAACAACCCAGAATGGGAGTTCTTACAGAGACCAGAACGGGGCAGTTTGAACACTCTGTCCCTCTTCTCTTTTCACAGAAGGACTTCCAGTTCTGGTCTCACTCCCGCCTGTGCGGAGGATCGATCCATGATCTGTGATTCCCAAATTGTACAAAGATTGAGCTGTAATGTGTCCCGTTACAGAATGTTTGAAAGTCAACCCGAATTTAATCCTGATTGTAACATCCTGGAATTTGGAAGGCAATATGGAATAAAATGTGTTTGGAAATCTTTAGCTAATGATAAATTTATTAACATAATCCGCATTGTAAAAATTATTGGCGGAGTTTTTGAAATTGAAGATTCGTTGGAAGTCGAACAATAATTTTCGCTCTCTTTTCAGTGGCAGGCTAAGCAGATGGTGATTGGTCATCGGAAAAGACCAATGAAATGCAACGCAGAGCGACCAATCACAAGTTCACTCCCTGCATCCCTCCAGAATGTATAAGAAGAACAGATGTGGGAGGAGTTTCGCATTCTTTCTCTGAATCTGTGGATTGTGGAAATGTCTGGAAGAGGAAAAACCGGCGGTAAAGCTCGGGCCAAGGCCAAAGCTCTTTCCTCCCGGGCTGGACTGCAGTTCCCGTGTTCACAGGCTTCTGCGAAATGGGAACTACGCTCAATGTGTGGGTGCCGGAGCCCCGGTCTACATGGCTGCTGTGCTCGAGTATTTGACCGCTGAAATCCTGGAGCTGGCCGGCAACGCGGCCCGCGACAACAAGAAAACCCGCATCATCCCCAGACACCTGCAGCTGGCCATCCGCAACGACGAGGAGCTCAATAAGTTGCTGGGAAAGGTGACCATCGCTCAGGGCGGGGTGCTGCCGAATATCCAGGCTATGCTGCTGCCGAAGAAAACCACCACTTCGTCCAAGTAAAGCGGACAAGATTTAATTTAATAACCCAAAGGCTCTTTTCAGAGCCACCCACAGTATCTGTGGAAGGGCTGTTTACTGACTTAATGGAGTCAGAGCTCTTGAATTCATGTACCGATAGATTGGCCTGTTTCAGACCTGTAAACATAGAAAATAGGTGTAGGAGTAGGCCATTCGAGCCTGCACCACATTCAATAAGATCATGGCTGATCTTTCACCTTAGTACCCCTTTCCTGCTTTCTCTCCATATCCCTTGATCTCTTTAGCCGTAAGGGCCGCATCGAACTCCCTCTTGAATATATCCAACGAACTGACATCAACAACTCTGCCGTAGGGAATTCCACAGGTTAACAACTCTGAGTGAAGAAGTTTCTCCTCATCTCTGTCCCAAATGGCTTACCCCTTATCTGTATGGGGGAGTTTTCAGTTCCCGGTCTCTGCTCACACATACACTCTTCCAGTTAACAGCGACTAATTGAACTACAGTTGTCACTCAACAATTGTATAAATACCGCCACCGGTTCCTTAAATATTCTTTAATCTGTCTATGAAAACTAGAGAGTCGGCGGTGATGAATTAATGCTTGTAATAAAAGGGCCTAGTTTAATTCTGGTCTGGTTTGAGATAATTTCAATGCTGCATCTGTTCCCGGGCTGTGTATTTCTCTGCGAAGCCGGTCAGTTTAGACCGCACTGCCTCAGCTAGCGATGTACACACACAGGACCCGGGTCAATTGCAGTACTTCCCAGATCTGCCTGCCCCCATTCTCCGGCAACACCGAATGGGGAAATCTGTGCTCTGCCCCGGGGAACTCGGGGTCAGAGCGACGCAAAGCCGATGTCAGTTTCTGAAAATATTAAATGACTCATTAGTTAATATTAGTCAATAACTCCCATGTGAACAGAGTTGGTATATGAACACACGATCAGTAATCAGTCCCACACCCTCTGCCCGTCCCTACAGTGGGTTAATGAACAACACGAAGCTCTGGTTACAGGAGATCGCAGCTCTTTCCTTTGCTGATTTGGTGGCTCTGAAAAGAGCCGTTGTTGCACTTGGTGCTGAAGCTTCGAGCCGAGGCAGGGAGAGTCTAGGCGCGCTCCCCGCGGATGCGGCGGGCCAGCTGGATGTCTTTGGGCATGATGGTGACTCGCTTGGCGTGGATGGCGCACAGGTTGGTGTCCTCAAAGAGCCCCACCAGGTAAGCCTCGCTGGCCTCCTGCAGGGCCATGACTGCCGAGCTCTGGAAGCGCAGGTCGGTCTTGAAGTCCTGAGCGATCTCCCGCACCAGGCGCTGGAAGGGCAGTTTGCGGATCAGCAGCTCGGTGGATTTCTGGTAGCGGCGGATCTCCCTCAGAGCCACGGTGCCGGGTCTGTAGCGATGAGGCTTCTTCACTCCGCCCGTGGCCGGAGCGCTCTTCCGGGCCGCTTTGGTGGCCAGCTGTTTGCGAGGAGCTTTCCCTCCGGTGGATTTGCGCGCTGTCTGCTTGGTCCTGGCCATTTTCTGAACAGATCTCAGCACAATCTGGGGCACACAGACTGTTAATGCAGAGCCGCCTCTTGTGCCTCCTTTTAAAGTGTGTGAGGGTCCGCCCCGGTGCTGTGATTGGCTGCAACCCGACCGCCAATCAAGTTTGACCCAAGCACCGAGAGTGAAAATGAAGGGCGGGGAATACTGGCCCCTGATTGGCTGAACTGAAACTGACAGTTGGTCAATTTCAAAAAGCCCGCCAATTTCAGAATATCAACCAACAGAGATTAAAGAAACTCTAATTTCCCGCCAGCAATTTAAGAATCCCAATCTTTATAACGGCGATTGTGCCCCATTATAAGTCACTAATCCCATTCTCTGCAACATTCCGGTTTGAATTCTGTTCCATTCCCTGATCCGTCTGTACCGGGCGGGAATAAATCCCCGGTCACTGCTTCCTATAAACACAAAGTCCCGCATCGATCCCGCCAGTGCCGTCCCGTTTAACTGATTCTCAGAAACCTCACAATATGACAGGAATTAGCTATGAGGGGAGACTGTAATGTGTAAAGTGGATTGTGTATCCCGCCCGGTGGTAATTGTGACTCTCAGCCGGAGTATCTGATCTCTCATATTTACAATAGTTGTAAAATATTTAATAATTCCCATATTCCTACAGCGACTACCCTCCAAAAGTACTTAATTGGTCTTGAGATGTTCGGTGGTCGTGAAAGGCGCTATATAAATCCAAATATTTTTTTCCATTAATTAAACAGCCGAAACCATTTCCCAACCAAACTGTCCGCATTCCCATCCCCAGGTCGCTGCTCTCTCTATGAGGCGGTGGGTGGCTCTGAGAAGAGCCTTTGTGTTGTGTTTGGGGGGGGAAGGGTCGAGTTAATCAGCCGCCGAATCCATAGAGAGTGCGGCCCTGCCGCTTCAGAGCGTACACCACATCCATGGCAGTGACCGTCTTGCGCTTGGCGTGTTCAGTGTAGGTGACTGCATCTCGGATCACATTCTCCAGGAAAACCTTCAGCACCCCGCGGGTCTCCTCGTAGATCAGGCCCGAGATCCGCTTGACACCGCCACGGCGAGCCAGGCGGCGGATGGCTGGTTTGGTAATACCCTGGATGTTATCACGGAGCACCTTACGGTGCCGCTTGGCTCCGCCTTTACCCAGTCCTTTGCCTCCTTTACCTCTTCCAGACATGATGATTCTTCACTCAAACAGTCGCTGAATGAGACGCGACCTCCTCCCGGCTCCTTTTTATAGAGCCGGAGCCGACCTGACTGAGAAAGTGCAGAGTGAGAGAGGCGGGAAGGGGAGGAGATAGAGTCAGGATTGACAGACAGAGCAGAGAGCGGCCTCTGATCTTCCAGCTCCTCCTCCAACTTTCTGCAGCCGCCAATTTCAAACCGTTTCCCGACAATAGAACCGAAACACAGCGCTCCGCACAAACCTTTACAGTCTCGGAATTCATCTTCAAGGCTTCCAGGAACCTGAAGTTTTAAATAAGGTCCCGTTACAATTAACAATCGCGAATATTCCCGCCTATATACAGTCCCGTCCCTGTCAATCTCAGATCTTGTTCCATCTCCCCACACTTCCTCTCACAGACGGGTTCAGCAGTTTACAAACACCTTATTCCAGCTGATTTGGAGAATGTGGTGTTTGGGGTTTGAGTTGTGAGGCGGGGTATCTCCGCCAGTATCACCGTCTCAGACTCTCCCCCTGAATCTGTGAAATGACAATGACCAGGAACTGAGATTGGAGCCGAACACATCCCCAGTTAGTGAGGCCCGGGCCGGACATCCCATTCTCTGTGTGTTTTATTGCAGACACTGGGGGAGGGGTGGGTGCAGCCAATGTCAGCGAGTCACCAGGGATCCTGGCTTCATGTTCAATGATTTCTGTCTGAAATCTGAGCCCGGCCCCGGGACAGGGATCATTTGATTCGGGGATCAGCTCTTTTCTGAGAGGCGTGGGTGGCTCTGAGAAGAGCCTTTGGGTTCAGATGTTTACAAGTTGCACTTTTTATTTACTTTTTGGGCGCTGTTTTCTTGGGTCTTGCTGATTTGGCCTTGGCCCTCGGTTTTTCCACCTTTTTGGCCGCCTTCACCTTTGTGCCTGAGGCCTTCTTGGGGCTCTTGGGCTTCGCCGCAGCCGGCTTCTTCCCAGCCGCCGCTTTCGCTGTCTTTTTTACTGTTAGCGCCTTCTTGGTGCTCCTTTTCTTGGCGGGAGATTTCTTGGCTGGAGATTTCTTGGCTGCTGGTTTCTTGGCTGGAGATTTTTTGGCTGCTGGTTTCTTCACCTTCCTTTCCACTTTCCCGTGGTTTTCCTTCTTAGCGACTTTGAAGGAGCCCGAGGCGCCCGTGCCCTTGGTCTGCACCAGGAAGCCATTTGTCACATTCCTCTTGATACTGAACCTGATCTGGGACCCGCGCTTCTCCACATCCACGCCTTTGGCCGCCAGAGCCTTCTTTATCGCGGCCAGGGACATCCCCTTGCGATCGCTGCCATCGGCCACCAACTTGAGGATCTGTTCGCCCAACGTGGGACCGGCTGTTTTTCGACTAAAATTTGAAATCTCATCAAACTTTACGTTGAAATTCCCGCTTTAGACCTGAGCAGGGGAGCAGGGCGATCCTTGACAGGGAAATGTTTGAATTTTACACAAGAGGGACTCTGGAATCCGACGATGAGACGGACACACAAACACAGTGATATTGGTCTCACCGGCCCACCTCAAGTCTAAACGCCAAGAGCGTGCAGAAATCAAACGCGGGCAGCGGAAGGAGCGTGAGGCAAACCTGTCCCACCCTCCCTTTTCCTCAACGGCTATTTGTCCCACCTGTGACAGGGACTGTGGTTCTCGTATTAGACTATTCAGCCACCGAAGGACTCATTTTTAGAGTGGAAGCAAGTCTTCCTCGATCCCGAGGGACTGCCTATGATGATCCCTCAAAATCGAGGAATACTTGCTTACACTCTGAAAGTGAGTTCTTAGGTGACCGAACAGTCCAATACGGGAATTACAGGCTGTCACAGGTGGGACAGACAGTCGTTGAGGGAAAGGGTGGGTGGAACCGGTTTGCCGCACGCTCCTTCCGCTGCCTGCGCTTGGTTTCTGCATGCTCTCGGCGACGAGACTCTAGGTGCTCAGTCCCCTCCCGGATGTACTTCCTCCAATTAGGGCGGTCTTTGGCCAGGGACTCCGAGGTATCGGTGGGGTTATTGCACTTTATCAAGGAGGCTTTGAGGGTGTCCTTGTAACATTTCCTCTGCCTACCTTGGTCTCGCTTGCCGTGTAGGAATTCCGCGTAGAGCGCTTGCTTTGGGAGTCTTGTGTCAGGCATGCGGACAATATGGCCTGCCCAGCGGAGCTGGTCGAGTGAGGTCAGTGCTTCGATGCTGGGGATGTTGGCCTGGTCGAGGACGCTAACGTTGGTGCGTCTGTCCTCCCAGGGGATTTGCTGGATCTTGCGGAGACATCATTGGTGGTATTTCTCCAGCGATTTCCATCAAGATCCACGGCGCGATCCTGGACGACTTGGACCACTTTCCATACCTCGGGAGCCTATTATCAGCAAAGGCAGACATCGACAACGAGATTGACCACCGCCTCCAGTGCGACAACGCAGCCTTCGGCCGCCTGAGGAAAAGAGTGTTCGAAGATGGGGAAGTGGGTTGTGTAGAGGACACAGAGAGGCTGCAAAGAGATTTAGATAGGTTAAGCGAATGGGCTAAGGTTTGGCAGATGTAGGAAAATGTGAGGTCATCCACTTTGGAAAAAAAAACAGTAAAAGGGAATATTATTTGAATGGGGAGAAATTACAACATGCTGCGGTGCAGAGGGACCTGGGGGTCCTTGTGCATGAATCCCACAAAGTTAGTTTGCAGGTACAGCAGATAATCAGGAAGACGAATGGAATATTGGCCTTCATTGCAAGAGGGATGGAATACAAAAGCAGGTAGGTCCTGCTGCAACTGTACAGGGTTTTGGTGAAGCCACACCTGGAGTACTGCGTGCAGTTTTGGTCACCTTACTTAAGGAAGGATATACTAGCTTTGGAGGGGGTACAGAGACGATTCACTAGGCTGATTCTGGAGATGAGGGGGTTACCTTATGATGATAGATTGAGTAGACTGGGTCTTTACTCGTTGGAGTTCAGAAGGATGAGGGGTGATCTTATAGAAACATTTAAAATAATGAAAGGGATAGACAAGATAGAGGCAGAGAGGTTGTTTCCACTGGTCGGGGAGACTAGAACTAGGGGGCACAGCCTCAAAATACGGGGGAGCCAATTTAAAACCGAGTTGAGAAGGAATTTCTTCTCCCAGAGGGTTGTGAATCTGTGGAATTCTCTGCCCAGGGAAGCAGTTGAGGCTAGCTCATTGAATGTATTCAAATCACAGATAGATACATTTTTAACCAATAAGGCAATTAAGGGGTATGGGGAGCGGGCGGGTCAGTGGAGCTGAGTCCATGGCCAGATCAGCCATGATCTTTTTGAATGGCGGAGCAGGCTCGAGGGGCTAGATGGCCTACTCCTGTTCCTAATTACATAGAAACATAGAAACATAGAAAATAGGTGCAGGAGCAGGCCATTCAGCCCTTCTAGCCTGCACCGCCATTCAATGAGTTCATGGCTGAACATGAAACTTCAGTACCCCCTTCCTGCTTTCTCGCCATAACCCTTGATCCCCCGAGTAGTAAGGACTTCATCTAACTCCCTTTTGAATATATTTAGTGAATTGGCCTCAACTACTTTCTGTGGTAGAGAATTCCACAGGTTCACCACTCTCTGGGTGAAGAAGTTTCTCCTCATCTCGGTCCTAAATGGCTTACCCCTTATCCTCAGACTGTGACCCCTGGTTCTGGACTTCCCCAACATTGGGAACATTCTTTCTGCATCTAACCTGTCTAAACCCGTCAGAATTTTAAACGTTTCTATGAGGTCCCCTCTCATTCTTCTGAACTCCAGTGAATACAAGCCCAATTGATCCAATCTTTCTTGATAGGTCAGTCCCGCCATCCCGGGAATCAGTCTGGTGAACCTTCGCTGCACTCCCTCAATAGCAAGAATGTCCTTCCTCAAGTTAGGAGACCAAAACTGTACACAATACTCCAGGTGTGGCCTCACCAAGGCCCTGTACAACTGTAGCAACACCTCCCTGCCCCTGTATTCAAATCCCCTCGCTATGAAGGCCAACATGCCATTTGCTTTCTTAACCGCCTGCTGTACCTGCATGCCAACCTTCAATGACTGATGTACCATGACACCCAGGTCTCGTTGCACCTTCCCTTTTCCTAATCTGTCACCATTCAGATAATAGTCTGTCTCTCTGTTTTTACCACCAAAGTGGATAACCTCACATTTATCCACATTATACTTCATCTGCCATGCATTTGCCCACTCACCTAACCTATCCAAGTCACTCTGCAGCCTAATAGCATCCTCCTCGCAGCTCACACTGCCACCCAACTTAGTATCATCCGCAAATTTGGAGATACTGCATTTAATCCCCTCGTCTAAATCATTAATGTACAATGTAAACAGCTGGGGCCCCAGCACAGAACCTTGCGGCACTCCACTAGTCACTGCCTGCCATTCTGAAAAGTACCCGTTTACTCCTACTCTTTGCTTCCTGTCTGACAACCAGTTCTCAATCCACGTCAGCACACTACCCCCAATCCCATGTGCTTTAACTTTGCACATTAATCTCTTGTGTGGGACCTTGTCGAAAGCCTTCTGAAAGTCCAAATATACCACATCAACTGGTTCTCCTTTGTCCACTTTACTGGAAACATCCTCAAAAAATTCCAGAAGATTTGTCAAGCATGATTTCCCTTTCACAAATCCATGCTGACTTGGACCTATCATGTCACCATTTTCCAGATGCACTGCTATGACATCCTTAATAATTGATTCCATCATTTTACCCACTACTGAGGTCAGGCTGACCGGTCTATAATTCCCTGTTTTCTCTCTCCCTCCTTTTTTAAAAAGTGGGGTTACATTGGCTACCCTCCACTCCATAGGAACTGATCCAGAGTCAATGGAATGTTGGAAAATGACTGTCAATGCATCCGCTATTTCCAAGGCCACCTCCTTAAGTACTCTAGGATGCAGGCCATCAGGCCCTGGGGATTTATCTGCCTTCAATCCCATCAATTTCCCCAACACAATTTCCCGACTAATAAAGATTTCCCTCAGTTCCTCTTCCTTACTAGACCCTCTGACCCCTTTTATATCCGGAAGGTTGTTTGTATCCTCCTTAGTGAATACCGAACCAAAGTACTTGTTCAATTGATCCGCCATTTCTTTGTTCCCCGTTATGACTTCCCCTGATTCTGACTGCAGGGGACCTACGTTTGTCTTCACCAACCTTTTTCTCTTTACATACCTATAGAAACTTTTGCAATCCGCCTTAATGTTCCCTGCAAGCTTCTTCTCGTACTCCATTTTCCCTGTCCTAATCAAACCCTTTGTCCTCCTCTGCTGAGTTCTAAATTTCTCCCAGTCCCCAGGTTCGCTGCTATTTCTGGCCAATTTGTATGCCACTTCCTTGGCTTTAACACTATCCCTGATTTCCCTAGATAGCCACGGTTGAGCCACCTTCCCCTTTTTATTTTTACGCCAGACAGGAATGTACAATTGTTGTACTTCATCCATGCGGTCTCTAAATGTCTGCCATTGCCCATCCACAGTCAACCCCCTAAGTATCATTCGCCAATCTATCCTAGCCAATTCTCGCCTCATACCTTCAAAGTTACCCTTCTTTAAGTTCTGGACCATGGTCTCTGAATTTACTGTTTCATTCTCCATCCTAATGCAGAATTCCACCATATTATGGTCACTCTTCCCCAAGGGGCCTCGCACAATGAGATTGCTAATTAATCCTCTCTCATTACACAACACCCAGTCCAAGATGGCCTCCCCCCTAGTTGGTTCCTCAACATATTGGTCTAGAAAACCATCCCTTATGCACTCCAGGAAATCCTCCTCCACCGTATTGCTTCCAGTTTGGCTAGCCCAATCTATGTGCATATTAAAGTCACCCATTATAACTGCTACACCTTTATTGCATGCACCCCTAATTTCCTGTTTGATGCCCTCCCCAACATCCCTATTACTGTTTGGAGGTCTGTACACAACTCCTACTAACGTTTTTTGCCCTTTGGTGTTCTGCAGCTCTACCCATATAGATTCCACATCATCCAAGCTAATGTCTTTCCTAACTATTGCATTAATCTCCTCTTTAACCAGCAATGCTACCCCACCTCCTTCTCCTTTTATTCTATCCCTCCTGAATGCCGAACACCCCTGAATGTTGAGTTCCCAGCCCTGATCATCCTGGAGCCACGTCTCCGTAATCCCAATCACATCATACTTGTTAACATCCATTTGCACAATTAATTCATCCACCTTATTGCGGATACTCTTATGTTCTTATGTTCTTATGTAAGATCAGGCCCTCAAATCTGCCACCAAGCTCATGGTCTACAGGGCAGTAGTGCTACCCGCCCTCCTGTGTGGCTCAGAGACGTGGACCATATAACAGTAGACACACACTATCACTCACACAATGTTCACATCTGCACATTCACAGCACAAACTGTCCCAGATTTATAGCTCCCAGCACAGGGTTTCCTCTCCGCTCGGCCTGTGCTGCCGATTCTCGGGGTTAGTTGTAGTTTCCCAGCTCAGTAAGTGTTAAACACTCTGAGACCGGCGCTCCTCACAGTGTCTGTTCCCCAGATTCAGGGGCAGCAGCCAATCACAGCAGTGGCTGGCTTAACCCCATATCTGCTTTAAGTTGTTATATTGTTCGCATGCAGAAATATGTTTAATGTATCTGAAAATAAAAATTATGTGCTCTTCACCCCTCCAGCCTCTCTTTGTCTCTCGAAACTTCTAAATTGAGGGACATTTAACAGTAACTGGTGACCTATCCATTCGATCCTCATCACCCAGAGATGGCTATCTGAGAGAGCGACAGAGATAGACACCTGAAACACGCTAACTGTGTCTCCCTATTACGCTCAATACTAGTATCACACATTCATGTACCGTACCAGTGGAAGATAGAGGGAGACAGGCACAGTATCAGTCTTACACTTTGTATTGGTGTCTCCATCTTATGCTCAGTAACAGTGCCACAGCGTCATGTAGAGCACCAGGGAGAGAATAGAGACAGTATCAGGGTTATACTTCCAATAGTGTTTCCACATCACGCTAAATAACAGTATCCCGCCTTCCCAAACAGTACAAGAGAAAGGGGGATAGCAACAGAGAGAGAGAGAGGGGAGAGTGGGGTGGGGGCGAGGGGTGGGGGGTCAGAGTGCTGAGAGAGAGACAGAAGAGATCAAGGCAGGACGTGAGACACAGAAACATGCACAGTATCAGTTCCAGACTGACCTGTGAGGTCCGGTTTGATCCTGAAAGATCCCATTGGAGAGACAGAAGATGCAGTCCCCTCTCTCACTGATATTGTACCACTGACAGACACATTATTAATCCCACACTGCGGGACAGTGTCAGAGAGTGAGAGAAACAAGGTCCCACATTTAACCCTCGCTTGCCTGTTGTACTCTCTGTAATCTTGCAGCTCAGGGCCGTTCGGTATTACTCTCAGTGACCGAGTGTTTCACTCTGATTAAGCTAAACTGGGACAGTTTCTGTCAGATATTAACTCCTGCACAGTCCCAGCAAACACTCCTACTCCCCCGTCCCGCCGATGTTTCTGCAGGATTGCTTCGTGAGGACGGGCTCATGAAGAGAAAAACACCCTGCACGGAATGATCGCAAATTGAGCATCTCAAAGGGACAAGGCTCCCAGCTTTAAACATTCTCTGTCCTTGCCCCCCAGGCCCAGTTCCTTTGCTCAGATTCTGATAAAAGTAAATCGGGAAAAGTTCACTTTGATTTTTAACGGCTGTATTGTTGCGGAGAGCTGCGCATGCGCGGATAAGCCCCGCCCCCTGTGTCGATTTCCAGTGAGCAGAAGAGCGCATGCGCCCTCCCCTCCCCCAGCCCTGCCTGTGAGCGCCATTCACTCAGTGAGCGGAAGAAGATGGTTTAAACAGCCGGGAATGGAGACACCGCGGCAAGGCAGCGAGCAGCAGCCTCCTTACAGCAGCACATCGCTTTGGGAGCGTGTCCGCAGATGGGCTCAGAGATCAGCACCGAGTCCGGGGGAAGTTCAGGGGGAGTTGGGGTCTGTGTGTAACAGGCGGAGTGGAGCAAGAACTGGTCTGAGTGAAGTGAGTGAGGGAAGGGAGAGGCCATTCTCGGGCTGTGTGTGGACAGCGTGTGTCCCGGGTAAGGGAGACAGAATGGGAAGGATCTGCTGTTTACAATCATTGCTGCTTTCTCCCTGCAAACCAGTAGTGAACGTTCCTGCTTTAGTTCCAGTCTCACCGTGTTTGTTGTCATTGGACAGCGAGCAGTGGAAGCAGAGCCGGACACTGAGGATTTATACAAGGAGCATCTATTGCAGGCACCGGGTGAGAAATGTGAAGGACATGTTTTAAACAGCGGCTCTTTGTTTTTGGTTGAACGGTTAGTGCCCTGGGAGAGGGGAGCAGCAATCTGAGCTGTGTAAAAGTCCGTGCTCCATCGGGTAGTCCCATTCCTGAAGCAGGGCAGGGGTTGGGTTGTGTCTAGATGTCAGTAAATTGCTGTAAATCTGCCCAACACACTTGGTGTGCAGAAGCTGAGTGCTGCAGTGCAGTGGAGTCAGACACTGACACTGTTTGTATCGCTGGCTTCCCTTTGTGAATGTTCATAATTAATATTATTTGAACGATTACATTCATCACTTTAATCTTTTCTACCCCTCCTATTCTTGAATAATCAGAGATACCTTCTCCTACAGGCAAGGAATTGAAGGAACCGGAACACATGTGAAGTTTCCTCCACCTGAGACATAAGGAACAGTGCAACCAGCTCCTTCTCACACACAGTAGGTACGGCACCTATCACAGTGTGCAGATACACAGACAGTTTATCCGAATTAAACATGTTTGTGGTGTTGAATGGCCTCCTCCTATTCCTGTGTAACAGGCCCGAGGGGGCTGATGGCCACCTCCTGTTCCTAATTTGACAGACTGGACATACTGAGTGGCCTTCTCCAGTTCCTAATGTAATAAACACAAGGGGCTTAATGGCCTCCTCTTATTCCTATGTAACAAGCTCTAGGGGCAGAATGATCTTGCCCTGCACCTATGTATTGGGCTGGAATGGAATGAATGGCCTCCTTTAGTTCTTATGTAACAGGCTCCAGGGACTGAATAGTCACTTCTATTCCTGTGTAACAGACTCCAGGCACTGAATAGCCTCCTCCAGTTCCTATGTAACAAACTCGATGGGCTGAATGCCCTCCTCCTGTTCCCATGAAACAATCCCGTGGGGATGATTGCCCTTGCCCTATTGCTAATGTAACAGACCCGAGGGGCAGAATTGCATCGTCCTATTGCTTTTTAACTCCAGTTGTTGAATGGCCCTCTCCAGTTCCTATATAACATGCAGGAGGGGCTGAATGGCCTCCTCCAATTCCTCTGTAACAGGCTCGAGGGGCTGAATGCCAACCTCCTGTTCCTGGTTAACAGTTCCGAGGGATGGAATTGGCCTACTCCTGTTCCTATATAACAGACCCGAGGGACTGAGTGGTCTTCTCCTGTTCCTAATGTAAGTAGCTCGAGGGGATGAAAAACATCCTGCTGTTCCCATGTCACAGAATCAAAGGCTGAATAGTCTGCTTGTGTTTCTAATGTTAGAGAGGCTGAATTTCCTCTTCCCATGTAACAGAATGGAAGGGCTGAATGGCATCCTCCTGATCCAATGTAACAGGCTCGAGGGGAAGAATGGCCTCATCCTGTTCCTGTCTAACAACATTCGGTGCTGAACAGCCATCTCCTGTTCCTGTATAATAAGTTAGACGGGATGAGTGGCCTCCTCCAGTCGCAATATAACATGTGCGACTGGCTTATTGGCCTCTTCCAGTTCCTATAACATTCTCAGGGGGCTGCATGGCCTCCTCCAGTTCCTACATAACATGCTTGAGGATCTGAATGGCCTCCTCCTATTCTGATGTGAAAGGTTCCAGAGGATGGATGGCCTCCTCTATTCCTGTGTAACAGTATCCAGTCGATGCATCACCTCCACCAATTCCTTTATAGCAAGGCTGAGGTGCTGAATGCCCACCTCCTGTACCTGTGCAACAAACTCGAGGGATTGAATGGCCACCTCCTGTTCTTTATGTAACAGACTCGAGGGACTGAATGGCCTCCTCCTGTTCCTTATGTAACATGCTCGAGGGACTGAATGGCCTCCTCCTGTTCCTTATGTAACAGGCTCGAGGGACTGAATGACCTCCTCCTGTTCCAATGTAACAGGCTCGAGGGACTGAATGGCCTCCTCCTGTTCCTTATAGAACAGGCTCAAAGGGATGATTTGCCTCCAGGTTCCATGTGCTGAAAGGCCTCCTCAAGTTCACAGATTCAGGGACTGTTCTTCCCCGTTGTTTTGTAAATAGCATCGGGCAGTAAACAGGAGCTCAATGCTTCTTGCCCACCAGCTCTCTGATCGACGCTCCTCGCGCTGATTATGTTTTCTCATCTCGCTCAAACGTCCCCAAATGTTGCTTTCTGTTCGATCACCTCTAGGGTTATTAGCCAAGTTTGCATCGAGCACATCGTGATCTCACCAGTAACAGCACTTTCCCGATGGTTATCCATGAGGCTGCTTCTGATATTTTCTTCTGTGTAAATGTTAACCACCGTAAGTAACTGAAAAGCTTCATTTCTACAGCAACAACAAACACTTGCATTTCTGACAGATACAGAATTAATCCCACACTCGCTCACTGTACCACAGACTGACAGATACAGAGTGAATCCCACACTCACTCACTGTACCACAGACTGTCAGATACAGAATTAATCCCACACTCACTCACTGTACCACAGACTGACAGATACAGAATGAATTCCACACTCACTCACTGTACCCCTGACAAATATGGTTTATATAATGTATTAATAGCTCGTCTCTACTCCAAATATTTTTGAATCACATTTGTCGACTATAATGTGAAAAACTATTGTCTTTTAGGGCTGTCTCTGATCTGTAAATTTCACAGATATAGGATAAAACATACACTCACATACCAGAAACTGACAGATACAGAATAAAAGCAACACACAGATACAGAAACTGACAGATACAGAATAAAACCCACACTCACATACCAGAAATTGACAGGTACAGAGGAAACACACACACTTACTCCAGAATGAGAGATACAGAATGAATCCCACATTCACTTTGCACAAACTGACATATAAAGGTAAAAATCCTGTGTAACCCGGGGGCCCAGTGAGATCAGACAGTGTGTAACCCGGAGGCCTAGTGAGATCAGACAGTGTGTAACCCGGGGGGCCCAGTGAGATCAGACAGTGTGTAACCCGGGGGGCCCAGTGAGATCAGACAGTGTGTAACCCGGGGGCCCAGTGAGATCAGACAGTGTGTAACCCGGGGGCCCAGTGAGATCAGACAGAGTGTAACCCGGGGGCCCAGTGAGATCAGACAGCGTGTAACCCGGGGGCCCAGTGAGATCAGACAGCGTGTAACCCAGGGGCCCAGTGAGATCAGACAGCGTGTAACCTGGGGGCCCAGTGAGATCAGACAGCGTGTAACGCGGGGGCCCAGTGAGATCAGACAGTGTGTAACCCGGGGGCCCAGTGAGATCAGACAGTGTGTAACCCGGAGGCCTAGTGAGATCAGACAGTGTGTAACCCGGGGGCCCAGTGAGATCAGACAGCGTGTAACCCGGGGCCCAGTGAGATCAGACCATGTGTAACCCGGGGGCCCAGTGAGATCAGACAGTGTGTAACCCGAGGGCTCAGTGCGATCAGACAGTGTGTAACCCGAGGGCCCAGTGAGATCGGACAGCGCCTAGGCCGGGGAGAATTCTGGTGATTTTCTGTAAGTCCAGACGGGCGGGACAGGAATCTTGAGGAATAGGATAAAATCAAACAGAAATACTGGACATATACTTTTCTGAAACATTGGAAAAACACTTTACACTACATTCCACTTCACAACTTTAATATTCTTCTAATTTTCTGCCCTGTGATAATTAGATCTCCCGGTGAATGGCGGAGTGATTGAGAAAGTTCCACAGATCGAAGGAAACAGGGATTGTGGACTGAGGAACAACATCAAGTGACCCAGCACAGGATTGTGAGATCACCAACCAGGGAGCCCTTTCCGATTGAAAGTGCTTCAATAGATCGACTGGGGAGAAAGGTAAGAGAAGTGTCATTTACTCAGATACACACCGGTCCTGTAGACAGTACACACAGGTTACAAGGTAAGACAGGAAATGAGACTGGGAGAGACTGACCACCGAGCACAATTATCCAGCATGAGGCCGTGCAATGGGATGTGAAGTGAGATCAGTTTCTGTCTCTAAACACAGTCACAGTGAATCTTGTGTGTGTTTTAGAGTAAAGGACTTTGATCTAAGAGGTGACTCCAGTTTGAGGCAGAGCCCAGCAGATGGACCCGTCTCTACATTAGGTGGGACTGAACTCACACCGACACCATCAGATCTCAATGTTCAAATATTTCCCATCTGGTGAGAAAGCCATTGGAAAGATTGAACTGGAAGCATCATAGTCAATTCATTGATCACGATGCACAGACCAATCTGAAATACCAGCACAGCCTATCACTGACAGAATCAATTATTCATTCATGAACATTTGGAATTAACAGAAAATCTATTGATAAGTACTACTATTGAAGCATTGATCACTCGAGGTATATAGTATTCTAATAAACTGAAACACAGATATGGAGGGTTGCAATTTATTGATTGGCGTCGTACTTGACCCCGAGATGAGTTTACGAATCCATATTCCCTCAATCACCAAGTACGTTTACTTCCAGCTCCATAACATCGCCGGTCTCTGCCCCTTCCTCAGCTCATCTGCTCAAACCCTCATCCCTGTCTCTGTTACCACTACATTGGACTATTCCATTGCTCTCCTGATCGGCCTCGCACGCTCCGCAAGCACACAAGAACACAAGAAATAGCAGCAGGAGTAGGCCATACGGCCCCTCCCGTCTGCCCCACCATTCAGTAAGATCTCTATTCAATACAGAATTTCAAAGATTCACAACTCTTAAGTGAAGAAATATCTCATCTCAGTCTTAAATGGCCGATCTCTTATCCTAATACTAGAACCCCTAGCTCGAGACTATCCAGCCCGTGTCAATTCTATGTTTCAATGATATCACCTTCCATTCTTCTAAACTCCAGAGAATATAGGCCTATTCTACTCAATCTGTCCTCAGCCCTCTCATCCCAACTTGTACCAATTTCCATTCACCCATCACCCCTGTGCTCACTGAACTACATTGGCTCCTGCTCCATCCTTGTTTTGAAATCCATCCAGGACCTTGCCCCTCCCTATTGCTGTAACCTCCTCCAGCCCTACAACCTTCAGAGATCTTTGTATTCCTCCAACTCTGGCCTCTTGAGCAGCCCTAATTTTCACCCCTCCAATATTGTTGGCCGTACCTTCAGCTGCCGAGGCCATAAGCTCTGGAATTCCCTCCCTAAACCCCTCCACCTTCAAAATGCTCCTTAATAACTACCCTTTTAAACAAGCTTTTAATCCTGTGCTAATATTTCCTATGTGACTGGGTGTCAAATTCTGTTTGATAACGGTCCTGTGAAGCGCCTTGGGACATTTTACTATGTTTAAGGCGCGATACAAATGCAATTTGTAGCTGATAACTGAAGATATTTTGAATTGTAATAACAAAACTACAGGCATGGGGAATTTCAATAGATTGATAATTGCAGAGGAAGAGGATTGTTTTGTATTGCTAACAGCGTGAATTATTTTAACGTGAGGTGGCCCTTGCACATTAGCTACCACACGGGCTTGGCAAGGGGATCCAAGACGACTGGACACCAGGCTCTGTTGCATGTTTCCTCTGGCACTGACTCTCACTGGGGTACAGTTTCCTCTAGCATTGACTCTCACTGGGGTACAGTTTCCTCTGACACTGACTCTCACTGGGGTACAGTTTCCTCTGGCACTGACTCTCACTGGGGTACAGTTTCCTCTAGCATTGACTCTCACTGGGGTACAATTTCCTCTGACACTGACTCTCACTGGGATACAGTTTCCTCTGGCACAGATTTACTGTGTATCTAATTCGTGCTGTCCCTGTCCTGGGAGTGCTTGATGGGACAGTATAAAGGGAGCTTCCCTCTTTACCGAACCCCATGCTGTACCTGTTCTGGGATTGTTTGTTGGGACAGTGTAGAGGGAGCTTTGTTCTGTATCTAACCCGTGCTCTGCCTGCCCTGTGAGCTTTGATGGGTCGCTGTAGGGGAAGCTTTCATCTGAATCTAACTTGTACTCTATCTGCCCGAGTTGAATCTGATGGGACAGTGTAGAGGGAGGTTTACTCTGTATCTCATCATCATCATTGGCAGTCCCTTGAAACATAGAAAATAGGTGCAGGAGTAGGCCATTCGACCCTTCTAGCCTGCACCACCATTCAATATGATCATGGCTGATCATGCAACTTCAGTACCCCATTCCTGCTTTCTCTCCATACCCCTTGATCCCTTAGCCATAAAGGTCACATCGAACTCCCTTTTGAATATATCTAACGAACTGGTCTCAACAATGTTTTGTGGTGGAGAATTCCACAGGTTTACAATTCTCTGAGTGAAGAAGTTTCTCCTCAGCTCGGTCCTAAATGGCTTACCCTTTATCCTTAGACTGTGACCCCTGGTTCTGGACTTCCCCAATATCGGGAACATTCTTCCTGCATCTAACCTGTCCAATCCCGTCAGAATGTTATATTTTTCTGTTAGATCCCCTCTCATTCTTCTAAATTCCAGTGAATATAAGCCGAGTCGATCCAGTCTTTCTTCATATGTCAGTCCTGTCATCCCAGGGAATCAGTCTGGTGAACCTTCGCTGCACTCCCTCAATAGCAAGAATGTCCTTCCTCAGATTAGGAGACCAAAACTGTACATAATATTCCAGGTGAGGCCTCACCAAGGCCCTGTACAATTGCAGTAAGACCTCCCTGCTCCTATACTCAAATCCCCTAGCTATGAAGGCCAACATACCATATGCCGCCTTCACCGCCTGCTGTACCTGTATACCAACTTTCAATGACTGATGTACCATGACACCCAGGTCTTGTTGCACCTCCCCTTTTCCTAATCTGTCACCATTTAGATAATATTCTGCCTTCCTATTTTTGCCACCAAAGTGGATAACCTCACATTTATCCACATTATACTGCATCTGCCATGCATTTTCCCACTCACCTAACCTGTCCAAGTCACCCTGCAGCTTCTTGGCATCCTCCTCACAGCTCACACTGCCACCCAGCTTAGTGTCATCTGCAAACAAGGATGACTTGCTTCCACACCAAAAAAGGATGAGTTCACAGGTGTTTCAATGAAGGACCTAATATTCCAGGTCCTGAACTATATGCTGAAGGGTGGAAGATGCCTGTGCGTGGCTTTTTTAAACGTATGGTGGCCGTTGCACGCCAGCCACTACATGGGCAACTCTGTATCTAATCTGTGCTGTGCCTGCCCAGGCATTGTTTGATGGGATAGTGTGGAGGGAGTTTTACTCTGTATTTATCCAAAGCTGTACCTGCCCTGGGAGTGTCTGATAGGACAGTGTAGATGGAGGTTTACTCTGTATCTAACCCGTGCTGTACCTGCCATGGGAGTGTTTGACGGGACAGTATAAATTGGGCTTTATGCTGCATCTAACGTGTACTGTATCCACCTTGGAAGTATTTGATGGGACAGTGTAGAGGAAACTTTATGCTGCATCCAATCCGTGCTATACCTGCCCTGTGAGTGTTTGATGGGACAGCGTAGAGGAAGCTTTACTCTGTATCTAACCCGTGCTGTACCTGCTGTGCGAGTGTTTGATGGGACGGTGTAGAGGGAGCTTTACTCTGTATCTAACCCGTGCTGTACCTGCTGTGCGAGTGTTTGATGGGACAGTGCAGAGGGAGCTTTGCTCTGTATCTAACCCATGCTGTACCTGCCTTGGGAGTGTTTCTGGGACAGCGCAGAGGGAGCTTTACTCTGCACCTAACCCATGTTGTACCTACATTGGGAGTGTTTGATGGGATAATGTAGAGAGAGGTTTACTCTGTATCTAACCTGTGCTAACCTAGCAAGTTGTGAGGAGGATGCAAAGAATCTATAAACTAATATAGATAGGCTAAGTGAGTGGGCAAAGTTTTGGCAGATGGAGTATAATGTGGGAAAATGTGAGGCTATCCACATTAGTAGGAATAATAAAAAAGCAAATTATTATTTAAATTGTGAGAGATTACAAAATACAGTGGTACAGAGGGATCTGGGGGTCCTTGTACATGAAACACAAACATTCAGCATGCAGTTACTGCAATTAATTAGGAAGGCAAATGGAATGTTGGCCTTTATTGCAAGGGAGTTGCAGTATAAAAGTAGGGAAGTCCTGCTCCAACTGTACATGGCATTAGTAAGACACAACTGGAGTACTGCGTACAGTTTTGGTCTCCTTATTTCAGGAAGGATATACTTGCACTGGAGGCAGTTCAGAGAAGGTTCACGAGGTTGATTGCTGAGATGAAGGGGTTGTCATATGAAGGAAGGTAAAGCAGGTTGGGCCTGTATTCATTGGAGTTTAGAAGACGTAGAGGTGATCTTATTGAAACGTATAAGATTCGGATGGGGCTTGACGGGGTAGATACAGAGAGGATGTTTCCCCACGTGGGGGAATCTAACACTAGGGGGCATAGTTTGAGAATAAGGGGTCACTCATTTAAAAGGGAAATCAGGAGCAATTTCTTCTCTGAGGGTTGTGAATCTTTGGAATTCATTACCTCAGAGAGCTGTGGGGGCTGGGTCATTGAATGTATTTAAGGTGGGAATAGACAGATTTTTGAAAGATAAGGGAGTCAAGGATATGGGGAGTGGGTGGGGAAGTGGAGTTGAGGCCTGGATCTGATCAGCCATGATCTTATTGAATGGCGGAGCAGACTCGAGAGGCCAAATGGCCGACTCTGCTCCTATTTCTTATATTCCTTATCTGTCCTTGGGAGTATTTGATGCGACAGTGTAGAGTGAGGATTACTCTGTATCTAACCCATGCTGTACCTGCCCTGGGAATGTTTGATGGGACAGTGTAGAGGGAGTATTACTCTGTATCTAACCCATGCTGTACATGCCCGGGA